>NC_072732.1:94222723-94822723 GCF_026930045.1 Uloborus diversus | reverse complement strand
AATAGTACACACATACAAAAAGAAAAAAAAATCAAAGCTCTCTACTATATTTCCCTAAGTGTGCAAAAAGTGGAGTTTCCAAATGTTTAAATGTCTATAAACTCATGTTTGCTCCGGAGAAGCCTTGATTCAAAATTTTCATTATGATTATTTTTAATTAATTTGTTGTTGTTAGGCAACGAATTTCGTAACAATGGGTTTTATATTTAATCATTTAATGGAGAAATTACATGACATTTACTGTTTTCCATCATAACGTTTTTAAACTAAGTTTTTTAGGAATAAATTGTTGCCTAAGTTGCTCCCTGATAATGTAGCTATCTACGGTCAAAAAATGGTTGAAATCGGTCCAGTAGTTTTGAAGCTTACCCCAGACATACATACATACAGAAGTAGCCATTTATGTATAGTTTTTAGTAAAGATGAGGATACAATTTCTAAGAAAGCAATAAATGTCATGCTTACTCCAGAGAAGCCTTAATTCAAAATTTTCATTATGATTACTTTTAATATCGCTGTTGTAAGGCAACGAATATTTATAACAATGGGCTTTATATTTAATCATTTAATAGGGAAATTACATGACATTTACTGTTTTCCCTCATAACGTTTTTAAACTAAGTTTTTTAGGAATAAATTATTGCTTAAATTGCTCCCGGATAATGTAGCTATCTATGATGAAAAAATGGTTGAAATCGGTCCAGTAGTTTTGAAGATTGCCTCGGACGTGCATACATACATACAGAAGTAGCCATTTATGTATAAAGATTATCATTATTATTATTAATGATATTTTTCATTCAAGAAATACAATCTAGTGGTCACAAATTTTGAACGGGTGAAAAAATATAAAATGATGAATTCAGTCGGAGATGTTTTGACTGCCCCTGGTATTACATGTATTAAAAATCGAAAATACGCCGCAAAAAATTTGCCAGGAGTGTTTTTACGCTTTATACCTTAAATAAAAGTTTAGCATCGAAGAAGAATGAGAAAACTGGGTAATTTTAATTTTAAAAGCATTTGAATGTTTTTGTTGTTTTAAATTCAAACTTGTCAAAAATTATAAAGATTAAAAAATCGAAATAGTGCGCAACTTTTTCTCTCCCATCTTCCATTTAAGTTAGTTTTTTTTATGAAATTTATCACTATTATGGTCTTTACCAGTGGTGCCGAACCTACTGCATGCAGACCACATCCGGCCCGCGAAGTTGACTCGTGTGGACCATTGTTTTGTTCAGTGTTACAAACGAAAAGCACGATTAGAACGTGGAGCCAAATATTCAGAAATTGGTTTCTAAAAACTTAATATGGGTCACATAAAATAAGCATCAATTAATGATAACAACAATTATTGCTTTGTACATGTTCTTTCCTTTTTCATATTTTCCTGTGTTATTTAGAAAAGAATGAAATATTTTGAAATTTTATAAGTGTTCTATCCCGCGACATACATTTTACTAGGAGTTGCAGCCCTCGTGTAAAAAAAGGTTGGAAACCGCTGGTCTTTACAGTTTTCCCAAATTTCACTCCTCTAAAAATGTCTAAAAGTATTTTCTCACGCAAAAACATTAATTAATTTAAAAAAAAAACTCTAGCTGTATCTTCATTATTTAATTTTGTATTCATTGTGTTGTTATGGGGTGAATGGGATTGGCGAGAAATTTAAGACATATCGCCAAGTTGCCATCATTTTCGGTAACTTATTTTTGGCGTCAGATTTGGCGAAAAATCGCCAATCCCATACACGCAATGTTGAATGGTGCAGGGCAGGCAAAGTCAACATTCTGGTAAAATTTCAAGATTTAAGGTAATTTTGAGCGGAAATAAATAAAACAAACGCCAAGTTTAGCTAGATTTCTACAAATTAAGCATAAAATTACCTTAAAAATAATTACTTTTTTGAAAATTTGTAACAATATGTATGCTCATGCTCGCTGATAGACTACAAAAATCAACATCTAATAATGAAAACAAAAAAGAAAGAAACGCAAAAATCCGGACATTGAAATGTTTTTAAACAAAAAGAGCGAAAAAAATTAAATAAGAGAAAGAAAAATGCATAACGTAACACCATATAATTCTCGTGCTCCCAACAACATTATCATCGGAAATTTTTCTGAATAAAAAGCGCCGAAAATATTTCACGAAACAAAAAAGCGCAGCTATTTATTCTTCTTAATACCCTGAAATTAAAAATTTAACCAAGAAATATATCTAATGAAACAAAGAAGAGATTAGAGGAGCGCTCTTATTTAAAGTTAGTTTAAATTATGGAAAAAGAAAATTATTCTTATATGTGTTTCTTTACAAAAATAAATCACTTCGACTTTACAAATGCCTTTTCTCTCCCTGGGAAAATAATGTACCACATTTTGTTGCCTCAGCAGCAATTAATTCTTACAAACTTTTAATTCTACGTGATTTTTTCCCGCTTGAAAAGGGGATGCGTTTTGCTTCTTAATTTTTTTAATCTTCGAATTTTATTGCACTTTGCTGAAAACAAGAAGCGATGTTAATACTTTTTAAAAATGTATAATTAAGAATTTTTTTTTCCGAATAACTGTGGTGATATGAAAGGTGAGAAAGGTGGAAACTCATTTATTTTGTGGTGTTTGAGTGTCAGCTTTGGAATTAACAATAATATTCCGATCACATAAGAAATTTCTAGAAAAATAAAATCATGATATTGTTTTGAAAATCATGTTTTTGTTTTTTGTTTGTTTGTGATTGTGAACATGCATTCTGCAGTTGGATAAAATATAGTTATCGTACATTCATTATTACCTTTGCGTCTCCGTCTTATTTAAAATTCTACGTTAACGTGAAATTTTTTTAAACGAAATGAAATACTAGCGTTAATTAGAATGTGTGTTGAAAAAACTGTTGGTAGGAAAAATTTTGAACTCAAATACGAGTTATTTTCTTCTTCCTAACTCAAATAACAAACAGATTACACTTAAGAATGTTCTTGGTTTTGTAATAACTGGTACGCTGGTATTTAAATGTAGGGGAACTTGAGGCAAAGTGAAATGGCGGAACAAAGTGAAATGATGTAATATATAATCTGCTTTTAGCTCCCTTATCTGGTATTATTTTTAACTATGTAGTGCCATATGTAGTCTATTCCAATCAGGAAAAAAATACCGCCGAAGATTAAAGCATTTGGTGAAATACAGGCAATTAAAAAAATATATACTCCTATTGTAATATTTTGTTGTAAGTCAAAAATTATTTTTGTAACTATAAAATGATAAAGTTCTTGTTATTAACATTTTAAATATTGATTGAGACCTCCTAACATTCAATGCAGTATTCACTTAGTGAATATTGAGTTAATTTGTTTTTTAAATAAATTGTGCAATTAGTCAAGTACATACGGGGCAAAGTGAATGGGGCAAAATGAAAGAGTTTGTTCATTTACTCACTCAATCATTTAATATAATTCACTTACGTTTTCATTTATTGATTAATTCATTTACATTCCTTCATTTAGTAATTCACTTATTTATTCATTCATTCATTCATTTTATTATTCATTCATTCTTTTACCCGCTCATTTATTTTTCTTCATATAATAATTGATTTATTCATTTAATTATTCCTTTATTGTTTCATTATCTTTTCCATTAATCATTCAGTTTTTTATTTACTGATTCTTTTGACCAAATATTCGAATAGAAAACGTTTCATTTAGATTTTTTTTTTTTCACTCAGCCCTATGAAAAAAAAGCGACAATTTTTTTTTTCTTCTGAAGACTCAATTTTACTGCCAAAAATAAAAAATACTGTTTCAACGTAAGTTTTATTATAAAATACAATGTTCTTTATTTTTGTGTACTGAAATTTTCAAAACAATTCCGATTTGTTCATTTTGAAAAAACTCAGTTATCTTAACTATTTCACTTTGCCTCACTATTTTATGTAAGTTGTACAGTGAAGTTGTAATTTGAAATGATTATTCTACTTCGTTAAATTGTGAAAAAAAATAAAAATAAAAAAGAATTTGAAAAAAAAAAAAAAAAACACACACACACACACACACACACACAAAGCTGTTACACTGATAGAAAATATATAGGAAACTGGAATTTCATAAACTTTTCTAGTAACCGATACAGCTTTTTCTTAAATAACGTTACAACGTCACACAAGATGTTAACATTCTAAAACGATATTTCACGCCAAATAAATGTAAATTAAAAGGAAAACAACTTTTAAAAATTTTGGTTAAAATTTCTTAATCTCTCTCCTCAGAAAGTTGTCGATTTTGAGTTCTCTCCTTTTTGTACTGAAGTAGAAATAAAAACACTCAAAAAATGTACACATTTTTGTAGCAATTTATTACAGTATTTTTTTTTTTTTTTCGTGAATCAGCATTCGGTATACAATTTATTATTTATTTTTTTCAACTTTAAAATCTAACCTAATCCAGCCGAAACGCGCAGATATCTCTCCCTGCGCCATTAGTGCCGTGACACTGACCACTTTTATTTCATTGTCAGTTGTCACAAGTACTTAAGCTCATTACTTGTCTTCCAGCTCGGCTTTGAGAATTCGCTTAACGACTTTCGAAATGGATATGAAAGGGTTGCCCGAGCAAAAATATGCTGATTCCTCCCCACTTAAGATTTCATTTCGATCAGATCACGCCAAGGAAATGGAATTAGTGTTGGAGGGGTTGCCTTTATAACCCTCAATTGAAGGGACCATTAAGAAAATGGCCGCATTAAGACTTAAGGACTTTTTTCTGCTTCAAATAGTGTATTTCCCTTTTTTTTTCTTCTTCTTTCAGCCGAAGGCATTGAGAAGTTGTAATGTGAAATAATTATGCCCATTCACTTTGATAGCTGAAGTTTTTTTTTTTTTTTTTCACTTTTTTGCGTAATATAAAGACTAAGAAAATTGTTATTTGATTCGAAGATTTTCTATTGGGTAGCTTCTTGCGCTTAATCCTCGTACCCTATATTTTAGCTATGTGTTTATTGCTATTGTTGTTTAGTTACAGTCATTTAAGGTGACTTTGAAGTACGTGGGTTAATGTTGCGTCATTTCATATTTTTTAGTGCATTTGACTTCGAACTTATGAAGGCCGCTGATAGTCAGGTTATAGTATCAGTTTTCTAGTTTTTGTATTTGGAATTTTTTGGAAGCATAGTACGCTGCTAATTGCTATAATCCAATAACGCTATAATTCAATAATCCTGAACTTATTGTTTTGAAGTGGAAACCACTCATTTATTTGAAGTTCTTGAAATCTCTTGTTTGTCTCTGTAATAGTTAGTACAGAATACATGTGATAGAAATCTTGCGATGCTATGTAATTAAACGTTTTTATTTCTTTTTTTACTGTGAATAACGTTGTAGCAAACTTACTGTGTTATCTGTAAGCATATAAGCAGCATAAATAATTTTTTTACTTACTAACAATTACTCTGCACGTATATGAAATCACATTTTTTATTTAATTATTGAAGTTTCAAGAAAACTAATAATGTACACAATTGGTGTTTGTAGCAATTTACGAAATGAATTAACTCAACATAATAATCTTTCGTTCCAAAACATGAAATGTTCAGCTTATCTCTTGTAGTTGATGCATATCTAGCTATAAGTTTTAATTACGAAGATGTGCACTATGTAAAAAAAAAGAATGTTATTGAAGCACGAAGTTGTAAAAATAGCTGACACGTGTTTCGCAAGTACGAGAAAGCCTTTTCTTCAATACAGAAAACTTTTTGCGCATCCGATGCTTAATAACAGCTGATGCAGCTCATTTTTATTTTTTACGTCAAAAATAATTGCATAAGTTATCTTTTTAACAGGCAAGTTCTATCAGTACTGTTTGGTACCAGCAGTGCTTTCATTAAAAAAAATCTTTTGCTCCTCGAAAATATAAAACTATGAGTTCCTGCTAGCACATGGTTCCTCAACATGGCTTAAAATAAGTTAAAAAAATCAAACAAAACCGTTAGTGAAGTACTGTTAATGTTTAATAAAGTTTCAAGTTTCCAAGAACATTTTTCTTTTTTTTTAATCTGGCTTTGTCGGGTTAATTTACTTCACAAAAACCGTAAGAACTTATTTTCTGTTGCAAACATTTTCGTTCGTCATAAAAACTTCAAATTTTGACGGAAAAAAAAAACTGACTGTCGAATTAATTTATTTTACAAAAACCGAAAGAAATTAATTTTCTTTTCCAGGTATTCTCTTTCATGATAAAAATTTCATTTTTTTTTCAATGCAATAGTTATCAAAGAAGGATAAAATTTCAAAATTTTAACGATAAAAGACAAAAATATCAGAAAATTGCTTCCCATTTTCTATTCAAGTCTTTCCTCGAATTATAATGTATCATATCGAAAAATCTTTCCAATGTCATTTTTCAAAAGAAAGCATACGAAGTATGTTTCACATTTTTTTCATTCTCAATATTTTTTTTAGATCACGCGTATTATGGGCACAAGTGTTGGGTGCAGAAAAAACTGTGGCAAGATGTTTTAGTATAATCAAATTCATGAATGGCTTTGAATAATTCAGAAGATTTTACCTCGCTTTCATGAGCGTAACTAAGGTGTACTTCAAACGGGGGAAAAGCATGGCGAAAAAAAAAGCCTTTTAAAAATATAATCATAATTCAGTGATGATCATGAAGTGAAAAAAGAGCTTTGTGTATATATACATGGATATCGTACTTGTTTAATAGTGTATTAATGTTTTTCATGGTTCAAAAAATATGGAAAATAAAATTTAGAAAAAATAGCTTTTGAAGAATTTGTGGCTGACAGCTTTAAAGGAAATCTATAGTGGCTGGGGTTTTAATGAGGTTTTCAGAAGTTGCGGTGTGAGAGGTTGCGTTGAAATTATCTGTTTTCTGGCATGTTATTACGCTTAGCTTGTTACTGAAACTTAATCGCTTTTTCTGCGAGATTTTTGCATTGATGAAGTAAGGATTATATCATAAATGTCCAATAATAAGGATTTTAAGTGAGATATGCTCTTAAAGTGTGAGTTAAGCTTCACTCCTTTTTGGGTACTTAAACTATATGATTTTCTGGTATATTTTGAGTGGAAAATTGCAGTTGATTTTTCTGACTATCAATCATAGTGATTTTTGGCCTTTTTGGTTGTAAAATGTCAAAAACTTGGTGTTGAAGAAATTAAAGTTTTAGCACAATGATTTCATCGCGTCAAAATTGCTATTCTGCGGTACTTCTGAATTTAAAGTTCTGAAATGATTTACCTTACTGTTAGCATGAAAAGAAAAACTGATAACCGAAACTTGTTACTGCATTTTTTTCCCTGAAAAGAAAAAAAAACTTAATTTTCGTTAGCTGTTTGAACGAGAAACTTTTAACATGAAACATACAAGCAATAAAATAAAATAAAAAAAACAGAGTTATCTTGAATAACGTCTGCGCCTGTTTTTTTTTTTTTTTTTTTTTTTTTGAGGGGGGGGGGGATTTTCACGGATTTCTTAAGTGTTGCTGAAGGAATCGTGAAGAAAGCTTATGCAAAGATTTAATTTTTGGGTAATTTAATTTTTCCGCAACTCATAAAATTGCAATGGAATTTCAAGCGAAGATTGAGGGACTAAGTAACGTTTTTGTATTTAATTTACCCCTTTGTGCTTTGGGGGTCTACCTGCTGCTCATAAGTACTTTATTGCAGTTATTTCAAGTGAAGATTATATAAAAACTTGGAATTTCAGATCTGGATTTGTTATTATCCCTATTTAAGGATTAAATATTTATGAATGATGAAATAAAAAATTAGAATATTAAACGTACGGAGAAGCACATAAGACTACAAGCTCGTATTTCGGAGTTTCATGGAAGATCTTTATATGCATAAAATTGTGAGCTTTTGAAGGATAATTAGTTATTCGAGATAGTTACTCCCCCAAAGTGTTTGATTTTTTATACAAAATATTCTTCAAAAATGATGCTAATTGGTTTCAAACCACCTTTTTCTCTTAGTGAGTCTCTCAAAACCCCAAGGTGAGTTCCACTAAACATTTTTTCTAGCTACAGAACTGGGTTGGAGTAACAAAAGCTTCATGCCAAAAATAATAAATTAGCGAACATTCAAGTAAGAGCAGTTTGAAGGGTGATAGGAATCGTGGATAAACTTGAATTATAAAACCGGACGAAAAAAACAACTATTAGAAACGAAAACTAATTCTACTAATCAAAACTGGTTGTGTTACAAATAAAATGATCAACTAATAATATAAGCAGAAATAAAAAGCCGAGTGGTTAAAACCGTTTCACGAGACATGACCAACACGGATGTAGTCTTTAAAAAGAAAGAGTCATAAAGTTTAAATTCTTAGCTCATACGCCGCTTTTTAATAGTTTCAAGAAACATTTCTGCCTGCCGAATTGGGAATATTTCGCACGATGCATTTGGTCGTGACTACACACGAAATAGCTGAACGGTCGAGTTATTATAGCAGGACTTCTCTCGGTCAATAAACTTTACTGCAGCATGTTGATATTCCGTACAGTAAGTCTATGTCTGTAAGGAACACAACTAAGAAATATAATTTATTCATACTCGGATATGTTGGAACTTTATTGATTATTTGGCTATGTGTACCGTTTGAAAGTAGAATTTCTCTAAGCGCGAAGATGTTTCTGCCAGAATGTACAGGTAGTTATCAAAGTAACGGAAACACTAGTGAATAAAAGTGACATTTTTGAATGTGCTTCTTATGTAATAAAGAATAAAACTAGATATCTGGGGGTTTTTATAAATAGCAATGTACATATTCTGGTAGTATATGGGGGATTAACTGAAGTTCTGGATGTCTTGGATTTTTTCAAGCGCATGAAATATCGGACCTCTCAAATTTTAAAAGAGGCCAAATTGTTAGAGCGCGTCTAGCTGGAGCAAGTGTAACTGAAACATCTCAACTTTTTGGTGTTTCTAGAGGTATAGTATCTAAAGTCATGACATACACGCAGCGCGGTAAGACAAACTCGACAAAGCAAAATAGTGAATGGAAAGAGAAGCTTAGTAAAAGAAACCGGCGGTATTGAAGAGGATTGTAATGTTTAAAAAGCGAACAATATCTGCAAAAATGACCAGAGAACTCAATCACCATCTGGATTCACCAGTGTGAATTATTAGAGTCAGAAGGCACCTTTATCAACAGAACATTGGTGGCAGAGTAGCGATTCCCAACACACTTGTCACAGAGTGTTTCCGTTATTTTGATAACTACTAGTATGTGCACTTCTGTTGCATATGAGAAAAATCAAGCGACCTGGGCTCGATCTAGAAATCATTCTATTTTGTAACCAATTTTTAGCTGAATATGACTCTTGACTATGTTGAGAATGAAAGAGGCAAGAAGAAAATGAGAAAAAGCATTAACGCATGCAAATTAATCGTTGGTTATCATTTAGCCTAGCGTTTTTCAACATTTGTTAGGTCGTGGAGCGGTAAAAGTTCCCTAAAACATTTCGCGGAACTGTAAGTATGTTTACAAAAAAAAAAAAAAAACTTGATAAAGCCACAAAATTTATTTTTTCGTCAGCATAAAAATGCTCATCAAAGCATTGCACGTAAAATTAAAAAGAGAGGACTGTACGGGAACACTTAAAATAACCGATAAGTCCCACGTTGTACATTCTTGACGTTCTTTCAAAAATATTGTCTGCACTTCAGCGACTAAATGTATTTTTGAATATTCATCTCTACCTTGCACTCATATTCCGATTTAGAAAAGATTACTAGTGAATGTTGTTAGAAACGTTTCATCCACAAAAGTAAAATAATTAGAATAGTAAAAAGATTAGAATAGTAGAATAGTAAAGTGTTTTAAACGTGAATTTAATCGGTAAAGCTATTAAAAAAAATAAACACATAACTCTTTTTTTATCCGTTGCACTTATTTGCATTCTGAAAAAATAATCATTTGTATTCATGTAAATGTAGAATAATAGTTTTAAAAAATACAGTTCATTGACTGGAAGTGTAATAGTAAATTTGTTTGTATTACTGAAAAAACTCTTTAGAGATTCAAAAACTGTAGGGAAAACAAATTAATAGGGAGAAAAGTAAATGTTCAGTTAGTAGGGGTTGGAGAAATTTTACAAATTATATGCTTCCTGATGAAAAGACACGTACGGAGGAGGTGAAAACACAAAAGAAAAAAAATCTAAAGATTCCTCAGTTCTTTTCACTTCTCGCATAGAAAAAAAGAGAGAGAAGGGGAAAAAAGGGAAAAGGTGAAAAGAAGAAATCGTCGCATGTCCGTCAGATTTAGTTTTTTCAGGAAAAGAAACTGGAAACTCGGCGAAAAAAAAACGAAGTCTCTTCGTTTACCGAAGGAGGTGTCTTGGTAACCATTTTTGGTCATATGATTGTTTTAGTTTCGATCAAAAAATTTCTGATTTTGCTTATAGTGTGGTTAAAAAATTGTGTGAACTGAAATACCATTTGAATCAGTGCGGAATTTATATTTGACTTTTGAGATCATGGTGTTTTCAAAAGTCCTTTGTTCTTTGTTGGTTATAAATGTCATTGCCTACCCATGTTTTATTCTTTGATATTTTTAGATATGTTTTTCTAATTTTCAATATTTAAAATAATTTGGCATAGTTAAAACTGTAGCTTCGATTGCCTGAATTATATTCATTTTCATTTGTTAATATGTAATTTACACTATATGTTACAGTCAAAATAAGAGTAGTGTAAGTGGTTTAAGCATAGTTTTGTGTAATTTTCATATGTTTGTTCATTGTTTCGAGTTCATTTTCATTTTCATTTGTTCATTGTTTCGAGTTCATTTTCATTTGTTCATAGTTTCGAGTTTATTTCATTTGTTATTACGCAATTTACGCTCAAAATGTTGTGGTCAAAATGAGAGTGCTGTAAGTCATTTAAGCATAGTTTCGAGAAACTTTTTATTTTTTTTGTTCATAGTTTCAAGTTCATTTTCATTTATTATTACGCAATTTACGCTCCATATGTTGTGGTTAAAATGAGAGTGCTGTAAGTCATTTAAGCATAGTTTCGAGAATTTTTTTATTTTTTTATTCATAGTTTCGAGTTCATTTTCATTTGTTATTACGTAATTTACGCTCCATATGTTGTGGTTAAAATGAGAGTGCTGTAAGTCATTTAAGCATAGTTTCAAGAAACTTTTTATTTTTCTGTTCATAGTTTCGAGTTCATTTTCACTTGTTATTACGTAATTTACGCTCCATATGTTGTGGTTAAAATGAGAGTGCTGTAAGTCATTTAAGCATAGTTTCGAGAAACTTTTCATTTTTTGTTCATAGTTTCGAGTTCATTTTCATTTGTTATTACGCAATTTACGCTCAAAATGTTGTGGTCAAAATGAGAGCGCTGTAAGTCATTTAAGCATAGTTTCGAGAAATTTCTATTTGTTTGTTCATAGTTTTGAGTTCATTTTCATTGTTATTACAAAATTTACCCTATATCTGTCGTGTTTAAAATCAGAGTGGTGTAGTTTCGAGTGAAAGAAGGTTTTGTAAAAACATCTACAAAAGATCAAAATTGCGAAAGTTTTAACTTCAAGAACAGGATCTGTAAAAATAAAAAACAACCTTTTTTTAGCCTTTTTTATTGTTAACTAAATTTTATCAAAAGTAATTTGTAACATTTTTTTTAGTAACTTTAAATGAGTTACATTTCTGTCATTCTACATTGACAATGGGTTTGCTGAAAGAAAATTCTTTTTACTGGTCCAATCAGCGTCTTACTTACACCACTTTTTCTCACCTCAACAGCAAATCAGGTAAATGGACAATTTTTGTGCACTCCTAGTGCCTATTGGCGATTTTTTTTTTTTTTTTTTGCCTAATGATTTGATATGGTAGGATTTTTGCCTAATGTAATTGATATGGTAGCTAAGGGGAGCCTAAATTCATTCATAACTGAAATTGTAAAATATTGACTCTCACCACTATCATTGTGGATCCATACTTTTTTTTTTTTTAAATTTCGGAAGCATCTTCCAAACAACTTAACTAAAATTTGACTAACTTAAAAACAACTCAACGAAAAGCTTTTAAACTTTAACCATAAAAAAACATGCAAAAACTCAGTTTTCTGTTTAAAAAAAAAACAGGGTTTTACCCTGTGGTCACTTTTAGGGAGACTCTGTATCATGTAATGCATATTTGAAAATGTATTTTTTATGATATGTATTTTTTATTAATTTAACTATTATTTGTACACATTTATTTTGCTGTTTTTAAGTTATGTGTGTATTTTCATTTCAATATATCATTACTTATTTCTTATTATTTATAAAAATATTGACATTTCTTTTAAAATTCCAACTGTGTTTTATAGGTTTTTTGATTATAACTTCAAACGTTTTCAGTTAAAATATTCTAAGCTTTCAGGAAAATAGTAAAAATGCTAAAATTTGAAAAGAAAAGATTTAATCTAAAAGAGGTATGGGTTGTTAAAGAAGATAAATGTTAGTAGAGCATGTGCAAAAAAAAATTTTTTTTTTTTTTTTAAGTGACAAAATTTGCAACCGTATTTAGCAAGGTATAATGTGAAAAGTGCTGTTTAATGCCATGAAACTTTTTAAAGATGTATTAATTTAATCCATATTTTAAATTTTCTCTGCAGAGCGGTAAATAATGAGGGGTTGTTTAAATATTATAAAACCTTCGAAACAAGTTTTTGACAAATTTAATTAAACCTTAAAATAAATAATAACAATAAAAATACTTTTTATTGGAAAAAACGTTCATTTTTTAAACTATAACTTTGAGAAAACCTCTTACAATTTTACGCTCTTTCATTCAACCTTGAATCAATATTTACTGATTATCTCACTATTAATTTCGAAAAATGTTTGGAAAAATCTAGGTTTTTTTTTTTTTTTTTGTAAACTACTTTAGAGTAAAACCTTTGTTTTAAAACCGTAATTCTATTACTCTAATGTTTTTAATCAGTAACTAAAACTGGCAGATAACTCATTCACGAGCTCAACCGGCCAATTCGGCCCCAAAATGGCGAATGTATCACTTAGATCCTTGTCCGGATGTCGCCAATTCGCTATCACAAATTGTGACGACGGGGAACTGCCTCAAATCCGAAGGTTGAGGGAAAAAATTGCGTAGTAAATAATGGAAGACTAGAAAAGAGAAAATTACAAGAAAGTTAGGAAAAAAATTGAAGCTAATGTTGACAAAAAGAGCTAGGGAACTTCCTTCGGACCCTAATGAGAGGGAAAAAAACAGGTCGCAGTTTGTTCCAAATTATTTTCTGAGAAGTATTGTTTTTTATACATAAAATAATTAATTTGCGCATAATTTCGAAAAACAGACATTCAAGTACGAACATTTGAATAGTTTCATTCCTATGTAAACTTTCCAATATACTTCTTTCTGTATAGAGAATTGAATTTTATATGTTCGCAGTTAGTGCGTGCACCAAAAGAAAAAAAAAACTTTAAGTATAGTTTTGAATAAGTACTCATTAACTTTGGAAAGTAAATGAAATGTAATGCAAAGTTTTATCACAATATTAATCTAAACCTCTTTTAAAAAATCGAACAAATAGAGAAATAATACTTAAAACGAGCTGATGTGTGCATCACATGACTTCCTTTTACTCCAATTTAATGTCATTTCCCCGTTACTGGAAATTTTAATGTGATTCAATAGTTTACTCTCTACATATCACCAACAGTGGCCAAATTGAAATCAGATTTTTAAAAAAAAATCGCAAAATTTGTCGCCAAGTTGGCGACAAAACTTGGCGACCAAAAGACTGGCGATATATCACCAAGTATCCGACAAGTTATATCACCACTTGAGTTTACATCGAAATTAACAATGATTTCCCCCAAAAAAGGGGCAAAAGACCCCTTTAGGAACATCCGAATGCAACCAAAAGAGAAGGTGCACAACTAGATCGCACTAAGAGTCTACGTACCAAATTTCAACTTTCTAGGACATACCGTTTTTGAGTTATGCGAGATACATACACACATACGCACATACATACGTACATACGGACGTCACGAGAAAATTCGCTGTAATTAACTCAGGAATCATCATTATGGATATTTCGCGTGTCTATTACGTTCTTAGGCACTTATCCACGTGTGGTCGAGTCGGAAAAAAAAACTCAATATTCATTCGGGGCTGAGAAAAATGAAAATTAAGGTCGATTTTTGAGTGAAAATTTTTTCGCGAATACAATACTTCCTTTTTTGTAAAAGGAAGTAAAAAGGCAAGGACGTCAACGGATCTTTGTTTCGCATAATGAAAACTCTTTGCTAAAATTACTTTTAATCGAAATTAGTTGCAAAATAATCAGTTATTCAACGTTTTCATAAATTCCAACTTCCTTTTAAACTTTCAGTGATTAATTTGGTAATTTAAGTAAAACTACTTTAATACTGATTTCGTCCTCAATCTATTTATCGTTTGTAAAATAAAATGCTGATCACTTTGCTTGAGAGTTAAGTGTAACATAAACAAAAAGTTCGTCCACGACTAAACGAACCAACGTATTCCAGCTTTGGTTTTCTATCATCAGCTAAATCTCTTCCTCTGGCTGCAAATTATTTCATCTGTACCCTTTCCACAATTCGAACCATGTTCTGAATGCAATATCTCTCATTTATAATTTTTAAGAAAATAGTTCATATGCAAACGCTATGAAATTTATTTTTTCAAACTGTTAGGGTTTTCACGCTGTTTTTGTTTCAGTAAATTCCAAAAACAGCAACTTTCAAAATTATATAATACAGTGGCCGCCGCTTATATGAATCACGTTTGTACCAAACAGTTTTATTTCCACAAAGCGTCTGATTCAATAAAGCTCCTTATTCAATAAAGTTAGATTTTGTTCTGTTTTTGACAATTTGATTCATCAAAGCCGTTGATTCAACTAACCACTGATTCAATTAACCGGCGTCCACTGCAATAAGAAACGTAGAAGTCTTGAACGAAGCTTATAGAACGTTCTTCACAAATTTGGAACCACACCCAGAATACTGATATCCACATCCGTAAGAATCTCGTCCAGAAATAAACCAGCCTACTTTAATGTATGCCACCAATTGAAACAGAAGTCAAGGCAAGAGAAGAACACGCGAATTGTATTTGTTCCATTACGCGTATATAACTGATGTGAAATTTAGTTGCTTTGCCGAAATCATGAGTTATGACATGAAAATTAGTAACGTGGTTTACCACGCTGGCAATGAATCACGTCCTGCCATTATTGGATATATAGAGTGTGTCCATTAAATGAATGCTACATTTTCGTAAATAAGAACAACACTGTTTGGGATGGGACGTTTGGGAAACTATCCGAATGCAATGTATTTTTCAAATTCATTGGTTTTCTAATAAAAATGCTGCAAACGCCGCATTTTTATCTCAAACCTTCTTGTTCTTATTTACGTTCAAAATGGGTCACTTATTTAATGGACACACTGGTAATGAGTGAGTAAATGATGTACATTTTTTAATGAATAAAACATATATTCGCTAATTATTTAATTTTCCTTTTTTCCTTTATAATTAATTGAATAGTTTAGTATTTAATTCACTTTAATAATGGCCTGCATTTTTTATCTTGAGCTCCAACTATTCACATTACCTGGCAGTCTTCTTGACTTCACTTCAGCGCCCCGTGCAAACAGATTCCATCGTCTGACAAATCACTCTGCTTTCAACTATCCTCATCAGTTCTTTGTGACTTTCCCTTTAATCGCAAAAAAAGAAGAGAATTTCCCTCATTAACGATTGCTTCTGGAACGCTATGTTGCGTGAGTCCCGGTCCCTGCACCAAGTTCGAACATAATCTCCCCCCTCTCCTGGTTCGTCAAGGGGACCGCCCCTACTCCAATCGGATTAATTTCGATTAGCGTGCCGACCGTCTTCAAGTGAGTTCCGTTTTTAATGACCTTTCGGCTGCTGAGTTCGCTTTTTATGACAATGGCTCTGATGATGCTTCTGCTTGTTGCTGCCACCACGAGGTGCTTATTTTTCTTTCCGAATTACTCTTTTTATGGTTTCCTGGCCACAGAACTTTCACGGTGTGTTGTGAACTAAGGTCCCCATGTTTGGTTTAGCGCTGCTAATGTTGATTGCGTTTCCAAAGAGAAATTTACTTTGATGCACTTGGTGGAAGAATTAATTAGATGGCCCAAATTTACCATGAGTTTAATGTCTAGTAAAGTATGATTGTGAATTTGTGACATGGTTTGTTTACCTTTAATCTGAACAACGCATGCCCTAAACAGAATTATTTTCCCTACAATCTTTTTTTTTTGTTAAGTAACCAACCAGCTATTGAAAGAGATAATAAAACGTTGAAATCGTAAAATTTTTCAAAACATGACACGTATTTTGCTGTTGCCAAGTTGTCCGATTTCCATGCGTGTAGCCAGAGGAGGGCAGGGAGGAACAACTGCCCCTCCTTAGGAGGGAACCTCCGACTCCCACGCTCTTTCCAAATGTCACCAAAGATAACTTAAGTGGCAATTTTAGGACATCAATTTCTAAATATTTCAGGGGGAGAGACACATAACAGCCTTTTCGGCCCTCATCTAATCAAAAATAGCATAAATTCGTTCTAGGGGAAGTAGGAACTAAAAACCACTACCTTGTTGCCCCTATTCTAGCCCCTTCCTGACGGAAATCCTGGCTACGCCCATGACTATTTCAATGCAAAAGATTGGAACTTATAGCTGAAAAGGTATTCGACAAATGTGTGCGCTCGAAGGTTTATTATGTTTTAAAGTTATTTAATTATTATTTCCAACTAGCTATTGCTTTCATAAGAAATCTATAAAAGAAGTTCTAATAAATTTGTTGAGAATGTTTAACCCATTCATATTGTCGCAAATGTTCTTTTACGTGATAGTATGGGTGCATTTGACCTGTCAAGGCGACTTAAAAAGTATTAGAAAATTTTTTAATTTATGCAACTTCAGAAAGAAGGAAAGCAGTCACATCTTTCTGCGTGAACAAAGAGAAAACATTGGCCGAATAAACAATTTTTCTTAAGATCCTAATGTGGCAATAAATCTTGAATGGTTGGGAAATTTTGAAGTGTTTGCCATGTTTACTGCTTTCGCCAAAACTGCCATGTTGTTTGGCGTGGGAAGGATGCTAAAGATTTCCCACGAGTCGTTTTCCCTACGCGTTGGTGTCAAAGAAGACATTCAACCCTGCATATATAGCAACTTAAATCCCGTTAAGCACATCAAGGCTCAGCCAATAAAGATTTCCTAGATTTTAGGGAAAGCATAATCAATTGCTTAACAGCTATACAGCGAAAAATATACCGCACGCATTATGTTTAAATTAAATGTGTGAAAAGCAATTTTTAATGATATAATAAATATCTAAGAGGCTCAAGATCCGTAAAATTTTGTCGAAGCATTTGTCTCAGCTCTCTAACGACACATATCTTCGTCTGAATCCTGCAAAAAGGAAATTATTGTACTATCGTATTTAATCATTGTATTAAAGAGAAAAGCAATACCTTTTATTTCTAGGGTTGACCGTTTGTTGCTCAAAGCTCATCTAAACTCTACTCAAGTTTATCCCATGTTCTGGTCAAAATGTACTACGGACATAGTCAAGCCTACTTGGGTAATTCGCATTTTTCAGATCTCCAATGCTACTATAGTGTTTGAATTAATTGGGACAAAGACATTTTTCAGGATTTTTCAACTTGCTTCTCAGCAAGGGCGGATCAATGAAGTATTCAAGGAAGGGGCAATTGATTTCAGAGTATATATTTCCCAGTTCCCTTTTATAAATTCCCTAACCTCCTACCCCAAATATCATGGAAGATCGTTTCAAATTATTATTGTTATTTATTTATTTGGTTATTTATTTATTTAGAATTTCCATTTCTAAAAAATTGCGGAGGAATGTACTGCCCCCCCCCCCTCTTAACGTTAACAAAGGTGTCCTATGATTGCTTCTTTTTTTTTTTTTTTTTGGACTTTCAGGGGAAAAAGCCTTCTAGGGAAGAGCTCCCGAACCCCATCTAATGCCATCTAAAGATCGTCTGAAATGGAGCTTTTGGAACATCGAAAAACTTCCTGTGCAAAGTTATGCTCCTTATCACTTAAGTGTTAAGAGATGTGCACAATTACGTTTTTAAGACTACAGTTCTGAAAAAATCCCTTTTTTTCGTAATATAATTGAATGTCGTCTAAGTTTACGTTTTTGGAACTTCAGTATCGAAAATATGCCGAGGGAAAGATTCTGCATCTCGGCTCAAAGAGGGGGCGATCCCCCCTTCCTTGTATCCGTCCTTGCTTCTCAGCTAGCTCTAGTGGGTTCAACTAGCAATTCTTTCTGTCTTAATGTCATCTACATGTCACTTTTGATTGCTTAAAACTGGTCTAGACGACAAATTGGGAATATTGAAAAATTCTTCCGTTTGTTCTTGTGAGAGGAGAAAGTAACATTCTCCATTCTTTCATTATAGTGTACGAAATATTGACTCAACGACTACAGAGTTAGAATGGAACAACGCCAGAGATTATCGGTCATAACAGGCACAGATTATCCATGGGGGTAAAAAATCCTTCCTGTAGTTGGTATTGTAAAATTGAACTTTCGACAACTTCTTTTCTATCTAACCAAAAGTGAGAGGTCTCCGCTGCAGTCTCAAACAATTAATAATCTGTCTACACGTTAATCTTTACAAAATCTGCACTAATCGGAGCCTTTTTTTTTTTTTTTTTTGAAGTGAAACTTCTTACGGTAGGGCATTTAAATTCTTATCCGCATCCTACAAAATTTTGTGTGACGCATTTAAAAAGTGGTGGGGGGTAAACACTATCGGGTAAAGTGGGAGTAGCGTCTCGCTTGAGTTCGGGTATCGGAGACGAGTGAGATGTACGCTCTTCTCGCTTTCTTTTTTTCTCGTTGTCCGTGTTTCCGTGTATTGCGTTCAGGTGGCTTGGCGATTGCTAAGTACAGCTGTTGGTTATCAAGAGAACATCCGTTGAAGCAAGTGTCTGTAACCAACGCACTTCGAGCATTGTTTAGTGTTTGCGTTGTGTATAATCTACTTTTCTCATTAAAACAAACAATTTCGTTGAACCGATAATTTTTCTTCTTAAGAGCGTAGAAGATGATGCACAGTGACATACATGTGAATCATTTTATGTAAATAGATGTATGATAAGCAGAATCTATACTATTTAAAAATGATAGATGAATATTTAAAATGTTTCCTTGTAATAATTTCACTTCTATCATATTTCTTTACAACACAGTCCTTTTTTTTGTGACATTTAGTTAGTTAACGTAACTATTGTTAACTATTTTTCCTTTTTCATAATTTGCTTCAGTGTTCGATTTTGCAATCATATTTGTTCTGATACAGACGAACTTATTATCCCGTTTATTGATTGTCCTCCCTTTAATTAAGTGATAAATTTCTCGCGTAATGTTTAGCGCATGATATCAATCGGTATATTTAGAGACCCGATCCAATAAACAAAGGATTGTTGAATTGAAACCATTCGCGTGCTCTCAACTAATGCAATCAACATTTTAAGCAGTATTCATTTTCAAGCGCTGAATTATTCTTTATCGAAAGTTCATTCATTCCCCAAAATCATTTACGAGGTGCATTTACTCTCTCCCCTTCATCCTTCCTCGCCAATAAGAGCTCATGCGCACCGTCACGTGACCCTCTGCATTACGGGCTCAAATTTATAGTTAGCTATTCACTTAATCGTGTTCTCATAAAACTAAAAAATATATATAAAAAAAAAAACCGTTCGTTTAAATTCGCCGATCGAAGTTCGGGCTTAGGATTAATATCGCTTTGGCGTGCTATTCAGCTATTTCGACTGCAGCAGACGATTTTTCTCCGCAGACGAGTTTTGAGGCTATTTTTCTCGAATTTCCACCATCCGGCTCTGCCTATTGCTAATAAACGCTGGGGTATATGGAGCTTTCATGCGAATTATCTGTTGAACGCTTGTTGAAGCTGCTTAATAAAAATAGATGAGTACCGACAAGAGAAGGATTATTTGCTTTTCATCGCTTCAAATTTTACGATTTACCTTTTCTTTTTGGCTCGAATTTGAGTTGGTTAAATTAATGTAATGGGGTAAATATTGAGAAACCGCTAGTTGTTATAATTCAAGTAAAAAGTTAATCTCTAGTTTGCGCTGAAGGTGTGAATTGCAAGAATTAAAGTTTTGAGAGTTAGAAGCTTATGAACGAAAAGACTGCTTTATCTGCAATTTAAGGCGCGTTTACATTGATCAAACACCGGCTCATGCGCACCTTTAATGAACCCGATTTACCACTTTTCCCTATGTAAGAAAGAATGAATCGTGGAAGAAAGCAGTTTCGTACACCGTAAAAACAATTCATAAACGCTCATGGGGAAAAAATGGGCAGTTAATGTCTCCAATTTCTGTCAGTAACGTATTTTGCAAAAGACAGAAACATTTTCCACTACAATTCAGTAACCTTCATGAAATTATCATGGAATCTTTCTAAAGAATTCAAAAATCTCCCCGGTTAAAGCCAGTCATGTCTCTGGAGCCTTCAGAGAAAACTTAGGTACAGATTTAATATAATAACTTGGCAACTTCCTGATTTACCAAGAAAGCTCCAAAAGCATTATTGCAAACATGGCCGAAGCTAAGACAGAATCGTAAGATAATACCAAGAATCTCACTTGTCCGCAATTCTTGCGAAGCTGCGGAATCGAAGCGTAATCGAAGCCGAAATCGAATCAGACCATATCGATTTTAAGCCGAAACCATTTAATAAATACATTCAGTTAATTTTAAAATGGTAGCTAAATATTTTTTCACAACAGTATATGAAGTCTACGTTCGTGCAATTTGTAGCAATTCAGGAAACCCTTTTTAACAGAGATACAGTAGACCCTCGTTTTACCCGGGTTTATTTTACGCGGATGAGTTTCGGTTTTACGCGAATGTGGCAATGCAAACAGATAAAATGTTCCCCTGTTTCAAAATCCAAACTCCTAAAGATTGCAGATTAAGCGTAATCAACTGCATTTTGGCGTGCTAATAATCGAGCTCGGGCCACTGGAGACATTTTATGCGATTGGTTCCATAACTCTTTCCAGAAGTAAAGTTATTAAACTCACACAGTTCAGAACTCACTGGAAGAAGAGCTTTTAGGAGTGACAAAGGAGGACAAAATCAACGAGGATACCGACGTCGATGACGCACAACCAAAAACGTTCACATTGAAAATTTTTAACCATTCCTAGACACTAAAAACAAATGATCTTTCTGATTTGTTAGTGAAGGAAGATTCTATCATGGAAATGACGCAAGTGGCCATGGATGCGCAAATGCTCTGCAAAGAATTACAGAGACAAATTCTTAATGACTGCCAAAAGTCTATCGTTGCCAGCTCTTCTTTATAAGCAGAACACGAAATTAATTTATGTTTTTTTTATGCATGTCGTGCATAAAAATCGATACAAGTACACATTAAACTTATTATACAATTAGTCATCACTAGAATGGAGTAATTTTTTTTATCTACGGAACCTAACCCCTATTTTAACACTACTATTAAGCCTCAATTTACGCGGTTTCGATTTACGCGGCATTTCCGTGGAACGTAATCAATGCGTAAAACGAGGGTCTACTGTACTTGATTTTCACAGGAAATTGAAGAAAACCTTTAAAATCCCGAAACCTTCTACGGCAACAATCAGCGAAGCGACGCTTCGGAATTTTTTTTACAGTGCATTAGAAAAAATTGCCTTTGTATACTGCAGTTCCTCAAAAACTCATTGGTGTACAAATAACCACATTATCATAGTTATTTGATTTGGTTAAAAGCCAAAACCTGAACTGTTTTTACACAAAAGGTTTGCTTGAACCTAGACGAGCGACATCTCTACAATGACAGAGCAGCAGGGGAAAAGTTGGTTGAAGGAAGTGATTGTAACTATTGTGCTTGTGATAGAATTCTTAGTTAGTTGCTATTACGCACTTTCGAAGCTAGATGTCGTGCTACTTCATTTTTTTCTTTCTCGAAACAGTATCATCTACGATTTGAACTCAAATCTGAGATCTCGAACTGAATACTGTTTTTACGGGCACAAGATGCGCAGCTAGCATTTTTTATAATTTTTTTTCATTTGTGAAAGAAGAGCCAATATGGCCGAATATGTAAAACCTTAAATAAAATCAGAATCAGTGATGAAAAATGTTTAAAAAAAAAAAAAAAACTAGAAGGGAAAACGCAATGGAAAATCCAAGTCGGAAAAAAAAAACACTCCTTTCCTTTCAACACACAAAAAACCAAAAAAAAAAAAAGAGCCAACATTAATTACGGACATTTAAATCAACTTAAAAAGTTCAAATGAAGTTCGTGTTACATTAAAGTATCAGAACTGTCGAAAATTATGGCGCGAAAGTTAAAAGTGGTACTGGTAGAAAATTTAACAACGTGTGAAAACATTTTACTTCGAAAGTGGAAATTTATGTAAAAATTACGTTTAAAAAAATTCCTATTTTAAAAAGGAAAATCAAATTTTTTACAAAAAAAATTTTTTTTTTTTTTTTTTTTTTTTTTTTTTTTTTTTTTTTGTACGTGTACCGCACAGTACGATTCGAATGGTGCAAGCTTCATTTCCTTCCGCTTATAAGTAGTATGATGAAAAAGGACGGGATAGCTTTCTCGATGTTCATATATTTATGTTTTGTTAAACCAATCTCTTTTAAATATTCAATTTTATCATGTTACTTAGTTATTATTTGAAACTGTGATTAAACCCATGTGTGCCGGGATTCTTTCCTTGCGGACATAACCAGTAAGTAAACACCAGATAAGCATCATTAAAGAATTACCTTCATTACTTCCGATTTCATTTCAACACACAAGAACACAAACGAATATTTCCACGGCCTCATCCTTTACTCGGGTGCACGCAGCTCATCAATTGCATAAAAATCGAGTTATTCTAACCTGCCACCTAACCTCAATGATAAGCAATTTCATTCCCTTTCAATCAAGCTCATCAAGCAATCGCATGCGACGCAAAAACCGTAATGAGTGCTGCCAAGGAGCCTTAACAATTAATTAACAAGTAGAGGGGATGGCGTGCCCCTTAAAATAAGGAGAGCGCGAGATTATCGGGACTTAGCCTGCAATCAGGAGGGGCTTACGTTCAGGAAACCAGATGAAAGTTTCTTGAACGATCTCCATCTTCCCTGTATTTCGATCGGATCTTTAGGGATTTTCCGATGAACCTCAGGGAATTTGTCACGAAACGGCCGGGAGTGCTGTTTTTTAAGAACAGTAATGAGGCTTTTTTTTCTTTCTTGCTACCCATTTTAACGATCTTGTTTTAATTCCTTTACCAGTAAAACATGAGTGCTAATAACACATCTCGGTGTTTTGCATGAAATTAAAATTGATTCTGCTCTCGTTTCTAGTGAGATATTCTAAATTCTGTTTCATTGTAGCTTTTCGTGTCGTGGTATATTTTAAGGTAGACCTGGAGGAGGATAAAAAATTTTGTTTAACTCTTACAGATATTTAATTATTGCTAATGCAATATATTCATGTATGTATGACAAGTTACATGAATTTATTATGTATTACGCCAGAATTATCTTAATACTTTTTAATGTTTAATTTTCTGTGTGTATATAACACATATAACTCGGTCTTCTAAAATCATCAAAAAATTGGCTAACAGTATAATTACATTTTCTCTGCGAAGGAAAAAGTTTAAAAGGATTTAATAAGATTTGTTTTTTGGCTATGGAGCACCGTTCTTTTTAACTGACCTGTAGCGTGCTGTGAACATCGTTTCGCATTTTACTTATTTATTTTTAATACAAAATCGAAAAACTTTGTGCAGAAGCGTTGTGAATAAAGCCCGTTTCCCCTCTACTGTTTTGCCATGCTTTGAAATAATATTTTTAAAAAAAATATTTCAAAGAAAAAAGAATATATCTTTGAAATCAAATACCATTTCTGATGAACGATAAAGAATGACGCTACATTTTGAAGCAATAATTTTGAAACGAACAAGACCAGAGTGGAGCTCTTGTATAATGATGCTCATCCTTGGACGAGCTCATTTATGTTTGAGCTGAAAGAGAAGAAATTCTTAGATTGGTACAATGCCAAAAATCTTTACCGCTACTCAAACCAGCTTGAATTGAGCAAATAGAATCGTTTAAATCTCAGAGGATTGGAGGTCAACTTATCAGAGCCAGCTGTAGTTATATCATAATCTTGTAACTGAAAAAATATTTCATTTTTAATTTGCTTTTGAATCGAGTGGAATTTCGTTTTAGATCCACAGTGTACGTGCATTTTTTGGATAATTCTATTTTTGCATCATGTCTTAACTAAATGCTTCTATATTTTGTTTTAAGTTGCAATTAGCACTTATACTTTAATGTAAATTCGCATAAAGAATTGTCCTAACTTTTGTTTCTATTTTATTTCAGGTGAGTAGAAAAAAGTCAGTATCGGTAGGGTAAGAATGTTTTTCATTGCTTGACTTTTAAATTCTGAATCAATTCTCTAACAACTCTGAAATAAGTTTACAAACATTGAAAGAGAATAGTTAGGGAATAATAATTTAAGAAGAAGATTATTAGTTTCATTGAAATAAAAAAAAAGTGTTCTGCTGATGGTATTACGTATGATTTAAATTACGTAATTTTACTTTTCATAAAATTTAGTGGTAGGGGCAGGGTTTAATTTTCATGGGAGCTCACAGCAGCTGAGCACCTGCACTTCTATGAGCTCCTTCACGAGGGATTATAGGGCTCCTGTCGTTTTGTTACTGTCGTATGCTGGTAAACGGCAGTATCTACAGAAATGAATTTTCGAGACATTTGAAGAAAATGCGTTTTGGTTTCAATACTAACAATAGGGAAATGATGGAATTAGACTTTTGTTTCAGAGGAAACCAAATAAGCAATCTTGTGCAGTAAAGCTAACGTACAGTAGATGACAAAAATGCAAAAACATGAAAAATGAGAAATATGCGGCTACTACCATTTACATGCCCACGGCAGTGTGCTCTTTTGTTAGAAATGCGCAGCAGACACCCAATCTTCTCCCAAACTCAGATTCAATCTTTCCTCAATCTCAGTGATATACCACAGGGTAACCCCCCCCCCCCCTCCCCTTCACCCTACCGTTTCCCGTTGTAAAAGAATCACTGAAAAAACAGAAGATCGATAACAACCGGATCAAAAACTAGTGTTGTAAAAACCAGCTCATCAGTTTCGAATAAAAATGCAAATCGCACCGGAAATTGTATGATGGGGACTATCGAATAAAAGTGCGTCCATTCGTTCTCCAAGCACCCTAATCCTCGTAAAAACGTGTACAGCAACCTCCTTAGTGTCGACTTCCTGCCACGTTTGAGACGGCAATTGCCAGAAAATAACTTCATAAACGTGGCCACCCCGTTTTTAAGTGGTCCCCCGAATGGCCTCGCCGAACAGCACACGTCATGTTCTCGGGACATCATCATGTTTTTATGCTCGCACTAAATCACGAAACGCGGCTAATTCCTTCTTTTTATGCGCGGTACATGCAAGTTTTTAGTCTCTTTACCACCTCCCTGCCCTTTTATTAGGACTTGGAGACCTGTAAATCATATTGCTGCGGAACAGATAGCCTGGGATATTAGAGAATATCTCTTGGAACACAAAGAGAGAGAGAGAGAGAGAGAATTTCGGCATCCATCTTGAATTTCTGGAAAAAATTGCAAGATTGACGAATATCTTCTGAGAACTTCTAGTTTACAGGGGTCCGTGGCTTAAAAATCGTCAAATTTTGCTCTTTTTTTTTTGAGCAATCACGATTGCTAATTGTTTTTATTTGACCGTCCGTGATGTTGTGGTTCCTTTTTCAACCTTACCGTCCTATGCAGGCGCTGCTCCGGCGCGACTCCTGGGTAGCCGATTCTCCTGGTCGGTGGCGTCCATGGCCTACATGCACACACACGCACGCTCATAATCACACGCGCGCTCATACACATACACACACGCACGCTCATACACATACACACAGGTCTGCGCACACGCACACACACAAACCTACACATACACAACTATACACACGCAACCCCCAAGAGGAGGGGCAGGCTTGGAGAGATAGGAACCGTTTCTAGAAACAAGTGAGTACGCTTTAAAGTGAGTAACTTTAAACGCGTTTTTCTCCATGATGCAATTTTTCCCAATTTTTTGCATTCAAACTCTTATAAGTCAAGAACTGATAAAGATAAAGTAATGGAATTTGTAGCATATTTTTTTCAAACAGTTTGCTTTAATTTTTAAATTTGAAATTTGACCAAGAATATTTTAAGTTTTAGCAATTTAAAAAACCCATTTTTTTTTTGAAAAAATTAATTAAATTCAAATTAAAATTTTTTTAAAAAACATTTTTGTTATGATCTTGCTTATTAAATGGATGGTGAATCAGTGAAAACACTTTAAAAACTCCAAACTGTTTAATAAAATAATTTTCAAAATGTGTCCCGGACCTCCTTAATGCAAATAAATCAATAGAAGATTCTACTCCAGATGCAATGAAACTCCGATTTTACGTTTCTCAAGGGACTGGGTTAAAAAACGTAAAATACGGGAAATGCATAGAAAGCAAAAATTAAAGAGAAAAAACTAAAAGTAGAGAGATGACTCTTTTAAAAGGCATAATATCTATATTCGTCAATTAATATGATATGACCAATAAACATAATAACTACCACATGTGATGTTTCAACCAAAATGCTATTATTATAAAGCAAATTTGTTCAATAAATGTCATAAGCTAGAAAATGCATTGTGAATTGTATACGGGATAATTTAAACATAAATTGTATTATACCAACTAAATAAAACTTGTATTATAGTAATGTAGTTAACTATATTTGTCCCTTAATGTAAAAATAATTTTAAAAAATCTTTGCTAAAGCAGTAACTTTATTTTCAGAGTCGCATGCTTTTGACATTTATGACAATTTAAAATCCAGAATTAAATTATTATTTACTTATTAAAAAAATGAAATTTTAAGAAACCAGTGTCGGTCAAACGAGGTTCTGATTGAAGGAGTTATGGATAATCAAGATTTTACTGTATTTCTGAAGTATTTTATCTTACAATTTGTTCAGATCCTAAATCCCCTTTTGTTCACTTAGCTTCAAATCTGTGTCGTCAACTATTAGAATAAATTTCAACAGTTCTTTATGAATAATATTTCCTAAAAATCATTTCTCCCAGGGTTTTTTTTTTTTGCTTTTGCGTGTAAGGTAACAACAGAACTTAAGTGTTTTTCAACTTTTTTCTTATCCTGTCGCGAAAATAATAGAATAAAAATTCGGTTAAAATACAAAGAAAGCAGCGAAGGAACTATTCTTAAATACATACATTTTTCAAGTCAACCTTTTCATACGTTGAAAATTTAAAAAGTTTTTGCGGCAAGAATCATAAAACTAACTTTAAAAAAAAATTTAACCATCCGTGCGAGAAAATAGGGGCACTAATTTTAGGAAGAAAGTAATAAAAATGGAAACCGTGAAATTACCTGTCACACTTTTTATGCTTTTGGTAAATTTTCTTTTGTTATTTTTCTTTAACCCTTTTTCTTTAATAGAAATTTATAAAAATAAATGGCTTTTTGTCGATTCGTACCACACGTATTACGTTTCTGTGAAAATAATACAAAATCGGAGAGAAAGAGAACGAAAATAGGAAATAGATTTTTAAAGAAAATAAAAATGGCAAAATAAAATAACCTCTTTATCGTTCGCAAATTCTATTGGAATCAATTCTCTTCTGCAAAAAGGGGAATAAAAAATCTTCTTTCCTAAATGCGTTTTATAAAATATCGCTGCCTGACGCTAAAAAGTAAAATACTGCTATAATAATCAATGATAAGACAGCAGACGCGAACACTAAGTTCTTTCAGCTCCACATAGTCTTTTTCTTGAAAATTTAAAATCAAATTCTTTTTGGCGGCTGCCATTATTGAACCTTGAATGTGGCACTTTTGTGAAATCTTGACTGGATACCATATTTACAGTCAGTGTATGATTTTATTATTACATTTATTCCTCGAAGCCTTCTGGGAAGATTTCAGAATTTTTCGGATTTGGAGGTATGAATGTGAGAAAAAGTTTTAGCTTCAAAAGACATAAAATTCATAAATCTGCTTTTTATTTTAAAATAAACTTTTTATTTTAAAATAAATTAAGTAAAATGTGATTTCTTTAAAATGAAAACCTATGCTTCGCAAATTACAGTTCTCCATTTAATTTTTTTTTTTTACAAATCACTTCTTTTTTTTTAAAGCTAATCGCATTTTTAAAATTGTTTTACTCGGCTGCCGTTTTTAACCTTGAACTTGTCATTTTTGTGAAATCTTGACTGAATGCCATATTTACTGTCTGTATATGATTTTATTATTACATTCTTCTCCTAGAAATTCTCTAAGTGAGGGGGAAATTTTACATCGATTTCTGAATTTTCGAGTTTTAAAGGTACACATGTAAAAATAGCGTTTTAATAATAATAAAAACTAGTATGTTGTGGCCATCACGAAACTTTCTTCTATATTTTTCCTTTTTCTGATCCCTCCCCATGCTTGACGAGGAAGCAATATTCCTAACAAAAACAAAATTACACATGCAAAAACTTGACGACCATCCCAATGTCTGAATTATTGTAAAAGCAAAGCAAAGAGCGAAAATTGAAAGTTATTTTAAAAGCCTTGCTTGAAATAATTACAAATATCTTATTTATTAGCAAACATAAGATGGCAACAGTTAAAAATTTTAAATCATTGAGATAATATTTCCGATCATTTCCATACAATTAAAATCACGAGAAATACGCAGATGACAATCTATTACGATTTATCTTTCTTATTGTTGCATTAATAAAGCTATTTTTATTCGCAAAAAAAAAAAAAAAAAAAAAAAAAAAAAAAAAAAAAAACACCTCTTGGAGCGATTGGAGTCAAAATTGAACCAAAGCCTGTTTACGTATGGATTCACATATATTCCAAATTTCAGCCAGAACGTAGCATTACTTCTTGAGATAGGGCACTCACAATGGAAAAAAAGAACGGGCGATTGCGCAAACCCCTTTTTAGCTGTTGACACCAAAATAAAATCAGCTCTTATACCCATTAAGGGCTACTTGTCAAAAAAAATTTTGTTTGATTCCGTTCGTTATTTCTTGAGATACAGCAGTCACAATTGACGACAAAAAACGTTCTATAACTCAACCCCCGTTTGAGCTATTGACACTAAAATTGAATCAGCACCTGCTCCTGTTAGGGGCAACATGTGGACCAAATTTTGTTCGATTCCGCCAGTTACTTCCTGAGGAATAGCAAACACGCGTAACTCAAAAAACGTCCCATTGCTCCACCCCCTTGGAGGAATTCGCGCCAAAAACCACTGGGCACAAGTTCACATAGGGGCACATATGTGTACCAAATTTCGTTCAATTTCATGCGGTAGTTTTTGCTGTAGAGCGGCCACAAAAAACTGATCACACACAGACGTGACACACACACATACACATATACACACACACAGACAGACAGACATTTTCCAAAAATAGTCGAAATGGACTCAGCACACCTCAAAACGTTTGAATCTGTCAAAATTCGAAATTCGAAAAGTTGCACGAATCCAATACTTTCTTGTATATATTAGGTATAGAAGAAAGTAAAAAACATTCATAAGTCGACTCCTATATTAGGATAAGTAAATTAATAATAGTGTGTAAAACTACTAGGAATTACCTTAAAAATATACTTTAGAATAAGTAAATAAATGTGAAATAGGGCCATCCCTCGGAAAACGGTCATTTTGTACTGCACGTGACGCGTCATATATTTCATTAAAAATAAGACTTTCAAATACTAATGAACACATTTTTTTTTTTTTTTTTTTTTTTTGCTTAAAAAATTTCAAACTTATGTGTGATTTCTTAAGCAAATAATTTCTTCAGTACTCTTTAAAATTATTACTTTTTAATGAAGTATATGAACCGTCACGTGCGGGATAAAAAGGGTTGACTTTTTCAAGAAATGACACAATAGCGATTTTGCTGCAAAAAACTAAAATTCATATTTCTGCTCTCTTATTTTAAAACAAGTAATTAAAATTATCAATTTGCATATAAGAAATTTAACATAATTAAAAATTCTACTGCTTATAAATTGGTATTGAACAATCGATATAACTTCTTTTGTGGAAGAAGATTTAAAACGAAACTTTGCAGATTATTTAAAGCTCTTATTTCCAAAAACGTGTGCACTTCACTATGGGTCTGGCCCATATTAACGCCAATAATTTTTGCAAATTTATGTTAAGAAAGTCGGCAGTGTTCCCTTCAATCCGAGTAGAACTGATTGTCTTCGAAAAGAATAGAATTAAAAGGTACTTCTCACTTCGCCTTTAGTCACCCGTACATTTGTATTTATTTATTGAAATACCAAACTAGGGTTTCCATTCCCGCAATCCCGATCCCGAATCCCGCGGGATCTCGTATGGTATTTATCGGTATTAATCTTTTTATATTTACTTTCCTGTCTGTCTGCAAGAAGTCTGTCTCATATGATGAACGGTAGATTTACCATTCAAAAAATCAATAAAAATAGCATATTTTTCTGAGAATGAATCGGTATTCGCATTTAAGGTTTCAGTGTTCATACGATCAGCAATTGCGAAAATGCGTAAAAAATGGCTTTTCGAAAACCATCACTAAATATTGAAACTCCAAAAATCGGGCTTTAGAAAAAATTGAAAAAGTGTCTAAAACTCTAAAAAGAGATGACAGAAACTTGGATGAAACACTAGACAACTCTCATGACAGTGCAGTAGGTTAAGCTGCTCAAGTTTTTTCATTGTCTGTTTAAAGTGAGAAGAAAAATTAGCGAAGTTATTCAAAAACTTTTACTAAGACTGCGATCCAGTCAGCGTTCACCCCCTGTTGTAATAAATTAAAGGCACTGATGCAATGACCAACGTTAATGAAGCAACAAGCAAGTTAAATTGGATAGAGTAATACACAAATCAAAGGGACATCGTGTTTGTCCGAAATTTGACTTCCATGTGCAAAAACGCGTAACATGACCCCCATAAGAAAAGAAAAGTCTGTTTTAGAAGGTGGTGAAGTTTATGGGGATCTTTTGCTAAGTGTCCATAATTACTTAATCTCAGGAAAATCAACTGCAGTGGAGCCATATCACGCGTTTTCATCAAGCTATTTATTTTTGCGCCAAAATCTTTTCTCATCCCATATGAGCGATGCTTTGCTTAGACGCATTGCACTTTCTTAAAATACACTTTTGCGTACCAAACGATAGTCGGTAATTGAAATGAGACTTAGCAATACTCTACAACTGTACAGAATTGGAGATGATGACTAATTCGTGTAACAAATGCAGTCCTTCCTAAAAAGCACAAATTTTCTTTTTGACATAAAAGGTTTTTTTTTTTTTTTTTTTTTGCAATTTTTATTTCAATTTAATGGGTTACTGGGGCCCCTATTTTTTTCTTCAGACCCTGAATTGTTTAGTCGTTAAAATGTTAAATTATTATTTTTTTAAATGGATGAAATACAAAAAAAAAAATAAATAAATAAATAAATAAAATATATTTTGTAGCAATTTATCATCCCCCCCCCCCCCCAACATTTTAAATATAAGTTTTTCAAAAAAAAACTCAGGTAATTAGAGAAAAAGGGTCCATTTCTGGATACAGCGCTAGAAATATGTAAGAATCACTTATCAAAATTTAAAAAACGTGAAAAAAACCTAAGTTTTACAGGTTAACGTTGTCGGTAAATTTTGTTTATGTATCTTTCTCACTTATTTATTATTAATGTTATGCAAATTTTCAATAATAAAGAAATGAACTAATCAGTTGCAAAATATGATTGTTATTCTTGTGCAATTGAATTAACAAATTTTTACAATTTATCTTTGAAATTTGTTCTAAATTTTCACTCCTGTGGTCTCGTGTTTTGAAATCAATATTTGAACTTAATCCACATCGTATGATAGAGATGAAAAATTGCAAAAGAAAAAATTTCTTAGGCTAAAATTATTACCGATATCGCTCTTCAAAATGGCTGGCGTTGTAATCGTCGGTTTTTCTCAAACCGGAAACACAAAAATGCTAAAAAAAGACGTGGCCTTTAACTGGGTGCGGGACGGCAAATAAAATATTAAAAGATAAATAAAAAAAAAAGCCTTATTCACAGTCTTCACATCTAAACCATTACATTGGTCCCTCTCTGTTTATAGATAATGGAAAATCAATTGTTCTGACGTAGCTGCCACGCTCACTTTCTTTCGTACTCCTTTCATTTTTGTTGTTAGAATTCGGATGTTACGTCATGATAACCGCTGCGCCCTCTATTTTTGGCTCAAAAACGAAGATGTTTGCCTCCAGCTGTGGAACAACAATAAGTTTCTTCCGCAAAAATCCCAGATTCTGGAAAGAGGAGTCTATCATCTTTTTTTGGCGTCTTATAATCTTTAGAGCGTTTTCATACTTGTTTTTTGCAAAATGGTATCTTCTCGCCTTTCGAATGTTCCTGAGAGAACTTTAACATAGTAAATATTTTTAAACAATTAACTGCGTAACGTTGTCTTTAGCGAAACATGTTTTCTTGAAGAGCCCCCAATGTTACTGCCAATATGCAATATGCCTCATGTGCAATTGCTTCCAGGTTTTACGGTTAATTAGCTCAGTGTGTCTGAAAACTAGCCGAAGTTGTTTTATTTCATATTTATTTATATTGTAATGTACTTTCATCTATACGTTTTGGAAACGATTACCATTGAAGATTATTTCACGTTTTCTTTGAATACTTTACAAATTTCATATTTGATGCTAATCTCAGATTGACACTTTATCCGAGCACATTGATGTTTTAGTACATACATATTAAAATCTACATTGCCAACCAACAACATATCTACCCTTCAATTTATTTAACCCTGTCATCAAAGAGCTATCTGCAATCCGAATATGTGTTGATTAGATTCTACTCAAAAATGCACCATATCGATCTTGAAAGATTTCAGTTAGCTTCTGACCAATCTCTCTGTTCGTTTTGAATTTTTTAAGAAATCTATTCATCACACTTTATTTAAAATTCTTTCCAATTTGTATGATTTATTTTGCGCTATTTTATTTACACAAAAAATACGATATTAGAATTATATTATTGACGGATTCATCAGTTATAGTTGCCATCATTTAATAGTTTTTAATTGTTAGAATGAATCCAGTCTGATATACGATTGTCAGTTTCTTGGCATTAAATTTTGATTTATTTATTTTAAAATCACTGATGAAGTAAAGAAAAAGAACAAGGCAGTTTGTAAGTTGCAATTATATAGTATTCACTCTTGCACGTTTAGAAGCAATACATATAATTTTCAGTGGCATTTATCAATACTGCTGCCATTGAGAGCCATTTAATCATTTTTTTTTCTCATACGAACAAATTCTCATGAAATTGTAAAGATAAAGCTATTTACATGAACGTTTCTTTAAATTTTAAAGTCAAATGAAACTTCTGAAACTAAACGCTCTTTGTACTTAAAATACACCGCCAGCTCAGTTATTCCATCCGAGGACTGCAGTTTCGTGCTTTTTAGCACTCATCAGCCCTGAATAGGAATCACATGAGCTGGAGGTGAAAAACCTCTTAAGGGAGCCAAGAGAGCCAAACATACTGGTAGCAAATGCAGAATTAGCAAATTATTTTAAGTATTTCTGCCTTAACCCTGGCTTTGGGGTGGTAACTTACTACAAAATAAACGCTCTTTGATTCTATTAACTCGATTCCAAAATCTTGCAGATTAAATTCATCTTCTGGGTTTTCTATCAATCAAAGTCAACTCGTTTCCACTATTGTTATCGGCAGATTTGGTTGCGGGTGCAATTTAATAACACAGCTTCCTATAAAAAAAAAAAAAAATAAATAAATAATTTCCTCTATTTATTTTTATTTTATTTAAGTATTTTTCTTCTCCGTGCAATACTTTGAAGCCTTTGTCAAAAGAAAATACTTTTGGGCTTCGGGGTAACTTCAGCTCAAGTTTTTTCCTATCGCTTTACACACTCAGAGGAAGTATTCTCGTTGAGAGAGTAAATCTCATTTGGAATCATGAGAAAAGCTCGACGAAGAGCTGTCACTTTCTTCATTATCACGTGATAGGGACAGATCTTTTCATTACTCTCGGCGCTATAATTCACTGGCAATACCTTGACTAGTATCGATTTACTTATATCAACTTGAATTATTCCAAACAATTCGCGCCAAAAAAAGTCGATAAATAGCATATTATACCCATTGAAATTCGGCTTCGCTTCGGATTCTCACTTGACGATCAAACAAAAACCTGTGCCATCTCTATTGGATTTCTACTCTAATTTTACACAGATCCTGATCATACGTAGCTTGAAAAATTTTCTGTATCAGAACAACTTTTTCTGAAAAAAGTTCTAGATCTTGCTTTGAACCAATCAAAATGACTTTGGTAAGGTGATTCCCCTAAGTGCCTTTCTCAGTTATCAGAACAAAATGATTGCTGTTGCAGTAGACAAAACATTTCCCTTTAGTAAGCGCCAAAAGTGGATAAAATAACCAAGTTTAAATTTTACTCCAAATGTTCATTTGAAAAAAAATCGGCGTAGGCTTTAAGTTGACTCAAAAGTTCGGTCATAACAAGCATAACTTGGTAAACTGTAAAGTTACAAATGTATTCTATTGACTGAACTTTTAATTTGTAAAATGTAAATGATTTTGCTTTGGCCCCTACTCTAAACCTAAAAGTTTTTTGATACTCATTTGCTGTGACAATTGCATACAGCGTTGCAGACAATCTTTTGTTCAGGGTGAAAGAATAAAGCTTTGCTACAAAAAAAGCTAGTGTCCACATATAGCTCGAATCCCGTACCTGTAACATTCACTGCAGATGTCTGCCGAATAATATTGGATTTCAATTCGTGTTTACAAGTGCTTTTTAGAAAAAAAAAATTTTATCACAATTTTATATTTTACATTCGGTTTGACGTTGTAACTGTTTTTAATAGGATAGTATTAAAAACAGTTGGATTTTTTTTTCTTCTAAAAAATGTATTCTTGATTTTTTCCAAACGTTCTGAAGAGAAAACATTTACTCTTAAATCTCAATGTTTATAAAAGATTAAAGACTAAATCTTTTAGATAAGATTAAAAGCAAAGTCCAAGAATAAATGTTGCCTGAAATTTTATAATCCTCTCTGGAATACAGTCTGCGAATGCGTCCTTTTTTTTTCTAACCTTTGTGTAGTAGCTCTTTGTTTAGTTTGTATTTTTCTTTTTTTAAAAAACCTCTGCAGCTCTGAACATAAAAATAGCATTATTTTTCTTCTGAACAAACTGAGTTGCCTTGATTTTTTTTTCCTTCCCCAAAGATGTTATCTTTTTAATTTAAAAGGATTATCGAATCTTTCATAACAAGACTTAAATGTTCCTAAAAACGAAGTAATATTTTAGACACTGATAATCATACTTTATTTCGTATAAAGTTTTTTTTTTTTTTTAATGTTTTGAAAATTATTCTAATACTTTCTTTATATTATTGCTGCGAAACTTTCATAAGATTTTAAAAGTTTCAGAAAAGTTGAACCTGTTCTGAGTTAATTATAAGAAAGACGTGGTGTAAATTTTGAAAGATTTTTTTTTCCTAGGAAGGGAAATCTTCTTTTGCTTCAGGAAGTGTGATCTTAATTGATTAAGCGAGTAACTTTATAACTTTCAAAGAAATCTATTAATAGCTTCCGCGAGATTACGGAAATTTTAATTAAAAGTTTTGGATTAATAACTTAGCTAAAATGTAGTTGCATTTTTGAAATAGTTTTAACTTTCTCGGTTTAACGCGTGGCGGAAAAAAAAAGAAAAAGCAGCCGAGAAAATTATGATGAAATCTGGATTACAAATTTATTTTTCACTTTATTTATCAGTAACATAATCCACACTTTTTTTAATCTCTAAAGTAAATAAATTTTTATCTGTGAAAGGAGAGTAGAGAAGAAGAAAAGTAAATTTGATCTGGTGAAAATTTGTTTCGTCAGAAATTAAATACCAGTTTTTTCACGAGTTGTATGTGCCTGAATGTACTTTACGGTGTTCAATAAAGCACACAATTTCGTTTAACTTAAAGAGAGGCCCCCTTTTCTGCATTTTTCCTTTTTATAGAGAGAGTATTTTCTGTGATTTTGTGTTGTGGCCTAATAATCTTTGGCAGTGTCTGCAAGAATGAGTTTTCGAGATATTTGAGGAAACGAGTTTTTAATTCAATACTAAGAATATAGGGAATACATGCATTTACATAGGCATGTATACTGTACACACATACACATCAGTGGCGTACCTATCATGGGTGACATTCGGGGTGGTAAATTGTGGTGTCACGCCCCCCCCCCCCTCTCCAAGTCAAAAAAAAAGTTTTAATATTCTATGCAAACATGGAATTTATAAAATTTTCAAAAATAACTACATTTGTGTTATAAAGGAAAAAAACAGTGGATTAATGCACGAAAGACAAATAAAAACTATGAACGCTTTTTGTATAACTTGCCCTAGACGCATATGTGCAGGCGGTAGAGAGGTCAAATAAGTAAGGGGATGTATGAAATTGATCGCCCCTTAATTATTTCAAACGTATCTCGAACTAAGGGAAGTATAATGGGGTTCAGTTTTTTGGTACAAGCAAGCGCGGATCCAATGGGGGGTCATGGGGATCATGACCCCCCCCCCTTAGCGCCAGACCAAACATTACACAACAGGGCCTTTTTAATCTTCCTGTTACTGAATTTTTCGAAGGAGAAATTGAGGACCACCCAGTTTGTGAACAAATTTAAATTATTTCCAAGCACAAAATTATGGGGGAGGGGGGGAAGTGTGGGTCAAGGGGGAGGTCATGGGTTCATACCCCCCCCCCCCCTAGCTAGACCAAACATAGCCCAACAGAGCCTTTTTAATCTCAAAGTTACAGATTTTTTCGAAAGAGAAATTGAGGATCGCCCACTTTATGAACAAATTTAAATTATATCCAAGTACAAAATTAAGGGGGGGGGGGGCAAGTGTGGATCCAAGGGGGGGGGGAGTCATGGGGATCATGAGCCTGCTCCCCTTAACCAGACCAAACATTACCCACCAGATCCTTTTTATTCTTCCAGTTACAGATTTTTTCGAAGAAGAAATTGACGATCACCCAGTTTGTAGAAAAAATCTAATTATATCCAAGCGCAAAATTTACGGAGGGGAAAAGCGTGGGTCCAAGAGGGAGGGATCATGAGGGTCATGACCCCACCCCCCTTAACCAAACCAAACATTACCCACCAGAGCCTTTTTAATCTTCCAGTTACAGTTTTTTTTTCGAAAGAGAAATTGAGGATCACCCAGTTTGTGTACAAATTTAAATTATATCCAAGCGCAAAAATAGGGGGTGGGGGAAGCAGTTTGAAGCAGCATATTGCAGTTATATATAGACTACAATGCATATCTCAACACAAAATACCTGGTACCTCTAAAAAACGAGACAATGTAGAGGCTTTACTTGGAAAAAAAAAAGTAAAGAGGGGGGTGGGGCAGAGGTTAAAGTAAAGGGTCGCGAAGTGGACACGGGAAAAGAATCAAAATCCAGTTAAAGATTTCCCTCCATGTATCATAAAACTTGTCGAAGAATGTGACAAGGACATATATCCCGGAATAAATTGCCTTTTTCGACTCATAGCTACATTGCCAGTTAGTATTGCCGCAAGTGAGCGAACCTTCTCGACATTGCGGCGTTTAAAAACCTGATTAAGAGCCTCAATGTGTGAGGAACGCCTTGTGGGACTTTCTCTCTTAAATATCCACAGAGACATTGATGTAAACATTGACCACATAATCACTAGATTCGCAAAGAAGTCGAAAAGGAAGTTAAACTTTGTCTTGTGAGAAAATGTGTGGAAGAAAACCGTTCAGAAATACTAAAACAATGTTTGAACGGGACCCCCGGAAATTGAAAAGCGCTCACCTTCACCAATGTTATTTTTCATAACAAAGTTTTCATGAATTTATTTCAAATGTTTTTTAGGATCCCTTAAGGCTAATTAAACTACTTTTTAATGCATAAATATTACACACTAACCCACTTTTGATGTGGAGGTAAAATATGTTTAACATTTCAAGCCAATTTAGTAGGGGAATGTGGGGCGAAGTGAAATAGCAGGGCAAAGTGAAATGGTGAAATATCTACTCCTTTTTTAGCGCTACTTAACTAGTAATATTTTAACTATGTAGTAAGATGTGTCATGTGTAGTCTATTCCAGTCAAGAAAAAATTACCTCCGAAAATCTAATCGAATGATAATGCAAGCAATTTTTAAAAAATGATACGCAAATTGTAATATTTTGTTGTAACTCAAAAATTATTTTGATATTATCGAATGATGAATTGGGACCTTCCAATATTCGGTGCAGTATTTATTTAGTTAATATTTAGCTTACTTGTGTTTTAATATTTCTCACAATTAGTCTAAGTCACTCATTTAATCATCTAATAAATCATCCGCGTTTTACTTACTTAGTAATTTGATCAAAAATATTTTTCACAATCGAATAGAACATATTTCATTCGAAAAATATATCAATTTTCTCTTTGCCCCATGGGGGAAAAAAAGTGAACATTTTCAACTTTTTTATTTGAAGAAACAATTTTACTGCCAAAAATCAAAAATAAGGTTTCAATGCAAGTTTTGTTAGAAAATACAACGTTTTTTCCTTATGTATTTTCAAAACAAATTTCCAATTTGTTCATTTTGAAAAAGCTCAGTCATGTTAACTATTTCACTTTGCCCCACATTCCCCTACTAAAAACCCTGTATAATTTCACCGAGATGCTATAAAATAAGCGGTTTCAATTAGAAACATTGTCATAATGACTATAACACGAGGGTAAGGTTTTTAATTATACCCATACTTCATTTGAATTTTTATAAATTAATTTATGTGTTAACTATAAAATATTATGTAACTAAGAAAATCATACCTTCATAACGTGTAAGTTTTATTGTATTTAGTTTATAGTATATTTACATTAGTAGTATTGTATTATATTTTATTTTATGTAGAAATTATTTCTTTCAAAGTAGTTGTCGATTTGTTCTTAGTACCCTGATACAGATGACATACCATTTTGATACTAAATGCCGTTTCTATTAATATTATATGGCTTAGCCAAGAAACTACCAATGCGATTTTTTTCATCCTACATTTTTTATAAGCTAAAAAATAAATCTATTGTTTCCAAAATAGCTTCTTGGATAGAAATGACTCTTCTAAGCTACACATTATTTTAAAATTTTAATAGTTGATTCCATGGGTGCCCATATGCAAAATTTTAATGGGGGGCTCAGATATTTTCCCCATGGTTTAGCAGGATATTTACCCCATGGAAACCGATTTCAGCACAAGTTAGAGTTATTAAAATTTAACATTTTTAATAACTTAGTCATTAATGGCTAGAAAAGAAATGTTTTTATATTTTTGCAAAGAAAAAAGTACTAAAAGCAAGGAAGCTCTAATCGCAAACGGGGGGGGGGGGGGCTTGAGCCCCCTCTTGCCCCCTATATGGGCGCCCTTGGTTGATTCCCTCAAAGAGGAATTAACAGACGAAACGCGATATTAGATTCTTCGATGAATTAAATGTATTCTGCCGCTCTGACCTCTGACTCCTAAAGTACAGTTGACTCTTTTACCTGAACACCCAGATATTCTGAACACATTTTGATGGTCCCGGGAATCACGTATGCATCACTTTCGTCTCCCCCTATACTGAACACCCTCTTAAACTGAAGACTTTCGTTCGGTCTAATGAGTGTTCAGAATAGAGAGAGTCTATTGTACTTCCTTAGCAAACAAAATAATTTTAATCAAATATGCTTTGTGTGTTTTGTGTTCTTTTTCATGACTGAAAGTTTTTTATTTATGTAAACGAGAAGTCAATTAAAAAATTAAATGAAATAGTTGCATTAATTTATTCTTTTGGGAGGGGCCTGAACCCCCTGGACTTCCCCTAAAATCTGCTACTGACTATTCAGTATGGTTTTTGTTCAATTTGAAATTCTTGTTCGTTTTATATTTTTTTTATTTTAATTTTAGTAAAATCTAGTGCGTTGACCAACATAAATGACTGCTGCTGCTCCTAGTTCAAACTAGAAAAATCAGGCCTCCACAAAGTTTAAAAATTGTAATATTTAGAATATACATAGTTTTCTTAGAAACATACTGTATTTTTTTGTTTTATATATGCTAATAATGCAACAACGATTTGTTGGTAAGTAAGAAACAAGCACAAGACTTCAATACCAACGTTTTCAGATTCTTCATACATAACGAAATATGGTAAAACTATGATTTAGACCGAAGAACCCCCCCCCCCCCTTTTTTTGACGAGCATGTCGTAACCCCCCCCCCCCCCCCACCAAGATACCATTGTTTGTCGGTACACGTTTGGTGACCCCCCCCCCCTTAACCAGAGCCTGGATCCGCTCTTGGGTACAAGAAAAAGTCACTACTGAGTCTAAGTGTTGATTCCGAGTACAGTATTCACTCCATGATGGGAGGTGGGAAAAGGGGGGAGAGAGAGGGGGTTAAAAAAAATTTCAAATATGTAGTCTTAAACATGCATTTCAGTTTCATATTTTTCAAAAACTTGCAATTTCACTTTTTTGGATGTAATTCCCTCCCCCCCCCCCCAAAAAAACATAGAAATCCTGGTTTCCTTTAACTGGTATCCTTAAGGGTCATTCCATAGAAATGTCAACCTCAACCTCAGAATTTTTTTTCTCACAAAGCCTTAATTGTGACCTATCATTTTATTCAGCATACTTTCTAGTACATAAATCTAGTAACAGTTTGCAAAAATTTCATTCGCGGTTTTTCTTCTGGCTCTAAACGTGCGAGGTTGTAGAAAAGGCTTAGCATACGCAAAAAACATGCGTCTAAGTTTTCTTGTGTAATATAAAATTTTTTGAAAATCTTTAAAAGAACTATGTTTATTCTAAATGATTAGATGTTGGCCCAATAAAATTAACCGTTCTTTTTGCATACATTATAAAATAAGTACTTTAATTAGTTTGGTATTTCACTGAAAATATTTACGTTACGTTAGTCACGAAAATGTACTATTTTCTGCTTAAAAACAAAACCAGATGATTGAACCAAACAGCACTTTTTATTTTCTTACATCTGTGTCATATCTACTTAAAAAGTGAAAAATATTTATTTTAGTATCAGTAGATATAAAATTATTAGTGTGACTAACGTAACATTTGAGCTGTGACTAACGTAACAGTTTGCATGTGACTAACGTAACATTTTAAAAATGACTGCTAATATTAAAACTTATTTAATTAAATGTAAATTTTCATGAACAATTTTGAATATGTAGGCATTCTATATTGATTGAAAATATATAGGGTGAAAAATACTAGTAATATTGTATTGTAGACCTTCTGTTTACTTAGAAAAATACTTTTTTAAAGATCTTTATAAAGATACTTCCAATTTAAAGAATTATTAAAAAAGAAAAAAAGGTGAGTAAAGCAAAATGAGTACTCTGCTTAATGTGCATTCAGCGCAAGAACCCAAGCTTAAGAATTAAGATAATAGAAATACAATCTTAACAAAGGAGAACGTCTCTATTTTTTAGAAAATACATCTCCACCTATTATCAAAATGAAGTAATGGCTGCTCGTTGGAAAACATTTGAAGATGTTACATGATACAGTGACAATAAGCGCTGCTGCCATATATTTCAGAAAATGCAAGAATGATCATTTAGAAATTCAAACATTTGCGGTGATATCTGAAATTAAAATGCATTCTGCAGAAACTTTCGAATATTTTTTTTTTCAATATTACATTTTAATTCAAAAGGATGCACAACATTATTCGTTCGATGAATCAGTAAACCTTCAAATATAATAAGCCATTGAAAAGTACTACGAAGTTTCTTATGACGATAACTAGTATATCGGCAGAATACTAGAATTCGGTGAAACTATCAACTTGTATAAAGTTAATTTTTTAAAAGAGAGATATTTAGGATTTAATAAGCCCAAGAATGATGTAATTCAGTTTGTAAAAACAGTTTTTTTATTTGCTCATTTTTTTCGCACATTCGAATTGGGTTAATTGAACTGAATCCTTCCATTCAATTTCTTAAACTAATATAGAAAAAAAGTAAAGAAAGAACGATAATGCAACACAAAGAAGGTTCCTAAAAAGTGTAAAAGTAATATAAGAGCAAGAAATTAATTATAAAAAGTGTTTTATATGCATTCGTTGCTTGTTATTCGATGGTTACGTTAGTCACGTTACGTTAGTCACACACAGTTTTTAGTAAAAGTACCATTAAGAGCCAAAAAAGATTCATCTGTAACAAATCTGTAGTACATTTCTAAAAATAGATTGTTTACCTCTTACAAATATATCGGCCAATTTTAAATGCCTGCGTAAGTTTCAGAAAAATTTGTCTCGTAACATAAGCATTGTTTCTCAGGGTTGCAAAAATGTTACGTTAGTCACGATGCCTTTTTTTGTGAAAAAACACCTGCTAGTGATTATTTTGCTTCAAATTCTTGGTAAAAATGAAAAAATAGTCACCTTGTACATTTTAAATCTGCATATTAAACCAAAATACATTTATTTTTACTCCCGGTGTAAGTAAAAAGAGTTTGAAAATCAGCTGCGAATGTTACGTTAGTCACTATGGAATGACCCTTAATACTGTTAAACCATTGTCAACCATATCAGTGTTCACTTTTCAAAATAACAGTATGTAAAAAAAATAGATGAAAAATAATGTAAGAATGAATGGACATGAGTCCGAAATTGAAGTTCTAAAACTGCGTGAACGTCATTTGCTTACACACATTGTATTAATGATCAAAGAAGATCTTTGGTAATGTGAAACCATGTGATAAATAATATTCATACAAGTTAAATGACTTACAGGTTTTAAAATACGGCAACTTTGACTAACGAAGTGAAGCGAAGAGATAGCTCAAATAGCATTGATTGCTCCCACGCAAGGGAGACATTTGGACTCTTCAACGAGACCCGGCAATTTCGCTAATCTGACAAAGTTCTGGTCCCAATTAAGCGGAATTAACAGGGGTTCTTTAACTTTGGTATTTTATTTTTGAGTGTATTTTAAGTCATAATACGAGTAATTCGAATAATCCCAGCTAATTAAATCCTACCGAAACAGAAAAGTACAGATTCTTTGGAAGTAAGCTTTATACTGTACATATACCATATTGAGAGGAAATGTAAATTGAAGTCTGTTTGGAATCTTCAATCCCTCCCTCACGCATTTTGAGTTTGAATCTTTACAATCTGAGCTGGTGCGGCACTTATGCCCATTGCGCGTTTTGTCTAGTAACACTCGTTAAACGTATTGTGCACTATTCATACAATCAGAATCTGCAATTTGTCTACCAGCAAAAAGGTCGAAAAAGTGCGATGAATTCTTTAACCAAGTTCGCACTGGTGCCAACCTTCCAGACTTTTATTTCGCTCGTATGCGTTCTTTGAATTTATGATGCTAAATGAAAGATTAAGTACATATGTTAAGTGAAGCGTATTTGCGCGACTCACAGTACATGAAGCGTTATTGAGCAATCACGATTACTTATTGTTCTCATTTGACCGTCTTTGGTGTCCGTGCCTTTTTCAATCCTCACCGTCACCTGCAGGCACGACTCCGTCCTCCGGTAGCCGCTCCTAGTCGGTGGCGTCCATGTCCTACACACATGCACCTCATATACATACGCACTCACACACATACACACGCGCCTTTTACATACATACACACGCGCGCCTTTACACACTTACACACACGCCAACGTGCATACACACAGGTTAACGCACGCACAAAAGCCTACACATACACAACTGTACGCACGTAACCGCCCAAGAGGAGAGGTGGGCTTGGAGGGACAGGAGCCATGTCTAGAAACAAGTGAGTAACCAATGAGTAGGGAGGGTCCTGTCGCAACTCGTGATTGCGAAAAACATAATTTGAATTCAAAATTTCAGAATTCAAATTAATTTTTTTCTTCTTAATTCTGTTTTAATTTTCAGTTAGTTTGCCACCCTTGGGTATGTGTCAACCAACGCTGAATAATCCACCCCTCCCCCAATAGATAGCGGAACTCACAATGTTGCATTTGTTGAAAAGGAAACCCTACGTATTTCGCCAATCTCTTTGTGACATTTAACATTTTAACACAAGGACTATTAAAGTCGTATAACATCTGTAGTTAAATTGATGATTAAAATGATGTAAAACAGCGTTTCTCTAAACTTTTTGGACCCGCGGACTCGCAAAAACTTTTGAAAAAAAACTTCACATACCGTGAGTTTTTTTTTTTTTTTTTTCTTTTTTTTTATTAGCTTTTCTTCCTTTTTTTCTTTTATTTTCTTTTCTTTTTCGGTGTGTCTAAAAAAGATTATTTTTTTGAACTCGTGAACCGTTAGACACTTTTCAAAAACTTTGCGTACAGGTAAGAATTTTATTTATTTATTTTTCCCCGGAAAAAAACCTCGATATTAAAAAAATGATGAAGAACATTTTAAAAGGAAAAGTAAGACTATTATAAATAGGTAAAAAAACATTTGAGAAGAAGTATGGAAAATTACGAAAATTAGACACAATGTCCCCGACAAAAAAGTCTTATAGGATGCTTATTTTTTATTATGATTTTTTCAGTACGAAAATTTTTACATCGTGGGCGACAAAAGTCTCTGAGGACCGGCCAAATTATTCTGCAGACAGATGCCGAGTTGAGAATCGCTGATGTAGAGCTTTTGGTCATATAGCACTGAACAATAATACAATATCCATTAGCAATTGTTGCTTCTATTAGTTTGAATTATTGGACAAATTCTGGATATAGAAGAGAAGAAAGAACTGATTTGTTTTTGGAAGTAAAAACAAAACCTGGCACTATATTAAGAGCAGATTCCACAGATTTTTCCTCCCTTTTAGCCTCGTTCGTCGCTAAATCCTCGAGAAAATACCATTCTTGCAGAAAGCAACAAGTCAAAAAGCAGCTAAACTTTGACCTGCCAGACATGCGCAGTGGGGGGGTGCAATCTTCCCACTCGCCATTCCTAGGCGAATATCTTTCCGTCAGATTACAACATATTGCGTTCAGTTTGCTATCAGCCATGTTTGGACACGTAGTGTGCGAAACTCGCATGCATGAGTAAATAAAATAGCGATGATCCATTTCATTTTGCCTGATTTAGTTTAGTGTATGTTTTGATATCTTTTTCCCCTCTCTAGCCTTAATTATTGTTTTTAAGGGATTATAGAGTAGTACAAATTAGATATGTAAGCAATTTATATATTCTAAAAATCTGTAAAGAAAAAAAAGTTGGAAAATGTTTAAAATGTGCATTGAGATTGGATATGGATTGAATATTAGTTGTGTGTACGTGTAAATAAAAAGCTAGGATCTTAATGCGATAATTTAATATTCATTTAACCGGAGTTTAATGAATTAGTTGTAAGATTTTCATAAGCGTAAATTCTAGCGAAATGAAATTCATGAGAAATAGCAAAATGGAAGTATTGTCAAAGTTGTATAACATTCTCACCAGTAGTGCAGCGAAGGGGTGTTTGGGATGTACCCCTCCCTCCGCTCTCCCCACATGCCTTGATTTCAACATTATATTAAATCCTAATACCGTAGTTTATGCACATGTAAAGACTATTTTGATCAATAAACCCCCTCCTGATAGTAATTCTGACTGCACTAGTGGTTATTCCGATTTCTAAATCCCTGTCCTAGTTTGACAGGATTCCTTATGATTTTCTCCGGTGACTGGGACACTTGGGATCAATTTTATAGTCTGATTTCTAAATGTTGCACTATATTGCTCATCATTATATATCATAAATTCAATCATACCTTTAAAACTTGTGGGTTTTTTCGATCAAAATTGATCACTATACTGAAATCCTGGTATCTGTCACAGCAAAAACAATGCAAAATTGTTTCGTATTTTTTTTTCTTTGAAAAATGACGCAGGCATTCGAAGACGGAGGAGAACTGTTTCATAATGCAATGTTTTATACGATGGCAGTCGCAAAATTTTAAAAATTCTGAATAAAGTAGGCTTTATCTTATTAGTGAAATGTGAAATGTTGCTCAAAACTGCTCATCTACTTCTATTTTCGTTCTGTTTAATATTTCATAGAGTTATGAAGCAGTTTAAACGCGCAAGATTACCTTGGCAACAACGAAGTTTTGGCACATCTCTTCCCTTCCAAACATGTCCGCCATTGCTACTCGACATACCCATTTGCTCTACTTCTTTCTCTCTCCATTATTGATGCTGAAAACGGGAAAAGACGAAAGAGGGAGGGGGAGGAAGACGCAAACGATCGTGAGCACTCCCGGATTTATGTGGAACTTTCTCGTTCGAACGTTCCTGCAACAGGTCTGAGGAGGAGAGGCGGGAGGAGAAGAGACCGTTGTTTTTTACGGTCACAGTTAAAGGGCGGACGAGTCAAGAGCTCGCAATCTTCCAAAAAGGGAGATCCATAAGGGAAGAGATATGGCCTGGAGAACAATAAAATCGTCCGGCTGAGTCGTTGGGGCCGGACTAAATGGACGAAAAGCATCGCAGACGTTTCGGGCTCAAAGCGAATCAAGTCCAAAATGCTCCTTCCTGACTCTATTCCTGCTTGAAAGGCATTTTATACCGAGAATTACACGTGCTGCTTGCCCTTAAAACTTTAGCATTTGCATAAGCATTGATGCTTGATTTTGATTTCTTTGAATTACGATAGACACCATTTATGTGACTAAGCCGGAAGAATGAACGAACGGTTTCCTGTTCTCTATCTTCGTTGCATAATTTATCAATGTTGCTCTTATATATATTTTTTGAAAATCTTAGTACGATTTGGAGGAGTAAAACCAATGAAAGCTTTTGCTGCGTGTTTAATCCGGGACTTAATTTCTTGCAAACGAAGTACCGGAGCCCTATTACCTTCAGAACATATTTTCGTACTCAAATAGTGTGATTTCTATGTTCCATGTATTAAAAATTAAAAGTAATGTGAAATTTAATGAGTAGTTCGTGAATGCTATTTTTTTTTTTTTTTTTAAGTCAGGAGCAGAACTACCGTGTGCTCTTACGTGTGCAAATTAAGTTCGTTTCTTTTTTTTTTCATTTAATATGCCAACCTTTTGTACATATTCAACTATATTAAATTTACAAATTAAACTCTGTTTCAATCCTTTCAGCTCACATGAGTATAAGTCGAAGCTTTAAATCTGCTGAAGCGATTCCTATTGGAATTATTTTCTGTTGCGCCCCACAATATTATTAGTTGTTACCACGGCATGGAGAAGTGAAAGAAGAAATTTCGTTAAATAAAGTGTTTAGTTACTGTATATCTCTCTCGCTTCTTAACCAAACGAAACACCGATTTCTTAACTTGTGTAAAAGAAATCGTATTACTTGGTCGTTTGTTTCTTCCGAAGGCTTTAGTATGATTTGCTAACCCAAATAAAAGCGAAAACGTTGACAATATTTATCAGGAATCGAACTGAATTGCTTGCCTGATTACCTTCGTTAACAAGCGTAAGAAACATTTCTTAGTTGATGATAAAATAACAAAGCAAAGAAACTGAACATGTCCTACACTAAAACCAGGGCCTGTTTAAGATGCCTGGGGGCCCAAGGTCAAACAATTTTTTGGAGTCCTCTGTTTTGAAACTTTACGATTTTAGTCATTGGATAATACAGTTTTTGCCATTTGGAAGCCCCTAAAAAGGGAGGGCCTATTCAATTATCAGGTCCTACCTAAAACGACTACTTTTTCCAAGTTTCGAAATTTGACCAATGCTGTCAATTGGGTCGATAATTTTGCTAAAAATTCTAGATACTATAGATTTTCCTAATTGTTTGTAACTTAACATCACTGCTAGTGCTTGTTAGTTGTTGTCATGCCATACAGAAGTGAAGGAAGAAATTTCAAGCAATTTCGTTAAACAAAGTGTTTAGTTACTGTATCTCTCTCTCGCTTGTTAACCAAACGAAATACTAATTTCTTAACGAGTGCAAAAGAAATCGCATTGCTTGGTCAATGGTTTTTCCGATGGCTTTAATATGATTAACTACATCGTTGCCTCAGAGCAACATAAGACATCTGAAGCCTGAAAAGAACAATAATCTTATGTTGTTCTGAGGCGACGACATATTCTTTAAGGAATAAAATAGAAAAAAAAGCTTACACTATCTCAAATGGATCTTACTTACTTTTGAAAATTTCACAATTTCCGTCTCACTAGGGAACCACACAACCACACGAATAGTGTAATAATTTAAAAAGTTAAAAACGGTAGCAATCAAACCAGCATCTTGAGAAATGTTTTTGATGCAAAAATTATTAGTCCTCGTCCGCTCGTAATCGGGATACAGACTGCCGAAATTTTAAGAAAAGTCAAACAGTAAAATTTTGCAGGAAATTGATCACGCGTAACTTCACCGTCTGCATCCATCTACAAATCGTATAAAAAAATCCAATACACAAAAAGATATTTGTGTATTGGAAAGAGTTCAAAGAAGGGTAACTAGACTAGTAAGGGGACTTTCAGATTTTGATTATGATACCTGACAGAGGATCAGAGGGGACATGATTCAGTTGTTTAAATTTATCAAAATGAATGATGTTAAAGAATTTAATTTTTGCACCGAAAGCAGGACGAGTGGTCATTGTTTTATTAAACTATTCAAATCTCAGGCTAATCTGGAAATAAGGAAAAACTACTACTTTAGTAGGGTTGTGAGCACTTGGAACAGCTTACCGGAAGAGGTGGTAATGAGCAAAGGGGTGGATAGCTTTAAGAGGGCCATTGTTCTTCATTGGGGATTAATAAATAGTCTAGCTTCGCTGGACCAAGAGCTTGTTGCTGGTCGTCACATTTGTATTTGTATTTATTTGTATTTGTATAAAAATCTTTCATTACTCACTAAAACTCACTAAATTTGGTGACTTTTCTTAAAATTTCGGTGGACTTTGAGACCTCATATTTCGATAATGAGGACACGAGGACATATGAGGCAGTGAAAAGCAAAGTGATGTAAGTGGCAAAATTAAAAATTTGGGGATAACCAGTACAAATGGAAGGTGAACCTCTCCTCTGTCTTGGGGCAAGAGATAGTACTAGTAGCTCTGGTAGAGGCTGCTGTATAGCATGATTTAGGGGGGGAAAAAGAATGAAAACCTACTTAGGCGTTACCTTTATATGCGTTTTATTCATAACTTGAATATGTCCACTTACATCCCATTGCTTCTTTACTGCCTCATATAATTTATCCGTCCAGAAACATGTTTTGCAATGCTCTTTCGATTGCTTACTTATTTCAATTTCTTCATTTGTAGTCTCGTGTACTTTCCAGGTTAGAAAAAGAGTTAACCGTCGATTTACGAAGCTGTTCAAATTCTTGACAATCAAACCCGCAGTCTCTCCATTTTTTTTACACTCCTTACAAATCTGCTCATTTGCAGTCGGTAATCTCAGGCCACTTTGTCGCTGAACGGAGATCACTGGTGGCGAGCAACCCTCCTCCTCCTTCCCGCTAAAGAGAGGGAAGAGATCGGTCACTTGCAGGAATGGCCCCGGATGGAGGTAGGGGTGTTGGGCACTGTCCACTGCGACCGAGGAGGGACAGAAACACTTTGTTGTATTTGTTTTGCAACCTCAGTGCTTCTTAGTGGGAGATAAATGCTTTTCAGATTGATTACATTGATTGAGCGTAACTTTAATGCACATGATCTCCATTTTTAATTGCCTCTCCTATGTTCCAGTATTGTTGTTGCATTGACATAAAAATGATGAAAAACGCATAATGGAAATGTTAACCCAAAATTAAGAAATAATAATGGGGTTTTTCCCTTCAATCAAAAGTACCACTTTTAGTCACTGAAGTTGATAGAATAAGCAAAAAAAAAAAAAAAAATAATAATAATAATAATAATAAATATGGAGTCGGAATTTCCTCCCCCCCCCCAATAGTCATTATTTATTTATTTATTTGTTTTTTTTTTTTTTTTAGTGTCCAATTATTGAAATGAGGCGTTTTTTTTATGATGTCACAAGTGATATATTTGGCGCGCTACTCCATTGATGCGCTGAATGTTTACGCATTGTTAAAAATAAATAAATAAACAAAAAAGATGGCCATTTAACAGTATTATAAAAAGGAATCACAATGAGAATTTTGATGAAAGCTTTTCTGAAGCAGATATGAAATTCTTTAGTATTGTTACAAATTCTGTAAATAGTAATTATTTTTATGATTAATGTATTATAATCAGGCTAAATGTGTTTATTCCGTTATTTTTCATCTAAAATTACCTTAGTAACGCAACCAGTAAATAGTTTCTTGTAATGTATATACAACCCCCTAACATTCGACTGAAGTGTACGGTCCCCCCATTTCGGAATGATAAGATTTGTGAATGGAATTAAAAGAAAATACGAGAAAGTAGTAGATCGTTGTAGGATTTTCTGGAAATTTCTTTGCTGGTATAAAACGCCGGGCTTCTTGTGAAGGAGAGTAGAGTCAGTTACGCTTTTTAACTGTCTGAGATTCGTCTGAGCCGTTGCTCTGTTTATTCTGAGGCTATTGCGCTGTGTTCTTGCGTATTCGGATGCAAATACGTGTGCCATCGTCAGTTTACGCTGTTAATTGATATTTGCCTAATTGCTGATGATTGATTTAGCAGCTGTAACTACATTTTCTGTACATAGCTGTAAATAAATCTCCTGTGCTTTTCTCAAGAACTGAGTCGTCATTTAAAGAAAGTTTGAAGTTGCATCAAAATCGTAGCAATGTTATTGCACTATGATATTTTTGTCTTTGTCTAATGCCAAAGTATTGTGCTCTGCACTAATGACATTTCATCACTTTTGATGTCATGAGCAGAAACGTAAAAAATGAAATTGAATCTGCGCACTGATTAAAACATTTTTTAAAAAATACTAAACTTTGCCAAATTATTTAAAAAAAGGTTGATACCTATTTTTTTAAGCATGCTCTTTCAGAAACAACCCAGTTATCAAAACCACTTGAAAAAAATTATTTCCCTGGTTTAAAGTTATCCGGCCACTGTAGGGAAACTTTGACTCATGTGAGAAACGGGATGCAAAATATAAATTGTGTTTACAAAAGTAGTGAATTTTTGCACCAGAAAATTAACATTTCCAAATTCTGAAAACTTTTCATTTTAATTTTATGGCATAATAATTGTATAAATTAACATATTAAAATGTAGGACGGGAAATTTGAAGAACTTCAAATCAGCATTCAAGTGGAGCTTCCACTTTCAGACAGTAAGTTCGCAATTATTGAACGATGCAATTAGCTGTGTACATTTCAAAAAATATTAACAATTTCTCAGCGTAAAAAACGTCTCCATAACTGAATAGTCTTTTCTTTGTGCCATGGGATTTTTTTGAGATTTAAAAAATATATATATATTTTTTTACGGTATTTTTTAAAAATGTTTTCAATTGTTTACATGTGTCCCGATCCCTACAGGGGATCACATGTGAACAGGCCTGGGGTACGTACATATGAACACGACTAAAAAATGTGGGACGGACAACATATTTTAAAGATTAACTCTTTGAAGCATATGCAGTTAAGCCTGTTTAAATTAACCACTTGCGGTGCACTACTTGAGTGGTCAACTTATAGAGGTTGAATTATATGGTATAGATCTAATTTTGTACCTAGAAATAGCGGTCAACTTTACAGGTTTTACTGTATATATTTACCAATTACATTAAAGGATTTGAACCTAAACTGTGTCAGTTTAAATTGTACAGTAATTATGTCATTAATAAAATATTTTTTTCCAAACATATAACTGTTCACTCAAATTTTAAAGTCGCTTAGCTTGTTCTGATCACTGGATATGTAAAAACTTATAAGACTATGTAGTACAAAGGTTTTTTTAATTGTGTAAAGATGATTCCAATTTTGCATTGCTTTTAAACTTCATACAGAGTTTGATAATGTGTTTTAAAATGATTTTAAACTTCAGTTTTAAACTAAAAGGAAATATTTTGTCTTTTTATTTCCTATAAGTTAGATCTCACCAAGTTGCAGACCAACTATTTAGTACCAAAGTAAGTTAATAATAGAGTAACAAAGTAAAATAATAATAAAGATGAATAAATACAAATGTAATAATAATAATGTAATATTAATAATAATAAGTAAAATTTACAATCTGATTATAGAAAAATAATAGTTATAAATAACAGATTTTTACACTTATAATATGCTACACTAATATTTATACTACGGAGGGGATGTGGAAACTGTTCACATGTGACCCTAGATTTTGTGTTTACACGTGTCCATCTACCTTGCAAAAAAAATGAATTTTTAATTTAATTTTGAAAAAAGTTAAAATTAACTACTTACGCTACGATCTAGGGCTTTGATAAAACCAGGGCCGATCCTAGCAGGTGTGCAGAGTGTGCACCGCACAAGGGCGGCCAAAGCAAGGGGCGGCCGCAGGCCGCATCATATAGTTCTTTTAATCAAGCAAAATTCCTCAAGAAATTCTCAAAAGATAACTTATAATAAGTCAAATAAATGCTAAATTTTAAATGTTTAATTATCAAAGTAAGTGCCGATTTCCCGACAGCATAGCATAGTTCAAGAAAAATAGATTGTTAGGGAACATTGTGTTGGTTTATTGTCCATTAATATCTACGCTTTACACACATGCTTCATTTGGTTGCAAAATTTATGACATAACCGGTAATCAGGCATGGATACAGGGGAGGGCAGATGAGGGAAATGGCCCCCTCCTGAAGCAAGAAAGGGTGCCTTCTAAAAGGAGCACTCAGGGCCCAGGGCGGCCACTAATGCTTACCCCCAAGCTTTTATAGACCTAAACACACAATGAAGACTTATTTTATATATTATATTTTTAAAAAGCTATACTGATTAGATACTCTCGCAAGCATTTCAAACAACAAATTCTGTTTTCAACAATCGCGGCTGCTTAGAGAGACTGGAAAATTGCGACTCCCCTGAGTCAAACATATATGAATGAACTGAAATTTTGTAATTTTCCCCCTTTACAGCATTTTTTTTTCGAATTAAAATCACGGATGAACTGCCCGGTTTCAGATCAGGGCTCTTGCCCCGGGTAGTAACATTAAATGTAGCTCCAAAACGAAGATTAAAAGGATGCCATGACCTTCTTGACGAAACTAAAGAAGGCTTAAAATGGCGCTTTTAGGACTTTAATTTCGGAAAATTTTGCTGTTTGAACCACCGATCTTAAGGACACAATTAAATCTCTGATTCCCCCCTTTCAACTTAACTTAATCAAACATAGCCTGAATAAGTTGGCTTTAAAATCCAAAATGTGTTTTCAGAGGAGAGCCCTTCTTAATGTCATCCAAAATTGCTAAATGACCTTTTTTCGTATTTCTTTTACGAAATTTTTGCGATGGAGGGCCCCAAAACCCATTCTCAAACATTACTACCAAAGGTAGTCTCAATTAGCGTCTTTAGAGAGGTCCCTAATCCCATCCCCTCAGTTTGAAATTGACTTCAATTTCAAAAAACTTCGTGAGGGCACACTGAACCCCCGCCCGCTCTTTGCCCCATAGTTATTAAACAATGCTTAAAATACGATTTTGGGACTTGAATTTCTCAAAAACTCTAGAGGAGCCTGGCTTATGTAACTTTTTACGGCGCTAGGGCATATACCCATCAATCGTCGAAGTGAGGTGGACAAAAGTTTATAGTTGTGTTTTTCAGATATTAATATCGAAAAATATCCGAAAGATCCGCCGAAGCTTCCCAGTTTTGTTAATATCACCAAAGATAGCATAAAATTGCGTTTTTAGAAATATCCACTTGGGAGCTCCAAAACCCTTCCTTCTCAAAAATAGCCTAAATGGATTTTAGTTCCGAAAAATATTTCGGTTCGGAATTTTTTCACCTTTCCCCTATCGTTTTTAAATATAGCCAAAAGTGGGTTTTTGAAACAATAGTGCCGAGAAATTACCGGAGGAAAGCCTCCAGATCCCCCACCAACACCAAAGGCAGCCTAAATTTGCGTTTTAAATTTCAATTTCGAAAACTTTCAATGGGAGATGATTGAATCTCTCTCCTTCTAGCAACGTCAACAAAGATAACCCAAAACTGTTTGTTTAAAACTTCAGTTTCGGAAAATGTTCGGGAAGAGCGCCGATCTTTCCTAAGTACGGTCACAAAAAATAGCTTCGAATTGATTTCAATTTTGAAAGAATTTTAGGAGAGAACTCCAACATTACTTTTCCCCTGAAGTCTCGAAAAAGTTCCAAAAATAGCAATATTTGACGTCAATTTCGAAAATTTCTCCATGCACCTTGAATATACCCGACTCTTTTCTCCTTGCAACCAAAGATTACTAAAACTATTTTTCGTACGCCAATTTCGATAATTTTCTGGGAGCAATCCCCTCTCCCCTGATTTCCCCTCCTCCGTTCTTTCTCTGATGTCACCGAAGACAAACTATGAAATGCGTTTTTACGACTAGTAAATTTTGGTATCTATTGCTTTCTTCAAAAATATAAATTGTACCTAAGAAGTTTCTTACTTTGAAACTTTTCTTCCTTTTTATAAGTTCATCAGTCTTGTTTTTTTTCTTTCTTTTCTTTTCTTTTTTAAATTAGAACTTGATATAGAAATTTGAAGAAATATTTATATGGACGTCAAAGATTAGTCAAAATATGCAAATTAATTTGAGGGGCGGCACATTAGGTCTTTGCACACGGGCGGCCGACACCCTAGGATCGGCCCTGGATAAAACAAAGATTGACCCACTTATGTAGTTTATGACCTGTCCAGTGAGATATCTACCTTGTCCGCACAAAATTGGAATGTTTTACCTCTTTGGCCAATTTCTTAAATCGCCGCACACGTATTCAAACTCTAAAACTGTGAATCAGAACAATGTTGCAATATAAATTATTAGCCACATCATGTGACGTCTAAGTTTAAACTTTAAATGGCAACTATATTTAAATTGATAAATGTTTTATTATGTTGTATTTCTTTAAATAAAACTGCCTTTCACGGAATTTATTCTTAGTAATACATATTTTTCATAATCGAATTCAAACTCTTCTCTTCGGGGATGCATTTGATTCGTTAAAACACATTTTCCAGTTAAACTAATATTTTCTTTTACAGTAAACTAGACTGTGCAAACAAAACGGAAATTTCACGTGTAACAGAAAAAGAACGAAACCGAATCTTACGTTCTTTGTTTATGGATGAGGACAAGTAAAAAAAAAAATCCCAATTTATGTAAAAGATGTGCGCGAAAGAGAAGGATAAATAAAAAGTGCAGTTCATGCATACAATTCTGCTCTAACTGGCTAAGCAAATAGTAAATTAGATTTGCAGTAAGACACAAATGCACATGGAAGCGGTTGGATTACTAAAACAACGCGGAAGAAAGCAAGGAAAAAAATGGCGAAAGAAACAAAGCAATAGAAATCACGTTACGCTATATCACTTTCTTTCCATTAATTTCGATGCGCCAAAAGCGGGGAAAAAACTGCTAAATTGAGTTAGGAATGGAAACAGTTTTCTGTTATTTTATTACCGTAATATTTTTATTGCATTTGTACACATCTCATGCACAAGAGGGGACACAAAACAGGTTTATTTTTACGAGATAGCAGCACAAACTTCACTTCGAGAAATGGAATAGGAATTAAAATTATGAGCCGTAATAACTTCGGCGAGAATTTTATTGTTGCTTTTTATTATTTTATTTCAAGTGGTTTTACTTCTAAATAGTCAACTTGTATAAGAAAACAGAAATTTTGCGTTCTCTTACATTTACTAAATTTTTGGTTTAAAAAAGGGGAGGGGTAGCGGAGTTTTTAAATTGTTACAACGGATCAAGCTATTTCGTGCGTACCATCTACTAAAGGAAAAATTAGTTTTTTTTCCATTCGTTTCTAAAACTTTGCATTAACTACCGAAGCTGTTAGAAAATTATGCTTGAAATTGGGGGGCAAGTGATCTTAAACGTTACACACGCACGTGCATGCATGAATTTGTACTTTTGGATGAGACTATTAGAAGAGAGGGAGGTCGCTGCTTTATAGCAGGGGTGTCCTTTTTTAGGAGCGGTTTTTGTGGTATTTTTCTCATTTTGGGGGGACTCTTGCTCGGAGAGGGGGGTTGCGATTTTTAGCTCATACGCTGTCTTACCCTTACTGTCCCCCCTTACTGTACCCCCCCCCCGCTGTCTTCCCCTTAGCTGTCTTACCCCACCACCTTAGGGGGGTGGGCTGGGCACCCCCTACTTATAGGGTAAATCGACCAAATTCATAACTTCGTCGAAAACTAGCATTTGGCACATTTGAGAAGAGTTATTTAAAATATCGAATGAACTTTTATGGTTCTGCGTCAGTTTCTTTGGGGGAGTTGAAATGAAAAAAAAGTGTACCAATCGAGTGAGTGAGCACCACCAACCTGTGGACAAACACAGCATTTTCTAGTCGTTTTCTTATTGGAAATGTATAAAAGGAAGTTACTACTGCCAATTCATCTAAGTAAACACTAGACACTTAAAATCTTGTTTAATTTTTTTTTCAAACCGAGCTATTTATTCAGTCAAGGTTTAATTCACTAATCAGTTTACTCTACCTTGCCCTATTAGTGATTTCTCCTTTAAGAATGTATGCCCTGATGCGAAAGTGTCGGAAATTTCTTGATTTCTTTCACAGCTTCCTCAATACTGCAATTTTTGTCATCTTCAAAAGCATCTATAAGCATCAGGATATTTTCAGACTCTGGATATGTTTTGAAAAAATTCAAAAATGAACAGTTTTTAAACTGGCATTCATTCGAGTTAGTCTCAAACATGCGTTCCAGAGCTTTTTAAAATATTAAGGCCTCTCGCTCAATAAAAGGGATATAAGCCTTACTTTTGCAAACGCCCCAAAATGAAGTGAACACAAATCACCATAATGAACAGCGAATCTCATTTTCGCTGCCATATCGCCCCCCAGCAAGCACGTGCGCCCCGCCGCAAGTAAGCGCTCTGTTTTGAAGAACCATTTCAATCATTCTTATTATATTTTCCTCATAAAATTCCCATTTATATAATAATAATAATACTTGCTTCGAAAGTGATTCATCAAGACTTTCCAGAAGCTAGAGCGAACCTCGTTGGGGGAGAATGGATCAAGACCTTTGTTCTACTACCCTGATACTCGGGAGGCCTTGGATCTACATTGTTTGGATGAAACGTAATTTGATTTATTCGGAAAGAGAAAGCCGACTTAGTTTTTTTTTTTTTTTTTTCCACATAATGCAGGGTTAGAGGGGTTGCTTTCTTGTTTATTTTCAAGAGCACTGAATAGCTCAATTTTAAATGCGTTTATTAAACCAATCTGCGTTCCGGTTGGAATATTAGGCTTCCGAGCGATGTGATTAATCCTGTTGTTTGAAATGCGAAATGTATTTAAGAGTGTCTAGTAAGTTTAGAAGCGTTAAATCAGAATTTCAATTTCTCAAGACTTTTAATCAACATCAAATACCGTTTTATAGATTTCATTCCTTTTCCCCTTTTTTTAAAGCTACTTAGATGCGTTAGAAAATATGTTTCGTTTATTTGTAACCTTTGCTTTCAGAGAGACGTGAAGTAAACTGTTCCTCTTTGAAGTTTATAGCAAAGTTATGAAAATTATTCAGTCAATTTTTGTTTTGGTCTTTTTTTTAATTTTAATTTTGAACCAGTTAAAAAGAAACTGTTCTAGATTTTATTTTAAAATTTTATTTAAGCATTTTTTTAGATTTAGTTCAACGAACAACGTTTTCTCAAAAGAAGAAAAATTAAAGTGTAGGTTGTATAACTAGGCTTCATCTCTTGTAAAATTATCGCTAAAACGCCAATATATACGTATTCAAAAATGTATTTGTCATGTTACTTCAGTTCCATGTTTCATATTTTGATTCAAACAGTCCTGTTTCGTCTTCTTAATTAATTAATTTTCCTGATCCAAGCGATGGATTAACTGGGTTGATGGGGTCTGCCTGCCCTAAAATGACCATTTTTATCAAAAAAAGTTGTTTTTTTTATTTTGTGTTACATTTTAAAAGAATATATTTTTGGGACTCCAAAAATGTTTAAAATTTGTTTTTACGATAATTAGAAAAGAAGTTAGAGCCAATTTAGTACACCGGAAATGATGTCGAAAGAACCAGAAGTTGAGTTAAGGACCCTAAAGACCCCCAAAATTAGGACAAGAGAAAAGCTTTAAAAGAGGGCACATATTGACAAGTATAGCCAACGAATGTATAAGCTACTAACATTGAGAATTTTAGTTTCAAAAATTATCTAAAATATTGATTCGAAAATCTTTAAATGCATTTTCTGAAAAGCTAGTTTTTTCGATATTTTCATTCACGACAAATCTCATAACTTGAAAAGTTTTGTACCTATTAATCTGATTTTTTCAAATAATGTTTATCAGAGTGCTACCTATGTTTTGAACTATAATCTAAGATCTACGTCAGTATTTAAAAATTTTACAGGCATTTAGCGGCGAAAAATTGAGGGTTTTTCGGAAGAAAATCTATGAAATTCCATAAAATTGCCATATTTCCCTAAATTTTGGGACGGACACGAAGTAGTTTTTAGTTCAGAACACAGGTAAGTAATGTAGCAACTTACATTAGAAAGGGTTTTTAAATACATTGGGTTTAAATGAGTTTGGAGTGGTTGGCGTGAACTACATAACTAGTTTAATGTTTGGCTTAAATTTCCCGTTAAAAAAAAAAGTATAAGAAAAAATATTTCTTTCGTTTATTTTCCGAGTTTGAATCACTCTTCAGTTTAAAAAAAAATACAATTGGTCAATATTTGAATTTTTTGAAAAAAAGTACTCTGAACGCAGGCAGACCCCTTCTTAAATTTGAAAATTTGTCAGACAAATTTTATAAATTGTTCAGACGAGTTTTGGTACATAAAATGTATGCAAAGAATTTTTTATAATCATTTTATTTCAGCAGTTAAAAATATTAAATATTCTTGTCTACGGACAAAATTTAAACCTTGTATCTAAAAAACTAATATCGTTTTTCTGCTCCGTAAATTCAAAAAAAAAAAAAACTGCTGAAAATCTGAATGTTTTCTTAGAATTTTAAACATGGAGCGTTTTATTATTTATTTTTTTTTTTTTTTTTAAGGTTTATGTTAGAAAACACCACAAAAAAAAATGACTAGATTGAAGAACAAATTACCAGGATTCAGTTAACAAATTCTTCGAATTGTTAAAAGTGCTTTGAATTTCATGTGGAAGGAAAAGGCTGACAAGCAATTAAGGTTTTTGACATAAAAGTTTGTTGAGGTATTAATCTTTTATTGTAACCTTAATGTTATTATTATTATTACTATTGGAATTATTACTATCATTATTCTGTCCATAGCTCTGGAAAAAAAACTTCAAAACATTAATAAAGTGTAAAGTATTTATTAATTTTTGTCTTATTGAATAAACAACTGCAATTTTATTATTTATTGTTTTTGAAAATATCTGTAAAAAGTATTGTAGTAATGTATAGTTGATTTAATTTATTTTTATTAAGGACTATTTCTTAATTTTATGTTCTTAACTTACTTTATCAGTCATAATGCCAGTGTTTTATTTCCGTTTGCCAAAAACAATGAAAAATGATAGTAATTGTATACGTAAAATGGTTAACTGCTCTTTAATTATTGCCAAAAGCAGTGAAAAATAATAGTAATTATAAAGTTAAAGTTTTAATTAATTAAACAAATTAATTTCAAGACTGAACTTCAGCAAGCATATATTTGAGTTTTGAGCAGTTAAAACTTTTCAAATAATGTAGGTTTCCGAGTTTTTCTCGATTCAACTAGGTTATCAGTTAAAAATCGTTTTTAAAAGCCTTTTTTTTTCACTATAAGGTTCAAATTTGCTTTCAAATTCGAGCGTAACAACTTGCAGTATTAAGAGCAGATAATTGTAAATATAAGCTATTCTCTCTTTATGCGCGCTTCAATTATATTAAAACGAAAGTACATATATATATATATATATATATATATATATATATATATATAACAAGAGATACAATTTAAGACAAATTTAAAATAGAAATTCAAAGAAATTGAAAAAAACAACGACATTAAAAACTGAAAGAATAAATACAAAAGTGTACCGTAATGCCAGCGCAAAGTTGCTAGAAACAAAAACAGTACAAACATATTCACAAATTCACATTCATTTGTATTTTGACTGTTTGTGTGAATATATATATATTTCAATTAAGATAGGTAACAGGTAAATGTGCTTTAGATTTTAAAAAGTTTCTCCTCAAATAAATTTCAAAACAAGGAGACTTTAAAATAAAATTTCAAAAATATTTTTTTAATTCTAAAGGCTACATCTACAAGCTTGGTTCGCAGTAAAAAGTATGAAATAAAATAAGTATCAACACTCTAAAATTGCAGTTAATATTAATAACTTTATATATAGGTAAACTCTAAAGCAGCCAATAAAATTAATATTAAAAATTTCAGAGAAGAAATAGGCGGTGTACACCTTTGTAAAGAATACTATACCGTCCTATATTTCTTCTTCTCCCAATTTAAAATTAAAATTTTACTGTCTGCTTTAGAATTTACCTAAATACAAAGAAAGATAATAAGATTAACTACAATTTTTGAGTGTTGTTCTCAAGGAATCATATATTTATTTTATTTCATTCTTTTTAGAGCGAATCAAGCTGATAAAGAGTCTTTAAGTTTAAAATAAGCATTTTTATAATTTATTACAAATATGCACCCAAACCTGTTTTTATGCGGTGAATAGGGACCGCATAAAACAATCGCATAAAAAAATTACTCGAAACTTCACGAGTAGCTTTGAAAGGTTGTTTTCGCTACACAGCTAAAAAGGTGTTTTTTTTTTTAAATTATTATTATTATATGCGGTGGATCTGGACCGCATAAAAAAGTCTTACATAGAAAATAGCACAAAAACTTACAAAATTGTAGTATTTTAACGAAATCAAAATAAACCAAGTGATAATTTTTGCCGAGTAGTCGGACAAAATTTCCCGAATAAGGAAATTTTTGGGAGGTCATAGTGACGTCCCGTCGGGGTGCCTATGTCGTCATTTGGAAGATACTACTTTTACTTCGCACTCGTTTTAAAAATAATTTTATCAATTGAATCCCAATTTGATTGAAATTTCAATATACTGCACAAAAAGAAATTCGCGCAAAAATAATAATAATTAATTCGAATTTTGATGTTTTGAATTCAAATAATGTTTTTCGCAATCACAAGTGTGTGTGTGTGTGTGTGTGTGTGTGTGTGTGTGTGTGTGTGTGTGTTTGTGTCCAGGCATGAGTGTGTGAGTATGTGTGTGTGTGTGTGTGCGTGTTTGTGTGTGTATGTGTGTATGCGTGTGTATTTGTGTCTGTGTGCAGGCATGAGTGTGTGAGTGTGTGTGTGTGTGTGTGTAGGTATGTATGCGTGTGTGTGTAGGATATGGACGCAATCGGGAGACGCTGCTCGCTAGAGCAGCAGCATCGGGAGGGGCCGGTCGACGGTGGTGCTGCAGAGGCAGGCGGAGGGGGGGGGGGTCGTAGGACATCAAAACAGGCAAATGAGAACAATAAGCAATGTGATTGCTCAAAAAAAGCATAAAAAAATACCGCGTAAAAACAGGTTTGGGTGTATATATATTTTTTCTTAATTTTGAAATTTTCTAGGGGAAGAATTTTCACTGTAATTCAGTTTCATATTTTAGATTTTTTAATGTTTTTACATTTATTTTGACTTATTTAAACTACTGCGCTTTAGTATTAAATTTTCACATTAGAATAGATGGATAGTAGTAAATTAGGAAAACACAATGCACCCAATAAGCTGTGATTGATATTGTTGCTTTGACAATAAATAATTAATGATTTCCTTATTCGTAACTAAAAGTATGCTATATAAGCAGTACCCGCAAAGCGATGCCCGTGCTAAAAATTTAATGGAGGTCCGTTGAATAAAAAAATTGACGCCCCCTCCCCCTCTGATGTGAAATGATCATTTTTCTTAGTATAAAATGCGTGTTACACACCTTTTCAAAAAAAAAAGCTATTAAAGTTTCTTTGGAATTTAAAACTTTTCATCAAATTATTACATTAGTTTTACAGTTGCTTTAAAACTCTATTTAGCGAGTGAAGCGGTTTTTGCTGCAATTTAAAATATTTCGCCAAATAAACAAAAAAAGACACCAAATAACATCTTTCAAATGTAAAAATAGTTCCGCAACTCGATTGTTTATCGCCAAACTCGCCCAGCAATTACGCTATCATAATCTATCCGTCTAACGAAAAAAAAAGAAAAAAACATCCAGTGGAACATTTAAAAATCATCGTCAGAAAAAAAGAAGAAAATGTCGTACATTTCACCCGGATAAAAACAAATCAAAAGTTTCTTTTCTTTCAAAACAAATCGCCAAAACAATGAATTACATTTACGGTTGCTTTAAAACAATAATCCTAGACTGAACTGCTCAGCACCTAACAGGCCAAGCGACCACGCTACCAGAACCAAGCCCTTTTGCGAGTGAAGCGGATGTTTTTTCTTTGGCAATAATAAATGTTTCACCAAACAAACAAAAAGGTATAAAATCACACTAATAGTAGCTTTCAAATCTTTATATATTAAGAGCTGCGTTGCCCAGCTTTGCCCGGTCTACCTTGAGAATAAAAATTGAATCAAGTGACATATATTCAACAATGAGGCTTAAGTAAAAGAAAAAAAACGCCAAGCAAAATTACCCTTCCAAACAATGAAGATAGATATTAAAATACTTTTAAGAAATTAAAATGCAAAAGATGGATTTTAAAAGCGTAACCATGGAAACACGAAATAAAATAAGTTTAAGAAATTAAATGCAAAATAAGGAAAGAAACAATGGATTCAAAAAGCGTAACCGTGGAAACGCGAAAATAAAATGGTTGACAACCTGAATCAAAATGACATTTTTCGAATTTGATTTAAAAACGCTTGTAACTTTTTTTTCCTTTGAAGATAGAAGCTAAGTTTTTCGATCACAGATCGAGAGAGATCTGGAGTAAAAAATGCCGCTTTTTCCAATGGTGTCAAAAAGAAAACTGTTGGACAACTCCTTCACTTTTTATTGATAGATTTAATGAAGAAAGTAGTGCCTAAATTTCAGCTAACCCTAAAAAAGTTCGAGCTAAAAACGCAAATTACTCCCGAAGTAATTAAGTTAGAGCATTGAAACAAATTGTTTAGAACGAGGAAAATTCTACCCTTTCCAACGATATATAATATTAATATATGCAAGTAATTTTTCACTCTAATATTCGGGAGTTTATGTGAAATTTGGCCCTAAATTGGAATAAAAAAAAGAACTACTAATCAGATTTTTTCGAATAGCCTAGTCACTCAGTAAGAAAGCACCTTCCATATAGTGAAGGAATTTTTCAAATAGGTGCAGTGGTTCCAGAGATTACCTCGAACATATAAACACACAAAAATCCGCCCTCTCTCTTGATAATATTAGTAAATATTTTAAAATAATTGACTTTTTTATTTATTATGTAAAAACAATTTGATGCGGCGGTATTTTTTGTTTGCCATGTTTTGAAAATAAGCTTAATTCTCCTTTTTTAAGTTACTACGGATTGTTCGTGAGCTTTAACTTTAGTTTGAGTCTTTTTCTTTATCTACTTTTTTTAATATAAATTATTTATCTGATTCTTGAAACTTAAATTAACCATATTGTTCGTAATTATTCTGGCTCTGTTCGTTTATGTAATACTTCTGGATGATTCTGTTAATTGAAAATGCGTTGCACAGTTCCCGAAATTACTTCTTAAATATGAGGCTGAAATCTTCAAAATTAGCATAAACTACTCTCGCTTGCGTCCGCATTTGCTACATTCACGCAATACAACTTAATAATGAAATTTTCAGAGAAAATTCTAATGCATGTATTTTGCGTTAATCTCGAAAAAGAATCATTCTCCTGAATGGAACTAACCCCCCTTTCCTCCACCACCGTTGTCGATCCTGTCCAAGAATGCGCTCATTTTGCTCCAATCGTGCAACTCAGTGGTCCTTCCACGAGGATAGCGAATGATTAAGGTGCACGCGTTTCGAATATCGTGCATTGGGCGATTTGGCAGGGCACAAAAGGGGTAAATCGCTATTAGGGCGCATTTCTGTCTGCTGGCTTCCGTGCGCTGTCTACATACATATCCTAATACATATACCCCCGGTTATTGCGGCCGCATGCAATACAACATTTAGCGGGAAGACTTGAATAAGCATGCTGTCTGCTCCCATGCCGGTAATTGATTATTGCGCAGGGATTATGCGGATAATTGTATGCTGGCCGCGCATGAGTTCGCGGTGCGTTTTTCGATTTTGAATGGTACGCGGAGGGAGACAACTATCGATGGTTCGAATGCTTCGAGACCAGTGGAGAAATGTAAATTGGCAGATGTTTGGCAGCTAAAACGGATGAAAGACAGCAATTAGTACTCGAATTCAAAGTCTGAGTCGCATACGGAACCAACCGAACTCATTGGAAGCATACCGCTCAAGTAATGTCATTTAAATGCAAGTGGAGTGGACTGGACATGTACTGCTCTTCAAATATCTGGGGTTTTATGCTAGGTTTCGCGTTATTGACCTCATTGTTCATTTATAAGTTTGAAAGATAAAATTTTCAATAGATTTTTTCGGAGGGAGAGAGGGGTAGCTTGCTAGGGGGGGGGGGTTATCGTAATACTCCTACTTATGCTGCTCTCTTATTGTTTTAAGCTTCTAGGTTCGTATGACCTTTAGTCGTTAAAAGAATATGCACCGAAACCTGTTTTTATGCGACTTTTTTTTTTTTTTTTTTTTTTTTTTTTTTTTTTTTTTTGCGGTATATTAAAATTTCAAACAGATTGGGATTCAACTGACGAAGTATTTTTCAAACGAGTACGAGGTAGTATCTTCAAATGACGACATAGGCACCCCGATGGGAAGTCACTGTGACTTCCCAAAAATTTCCTTATTCGGGAAATTCTGCACGACTACTCGGCAAAAATTATCAAAACTTGATTCATTTTGGTTTCTTTAAATATTATAATTTTTTAGGTTTTGGATTATTTTGTATGTGAGACTTTTTTTATTCGGTTCCTATCCACCGCATAAAAAATATATTTTTTAACTGTGTTGCGAAAACAACTTTTCAAAGCTACTCGTTAAGTTTTGGACACTTTTTTTTCATGCGATTTTTTTTTATGCGACCCTATCCATCGCATAAAAACAGGTTTCGTTGTAAACTAATTTTCTTTGAATGAATATAATACGAATTAAACATTTTCAATGTACATGAATAAGTCTCATATAGATATCACCTTTTTTTAATAAACGAGTTCAGTGTATAAGTCAAAAACATGAACGATCCTCTGATGAACAGTTCACCAAAAAGAACGACATCGCATATCTCTTTTAAATACACGGTATTTATCGTAACCAATAGGGGACAATATCCTCCACTTGACTCCTATAAATGATCGGTTGCATAAAACTTAAAATATTTGTGAAGTTTCAAAATATTGCTTGTAATTTATATAAAGCACAACGTTTCAAGACAAATTAGCGAACTATACGTAAGGAAATTTCATATGACTAACTTTTCCCCATAAATATATTTTCGCATGAAAACTTTTCAATCTGCGAAAGGCCGAAATGCACTTACGGAGTAAAATGCAACGAGAAAGGAGCTGTAGCAACTGCAAACACAAACGAATTTAAGTAGCATTGTTCTCCTAAGATAACAAATTTCTGCGTTTTGACATTTATTTCCATTGCTTTAGAGATGAACTTTTCCGTAGAGAAATCTCAATTTAAAAGCCTCACTCTTTACTTATCGAATAAATCGATTGTGTTCCTTCAGAAGTTCTACCTCGTTCTTAAAAGTACTTGTAATTGATCTCGTCCCGAGGCTACCCGTTCACTTCTTGAGAATGACAGTATGCCTCAAATACCGCATCTGCAGCCAGTGTCATTAAGGCTCTGGGGCAGATTGAATTTGGAACACCTCCCCCCCCCCTTCGCCAAGGATGGGTGGGTGGGAGGCATATGTGCTTTGATGTTTGGATCTCCAGATGGACAGATGTCCAATAAGCAGTCCTCGGCTGGATCAAATGCGGTGGAAGAGGATGTGGAGGAAGTAAGTAGTTGATAGGTTCTGGGGATCTGATTTGTGGTTTGGCGGATTTAGTGCCCTGTGTATTGCTTCGATAATGCAGTTTGGGAACTGCGGAGTCTTCATTAGGCAGAGGTTGTCTTCCGGATTGATGCCTCTGGAAGTTTGCTTTCGACTTTTCTTCGGATTAGCCTTCTTGGCAGCGTCGAATGGGCGAGGTTTTTCGAATAAGGTTGTAGTGTTCGTTAGTGATGATAAAATTATGGAGGTATTATCTTCTGACTGAATATTGTGATCTTCTCTGCCACATGTTCTGATGAAATAGATATATTTCCAAGTAAATAACTAACGATTATTTTTCGATTTTTCAAATATTTTAGTTATAAGTTGTCATGAAATTACACATTCGCGACTTCCGATTCTACAAGAAATGAAAAGGTTAATATATACGTAACTTTCATTTCTTTATGGAAAATTATTTTAGAATCTCGATGTAACACCTTTCAGCACGATAATGTGTGGTATGTTATGGCGATAATGATGTGATATATATACGGCAACCTGTTGAGTTATGGGAGAGAAATGTCCCCCCCCCCCTTCCCCTTTTTTATCCCAGCAGCCGTGTAATTTTCTGAGTGCACAACAAGTGCGAATAAATGAAACTATAACTTCTGCTTGCTAGTTTATCTTTTCGTTTAGCGTTCGTTATGAAATAAAGCCAGATTCTTTCTTTCTTTTTTCTTCTTTCTAACGTGTGGTTGATGGTTGAACCGCGATGTGTGGTATCTAATATTCTCTAAATTTCGCTTCTTATGTATAGCTTTAATATCGTATTTTCATATTCTGTCAAAACGTTGTAAAACTTCAGAACTTTGCGTCATGAAATAAGAAAAAAAAGGTTTCTTTTTTTTAAATTATTTTCCAAGAAATATAATAGGAATATTTATGCCACTTGGGCTTATTTCAGTATCTTAAAATTTGAATAGTTAAATGCTGTATTATTTAAATATATATATATTCTACAGAAAAGCGTTTTTACAACAATTGTAATGATGCCTACGGATCCAAAGAGTTCAAAGAATTTGTTGCTTAGTTTGTTTACAGACTGGCAAGTTCGCCAAAAGGTCTCTTTTTGTCCCATCAGCCGCATAAAACGGCTTGGCACGTGATTTGTTAAACTGACAAGGGCTTTATTCTCTTGGTCTGTAACTCTTCCATCAAGTCAGGCCGAAATGGCGCCGACAGAAAAGCTAATCAAGACAGTTCCACAAACTAGTCTGATTTGGTCCTGCGGGAGACATCTCTTTTCCGCATCAATCCGGCCACCATCAAGCCGGACAACCGAGTCAACGCACGTCCGGCTCTCATTTCCTCATTCGATAGAGATTAGGGCGCTTGCAGAGATATCCAAGGGACTATGACTCCTCTGGTGCCGGATGTCAGATTTCCTCGACTCTTATCCGGCTAAAATTCAGGAGAAGTCCAGATGCCTTTCATCAATATCAATGGCATTCCTTCATTTCGTTTTCTGTTACTGTTTTCTTGAACTGAGTACTTTTGTGATGCAATTCAGCACAAAAGAGTCTTATGGTATGTGAGCACAATTTTTTAAACAGGGAAATTGACTTAACTGTATCAGCAGGGGCGGATGGGCCCGGCGGGCAGCCGGACCCATCCGGTGGGCCGCCTCTTGCCCGGTGGGCCGCCTCTGTTTGTGCCGCATTGAATTTTAATATTAAATAGTGAAAAAAAAGTTTTTCTTTTCTTTTCGTTCTTTCCTCTTTTCTTTAAAAAAAAAATCTATGGCAATATCATAATAATTTGGTACATTTCTCAACGATTTATAAGAAAATCGCTGCAAGAAAAGCAAAGGTTGCAAAATTAAGATATAAAAAACAATATCTCTACAAACTCATGCTGTAAGTAATAAGATAATTTTCTGTGTGTCGGGCCGATAAGATAATTTTTTTTCATAACTGCTCAGGACCTTCTAAGGTCTTTAACGACTGCCTCTGGTTCGTATGGGATAATGAACACGTCAAGGCTGGGCCGTCACCAGAGGAGGCGGCCGAACCGAGGCTGACAATTTTAATTCAGTGAAGACTAAAATAATAATAATAATAATAATAAATAAATACAAGGAAAATATAAAACGTTCTCAGTGTTAAAAAATTTAAATAGTAATAATAAAATAACATCAGGTGGAATTCCAGTGAAAAAACAGTAATTTTCAGCAAAATTTTAAAAGAAAATTAAACTTTTGAATATTTAGCAATTAAACCTTTGAATATTATTTAGGAACATCCACGTTTCTTTATTTTAATTTACCTAACTGAAGGCCGCTGAAATGTATGTTTCGAACATTTTTTTGACGAAAAAAAGTATGCAGTACAGAGTACATAGCACAAACCCATGACAAGCTTCAGCTTAATACAAGAAATAGATAGATAAATAACCATGACCATTTCATAGGGGACGCCGAAGCATGTTTTGACTAGAAAAACAATTAAAACGCTGTAAGGGAGATTTGAAATACTCGTATAGTAATGAATAGTCACACCAGTAGTTCTAAGTGTTTGAATCTACGAAACGAAAGTAAACCAAAACTTTTATCAAGAGATTTAGGAGACATGATAGTTAAAATAAAATAAAGTTGGGATAAGAAAACTTACGGTGTCACTCAAAAGTACCACATCAGTCCAAAATGGTAAAAGATTATTTTAATGAATCCCTAAAGCTTTAATTTCAAACATACACAAACATCAAGCTGGAAGTTGAAAATTTCACTATGGAAAAACCAAAGAACTAAAATGGTCTTGGAAAAAAATACTGAGGGAGGTTTTCCCACAACATTTGTATCAACAATTTAAATGAAAGAACATAGGGACTTAGCCAAGAATGGGGAAGGGAGGGAGGGGGGGGTCGAACCTTATCCCTTCCTTTTACACCACCAAAAAGCATGAAAACGTGTTTTAAAACATTTATTTTGAAAGAGTGCTGTGGAAGAGTTTCCAAATCGGAACCTTGTCCCTTCTTCTATCGCCTGCCGCCATCAAAGACAGCATACAATTTTTATTCAGGACTTCAAATTCGAAAAGTTTACAGAAGAGTGATTTCCTAAATAATGCAGAAACGTCTCTACTCCATCCTTAAAGATCACCAAAAATTTAGTTTTTAGGACTTCATTTAGAAAATTTTCAGAGGTCACCTACCCTCTCATCCCTCTTTTATCCTAAAAGATGGTCTGAAATTTCATTTTTGGGGCTCCAAAGCAAAGGCTATCCTCAACTGCATTTAAGAATTCAAATTTCGCGAAATTACCAAAGGAGTATAATCGAACAGCTTCGCCGACTAACATTACCAAAAATCGTCTAAAAACTGAATTTTAAAAGCTATAACTTCGAAAATTTTCGTTGGAGCATTCTCAACACGATCACCAGCATCATTAAAGGTCATCTTAAATTTCTTTTTATGGGCTTCAATTTCGAAAGATTTCAGGGGAGGTCTCCCGAAAACTCCTCCAGTTCACGTAATTGAAAATCGACTAAAATAACGCTTTTTAAGCTTTAACTTCGAAAAATTGTCGATCCCCTTTACGTTATTAAAGAAGAGCTGAAATCCCATTTTTTGGATTCCAATTTCAAAAAATTTCCTGGAGAGCACCCCCGAGCCTCTTCACTCCATAACATTACCTAAGATACTCTAGAACGTATTTTTAATGAAACAAATTAAAAAAAAAAATCTCGGGAGCAAATATTCGGGGCACCGGATCTTTGCTCTTATTAACATTTCCAAAGATAGCCTAATCCTGCCGTTTTAGAGTGGAAAATTACAACAGTTTGCAAAGTTAATCAACCTATCTTTAACATAGTCCGTGATACAGCTTTAGCGCTTTAGAAGTTTCAAGATCGAAAAATCACCGGAAAAGTGCCCATGAACACCCCCCCCCCCCTCAACTTAATGCAAAGATCGCCTAAAAGGCATTAAGATTATACAAATCAGAAAAAACGTTTAAAACGTCGGCCACCGAATTTCTCCTTTCCGAATCATCACCAAAAACCGTCTAAAGCTGCGTTTTTAGAGCTACAATTTCGCGAAAATTCTCCGGGAGAGGCCTCGAAATTTCTCCTTCCCCTAAACTATTTCCGGTGTGAAACCCCCGGAGTGAATATTATATTTACGATTAGGTTCAGGTTGTCAATACTACTAATTACTTGCTCTTAACCCAGAAGCTGAATTCATTCTTTACCTCTTTATCTAAGATTAGTCTGAAATAATTAAATTACTGCCCATTTCATACACGGGAAGTGTAAAAGGTAGAAGGTTTTTTTGTGATCTCGCGATGGGCATAAATCCAGAAGATATCTGCTGATGTTAACACAGGGCTAATGTTTCCATGATGGCTTAACATGTCCTCCACTTGAAGCCCTACCTTCACTGTTAAAACTACAGGTTGCGTTTGGCACCTGTCAGGGGTGAAACGCTTGTTCACCAGCGACACCCGAAAGAGAGCCGAAATTGCACCCTTAGCAAGGGTGAAAAACTGGCTCCCTTCACCCAACGTGCACCGTAGGTGAAAAGATGGTACCCTAGGTGAGAAAAATGGCACCTTTATTGCTTCCTATAGGGATCCCCCCCCTCCCGTGTTGTGTGCGTTTTTGAATACAATTGTGTTTTATTTATTTTGATTTATATATACGAAGGCATTTGATCACATTTCAACTTTCGAACATAGTTTAGAAGTGTTCATGACTTCAATTTGTCTGTTCATACACTAACTTTCTTATATTCACACTTGAATTGCTCAGTAATTAATATGTTGTTGACAATTTTTACTATAATCCGTACCGAAAATGAACAGGGAAGGTATTTATCAATCATTTGCCGGAACAACCAGAAATATTAGGTAACATTAGATTAGAATCATAGGAAAATAAAAGCGTTTCATAAACGTTTAAAATTTTAATCGAGCGTAACTTATCAATACTTATTATAAGATTCGATATTTGAGTATCCTTATGCGTACAAGATAAATACTAATTTAAAAGCCCTTCTTTCCAATGTCAAGTTTTCCGTCAGATTAAAAATAAAAACGAGCAGATAACTACATTAGCTTCATGCAATAACGCCTGAGAAAGATACGTTAACCAAAACACGATGTGAAACATGAGTCAAACGCCGAGTGAGAGATTTCTTTTCACGCAGTTTTTTTTTTTTTTATTTGCCTTTGCTGCTCTATTCGTTTCCACTACGTAGTTATTTCATCGAGAAGAAATAGACATTGGTATATAGGCTGTTTACGTCGATGCATTTTTATTCCGGAATTAGCAATTCAATTATCAGCTGATTTACACGTTTTTATTTTTAATGTTGTTGTTGTTCAAGATAGTACTGATAGATAGTTTTAGGTAACAGTTTTGCAGGATATAAATAACAAACATTAAATTAATAAGGTAAACGGAACAATAAGAGTTGTCAACATACTTTAAACACTTTAAATATGTTCGAAAGTTCTAAGAGCTACAATATGATCAAATGCCTTTGCTTACGCGAGATTTCGAAGATTAATCCACGAAATTTTCAGTTTTGTACTTCATTCAATGTGAAAGTAAATTTCGTTGCAACTTCCTTCGTTCGCCATTCAAACTGAAGTTTCGTTGGACGATAAGTCAGAGCGCATGCGCAAGGAGTCGCTCTCCTATTGAATGGTCTTTTAGCGCTTTTGTTGACGTCGTTCACCCACTGAGGAACCAAAAGCACCTTAACGACACTTCCTAGCCTCTGTTTCACCCAGAGGCACCGGTTGTTCACCCTTGGGTGAAATTCTTTACCCCTGTGGAACTCCTTTGGAACTCCTCCCTGTGGTTCCTTTTTAGCTAATACACCATCTGCTCCTCAGAAGATTCTTTACCTTATCCATTTTCCTCCGCCATCAAAGATAGCATATACGTATGTTCTTAAAACTGAAAGTTTCAACAATTTTCTTGGGGATCGCTTCTAAATCCTCTTCTAGTATCATTAAGGATCTTCTGAATTTTTGTTTTGCACGTTCATTACAATTATACATTCTATTTTCACGCGATATCACATAAAAAGTTCCCCCTCTTTAAGCGTTATTGCAAGGTGTGCCTACAAAGACAGTCTTGGGCGGGGACGGGGGTTCAGTTTATCGTTAACAAATTTGTTAAAGAACAAATTTCAAGAAATATACCCTCACCCCAAAAGCGTCAATTATATTCTAAATTTGCGCTTAGGGAACTTCAATTGAGAAATTTTGCTTAAAGAGAAATCCTGAACCTAACACCTTCTCCTAGTGTTTCCAAAGATAAGTTTTACATGCGTTTTTAAGACTCTAATTTCGAAAATTTTCTTGAGAAATTCTCCAATTCCTCCCCCCCCCCCCTGTGCAAACATCGTCCAAGATCATTTAAAAATAGTTTAACATTGCGCTTTTGGAGCTATAATTTCGAAAATGTTCCCCGAATTCCCCATTATCTACATAACTATTAAACTTTTTACTTTGCAAGTGTTCGTATTACTAATTCTTTTTCTCCACATTCGTAAAACGCAATTCTCCTAATTTGACTCATCAGACTCTAGTGATGACTCCCTCCTCAAACTAGAAGCTAGGTCCATTATTTCTTTTACATTTGAAAATTTGGGGGGGGGGGGGGGGGGGGGGGGGTGCGTCTCCTCTTCAAAGAGTAACTCTTAAAGGGCTGGCCGGTCTATACATGCCAGGGCCGGTTCATGCTGTCCCATCCGCCACTGTGTATCAGTCAAATGTAAAAGCTATAGGAGCATTCAGAATGGTTTGATCCTTATTTCTGATCCCTTGGGAATCTTATGACTAAAAGTATTTTGTCGAAAAAAATTCTTCATTCCTTATTAATAATGTAATAGAAAATCGCACGTCAAGGTATGACGGGTGAAAATTGCTTCTACGTTTGAAAGAAGCAGTTGCCTGTTTGATAATATTTTGATAGTTGAAATTTTAACCCTAACTCCAGTGGATTTACCCTAAACTCCAACAGATGGCGTTCATTGTTGACCACTTTTTCGTTTCTTCATTTTCTTAAAATTACAGTCTTACCAGAAAAACAGTTAAGTTACCGGAACCGGTTCATCTTTGTGAAAATAAAACTGCCCTGCATGTCAAACATTGCCAAAAAATATTATCAAATTAAAAATAACTTACCGAATTTCTGGTGCTTCAACAATGAAATAATACCGTCACGCATGCTATGGCGCGAGTTTCATTGTTGGTGACGTCAGAGAGTTACTCGATCAGTTATTTTGGCTATTATATATATGAGGATTTCAGTCACGAACATTTTAAAAATCGCGTAATTGTAATTTCTGTATCCAGGGCTGCGGAATCGAAGGAAAAAATGACCGATCCGAATCCGGGAGTTTTAGAGCCTCCGACTCCGATTCCTTTACCCCAAAATCAGTCCGACTCCAGCTCCAACTCCGCAAACACTGGGAGAATTGCGGACTTTGAGAGAAAAAGACCGACTCCGACTTTTGAAATTTTAAAACTTCGACTCCCGACTCCGACTTTTCAACCCCAAAATCAGTCCGATTCCGACTCTTCGACTCCAACACCTCATCCCTCCTTTGTTTGATTTTTTCGTTTTCCCTTGTTTCTGTTTTTGTTAGTTCCTTTTTCCCCCTTCTTGCTCCCTCATCCATCGCTTTCTTTTTTCGTCAATCTCAAATTTAACCTTAATATTAGTGAATTATGCAAATGTTCACTCTCTGACGTTCATTAAAAAGTTATTACCAATTGCAGGAAGCTCTCAAATATCTCCAATCTTCTGTACTACTCGATTTCAGCTCGCGTGTCCTTCCTCGAGCAAGCCTAACAATGTCGAATTCTTTTAAAACCCGCTCCGCCTGCTAAAATCCAAACCGAATTACTTCATCTAAATATAAAATCCTACTCTTCGTCTCTTTTCTAACAATTTCAATTTCTCCCTTTCTATCGGTTTACCAGAAATCCATTTCCTCTCAAGCCCCTTCTTATTTTCCCTTTCGCTCAAGGTATTGATGTACTGCGGATAAGGAGACTCGGTAACAAGCAACTCACCCGCTTCAAACAATGCATTCGAGGTCAAAAATGCAATTGTTCTTTGATTCACTGTCTTTGGATAAATCTTCGGAGGAAAAAAAAAAACGTCCACGACATTTCTGTCTCCGTTGTATTTGGATAAATGAATCATTGCATCTGTTTTGAAGGTTTATCCGCAACGGATTTATGACTTCTAGTTGGTACGTTTGTTTGGTTTTGTTTCCATTTGATATAAATCCTGAAGTATACATGTACTCGTATATGTAAGAGCTTTCTTCAAAGTAGTACGTTGTTAAAAATTTCTGGGTATGTTGAGTTAAAATAAATGATTGGGTTTGAGAGCCTGAAGTGCAGTTTTTACTCACCACAAATGTGATAACCGCGGTCCAGAAGAAATTTTGAACTAAACAAACTTTCGACAACAGTGCTACTTGACTGGCTTAGATTTTCTTCCCTGGGTGACGCAATTCACTTTTTGTGCCTAACAGTCGACTTTGTTGACTTCTTAAATAAGTTCGAACTCTCTACTCTATCGTGTTTTGATCTATTTATCTTTCTCTATATCTGTCTATACCTATATTTAATCTACATCTATCTCTAAATTTGTCTTTATTGATTTATTTTCTTATGTATTTATCTATATATCTATCTATTTACCTCTATTTTTCTCTTCTTTCTGTCTCTACTTTCATATATATATATATATATATATATATATATATATATATATATATATATATATATATATATATATATATATATATATATATATATATATATATATATATATATATATATATATATATATATATATACCTGAATATTTATATATCACTCTATCTTTCACTATATCTTGTTTTATAATATTTATCTCTCTGTATATGTGTCTACCCCTACATTTTACCTACATTTGTCTTTTATGTTAGTGTTTATTGATTGATTTATCTATATGTCCATCTGCCCGTCTATTTATCTCTATTTGTCTCATGCATATGCCTCAATATTTATCTCTCTATCTCCTTACCTATCACTGTATCTTGTTTAAACCTATTCATCTCTTCTCTATACACTGTAAAAACGATTCAGAAACGTTCCTGGAAAATAATAGGCAGCTGTTGTGCCCAAATTCTCCCAATAACATATATCGCAAAAACCAGGAACGTTTTCCGATAAAATTCAGTAACCTTCCTAAAAAAATCCAGAAATCTTCCCATTTAAAGTCAGTCGTGTCTCCAGGACTTCAGAGTAATCTTAGGTAGTGATAATATAACAGCTTGGCACCTTCCTGATTAATCAAGACAGTTGCAAGGGCAGCATTGCAAAAATGGCCAAAGTTAAGCCAGAATTGCAAGTATTAAGCATTTCGCTTAATTGCAATTCTTGCAGAGCTACGTAGTCCATACTTATTTGCTTCCTTTGGGAGTTTAATCAACATGGACGAACCGTAACCAAATGGAAGACGATACACCTTATAAATACTCTTAGTTAATCTTTAAACTGGGAGATAAAAATATTTTTTACAACAGAGAGAAGTCTGCATTTGGACAACTTGTAGCAATTCGGGAAACTTTTTGAGAATGATACTTGATATTTCCAAGAAGTGGATAAAAACCATTGAAATCCCGAAACGTTACACGGAAACACTCAGGAACGTTTCGGAATTTTTTACAGTGTATCTGTCTATACCTACACATAATCTAGATCTATATTTGGGTTTATTAATTTATTTACTTATCTACATACAATATATCTATTTACCTCTATTTTTCTCATCCTTCTGTCTCTACTTTCATATATATCTACCTCAATATTTGGCTATCTCTATTGATCTATACTTGTCTATTTATACCTATCTACCTAAATATTAATTTCAGAGGAAAACATTTCGTAGAATATAATTCTTCCCCACCGTGGTTAGATTGGTATTCTTTCCAGACGGGCGATAGGATACTACTAATATTGCACAAAAATGTATCATCCATTTCCCTGCTGGTTTATCGAAAACCCAAGAGCGATTAACGTAACATTTAAAAACGAGCTGATGTGTGCATCACATGACTTCTTTTTACTCCAATTTAATGTCATTTCCCATTATCGGCAATTTTATTGTGATTCAACAGTTAACTCTCTAAATATCACCAACAGTGGCCAAATAAAAACCAGATTTTAAAAATAAAAAAAAAATCGCCAAATTTGTAGCCAGTTTGGTGACAAAACTTGGAGACCAAAAGACTGGCGATAAATCGCCAAGTGTCCGCCAAAGTGTAACACCACTTGAGTTTACATCGAAATTAACAATGATTTCCCCCACAAAAGGGGCAGAAGACCCCTTTAGAAACAGCCGAATGCAACCAAAAGGGGAGGTGCACAACTAGACCCCACTAGGAGTCTCCGTACCAAATTTCAACTTTCTAGGACATACCGTTCTTGAGTTATGCGACATACATATGCACATACATACATACGTACATACAGACGTCACGAGAAAACTCGTTATAATTAACTCGGGAATCGTCAAAATTGATATTTCGCGTGTCTTTATGTTCTTAGGCACTTATCCACGTGTGGTCGAGTCGAAAAAAAAACTCAACATTCATTTGGGGGTGAGCAAAAAGGAAATTAGGTCGATTTTTGAGTGAAAATTTTTTTGTGAATACAATACTTCCTTTTTGGTAAAAGGAAGTAAAAAAATCGAATAACTTGAAATAAATATTGGCCAAAAGAGCGAATTTTCCACCAGCCTTCACCGATTCGCTTCGGTTAGACACGATGCTTAATATATCAAAATTAGATTTTTACAACCGAGTCAAAACAGGGTGAGCACAAATGATGGATCCAATTTGAAAAAATCATATTTTTGAAACTACTGCGCATATTGTCATAAGTGAGACATTCATTTGAAAAAATATTTTTTTCATCCATTATATGTTTCTATATTTATTTATTATATTTTTTAAATCTATTATTATCTTTTTTTTTCATCGTTTTTAAGAGCTAAGAAATCGGAAGATAATAATAAAAAACTTTAACTTGTTTAAAAGTATTTCGATTTTATTACTTAAAATAAAGCATTTAAAATGTAAATAAGAAAATCAAACTGAAAAGCAAAATAATATCTTGTTTATTATTGCTTATCGTGAAATTTATTGAAATGCAAATACTAATTATTATTTTTTTTTTCTGTTACAGGTGAGTGGTGAATTTTTTCACATCATGCATTTTGACTATCTTGAACATGTTCTTAAGTAAAAGGTATGGATTTCTTTTCTTGAAAATGCTTTTATTTATGCAAAAGAATTAGAAGCATTATGAAACCGTAAGCTAAAACTAATATTTTAACCGAATGAGGCATCTAGTTTGAGTACATGTATGATCGGCTAAAGTGTAAATGCTTATGCCGGAGAAAACCAGTTTATTCGTCTGTTTGTTCTTTTGCATTTTCAAGTTTCTGTCTTCCATTTATATTATGCATTTCTGCCTCATCTTGCAAAAGAAGTGAAGATTTCCTCAATTCGTCGATTTTTATCCCTTTCACGGCGAGGATTAAACTGATGGATAGAAAGCACATCAGAGCACCGTCAACAAATCACATCTGGAATAAAAAAGAGAACAAGTAAGAGATTGACAACACCAGGGCGTATTAATGTAATTATGTAGAACCATTAACGTATGTACACTGTAAAAAAAATCCGTAAAATTTACAGAAAAAAACTGTCAGCCAGGACGCCAGTTTTCTTCCGTTTATTTTACAGAAATCTTCCGTATTTTTATTATTTATTCAAGCTGATTTATTATTTTATGAAGATTTAAAAATGAAACTATACTTTCATAAATCCATTTCAATATTTACTATACTACTACGAAATACATGTATACAAAGGTAAATTTCCGAATATGCCTCTGTAACAGATGACAAAAAAACATAATAATAAAATATGATTAGAATGCAATGAAATGGAAGTTGCAAACGATTTAAGACTTACTCGCTTTAAATAAATATAAGATCAAAAACTCGAGCACGAGAACGAAAAGCCAAACACGCGGGCGAAATTTCGAAGATTCGAAGAAAAAGCAAAGTATAACCGGTTACAGATTCAAAAAAACAGAGAAATCCTGTATTTTATTACGAACAGTTTTTTTCTGTAAAAAATACGGATAACTTCTTCAAAATTTACAGTTTTTTTTTTACAGTGTAGGAAGTCTGTGACGAACTATTTTGAACTCTTTTTCGCTTTTGTGATGGGTGTGAATCCACCATTACAGTAATCAGTTGTGTTGAAGTCGTTCGTAATAAATGGTAAAATCAGATCACCGGCGACCAAATTGTCACATAATATGTTGTGGTTATTGTTTTTGTACAAAACACGGTAATGGTTTTCATCTTTTATCCCCCATGTCCGTTTGGAGCATATTAATTATGCATGGTGACGATTTAAGAGACTATTTAAAGTTTGAATTTCAGAAAGCTCTTCGTTTAAATGAAAGCAATTCCACTGTAACGGAAGGTAACGGACCTCATGCAATGTACCGACAGTCCGGTTATCCCATTCTCAGAGATACTGTATTTTCGTCCTCGATGAGGACTCATCAGTCTGGAATAGGGAATAACCGAGCTGGAGGCAAATGGCATCTCATTGAAACTGAGAGTGCCCACAAACCGGTAGATAAAGTAAACTTTTCTAATAGTCTAAGATCCCACTTGGCTTGATCTACCCTCATCGAGTTTCCATAAATTGTCACCATAGATGAAGAGTAAAAGTTGCAAATAAAACGCGAAAGTAAGAATTTCCACCTCTTTCACGTGAACTAATCAATGTTGCCAAGGGTTGAAAATGAGTAATTTACCCTCATCGAGTTTCTGAAAATTGTTATCATAAATGAAGAGTAAAAGATGGAAATAAAACGCTTAAGAAAGGTTGCCTACCTTTTTCGGGCCACTAATCAGGGTTGTCAGGAGCTAAAGATGTCCAAAGAGGGAGATAATTTACCCCTAGTTTCCAGAAATTGTTTTCATAATTGAAGAGTAAAAGCTGTAAATAAAACGTAAAAGTGTGGTTGCCTACCTTTCTGCGGTCCCTAATCAAGGTTTCCAGGGGCTAAAAGGTGCCTGAAAATGAGTTATTTACCCTCATCGAGTTTCCACATAAGTTACATAAAAAAAAAACAAAAAAATGTGAGATAGAAAATATTACAAAAACAATGGTACAGGGTTACCCAAGCAAAAGTGGTCCAATCATAGGTTTGCCGCTATTCGAAATTTCAACATTTACACTTCAATATTAAAAACAGTCTCTGGATGGAATAACCGGGCTGTTGGTGTATTGCTTGTAGTTCTGCCTCATCTCTGGCTTAGGAGTTAAAATTTTCTGCTTGTAACGGACTTATCCCATAAGATATCCGTTACTTTACTGAGCCAAAACATGTTACTTAAATATTGCTTCTGAAAATCTTCAAGTTTAACTGAATTATATAAAAGTAGATTATTATGTTCCTCATTAAGTTTCACGCAATGAAATTAGAATCTAACATATTTGGTGCATTTGTAGAGTATTTTGTTCAACAACTGATTCGTCTATTAAAATCGCATTGTCTTGAAATTTATTTTTTCTGAATTTTAAGAAATTCTATGCTTTACATTTTCTGTCAATGTTATGAAATCTTTCTTGTCATGAAAGAGTGAATGAAGAGCGCATTTATGCATTCAAAATTCCTGTTATTCGTTTTGGATGCTAAAACGGCATTAATTTTATTCGCTAGTTATGCGATTACCTTTGCCTGTTGTTATTGCTCCCCGAGTATTTTTTTAGACGACTAACAAGCAAAATACTTCAATTTTGTTAAAAGTGAACTTCCGTTTCGCTGCAATAACTGAGACCAGGTATTCGAACGGCGACTAAAATGCTTCAAGTGTTAATGACAAAACTGATTTTAATGAGAGCTCATTTAAATTCATTAACGCCCGTTTTCTCCCTGGGTAATTAATGATTTCAAATGGATGTTTCGCAAGCTCTACATAAGCGCTATCGCCAGTTGTTGCCACTCACTGCACGATAAATAAAATCGTGTCGCTTTTGATATCGTCTGTCGCTGTAATTATTCATTCGAACAGATTTTGATCTTTGCGATCGGTGGCGAAAATTTTCCCCAGTGACGGACGCGCTCGACAACCTGACGCTTCAGCAGTTCTTCAAAGAAGAATTACATATGCAATGAGATATATGGATATAGTGCAGATGCGGAGAAAGTATGTAGCTGGAATGGCTGAAATCGCCTCAAAAAATTATTAATAGGTTCTCAGATTGACTTTTGATCCTGATAAATTAATCCATTTGTTCCAACTGCCAATAGCTTGCCACTAATTGCCTGTTTAATTTTCACTAAATGATTGCAAAATCTTTTGTTTGTTTCAGAACTACCATGTCGCGTAGCGTTACCGCAACGCTCTTATTTATTTCATTGATCCTGTCAGCGGGAAGGAAGGACGAGGCCAGTTAAACTGTTTTCTGTAAAAACTGCTTTTACAGAAGCTTGCTTGCGAATTATTATAAGTTGAATTTAACAAAACTGGGAGCACGCCCGCGTTTTATAGCAACGTTATAGCAACGACGTTATAAGCAGATTCTAGCCTTTAATTTTAGAGACTTGGTCTTTAAAAATATATTTTTTACTTGTTTACTTGACCTTAATATTAGTAGTTGGTAGAATCCCTTTCTTAGATCTTAAACTTGGATGCGTGGATTTATCCAAGGCATGGCGAGAATTCTATCCTTTAATTTTAGAGACTTGGTCCTCAAACATATATTATTTACTGGTTTACTTGGCCTGAATATTCCTAGTTGGTTCAATCTCTTCCTGAGAACGTAATCTTGGATATCTAGATTTATCCAAGGCATGGAGGGAATACTAGCCTTTAATTTTAGAGACTTTATCTTTAAAAATAGTTTTTTTACTGGTTTACTTGGCCTTAATATTCCAAGTTGGTGGAATCTTTTACTTAGATCTTAACTTAGGATGCGTGGAATTTTCAGAGCAGTCGTTTGTTTCATTTCTAATCCTGTGGTTTTTCTTTCAGTTTAGATTATTCATTTGTTTATTTCATTAATATTTTTTTCGTAGTCAATACAATGTTCACAAAAAATAGTTTCTGATTTGAATTTGTTTTACTCTTTTCTTTCTTTGTTTGACTGTTGCGATACACTTCTGAAGTGCCTAGCAATTGTATGGACATGCTCATTTGGTGTTTATAAACAGTAGATTAGGATAAAAGTGATGAAGACAGCTCTAATAATGTACCTGGATGGAAAAGATTTTAAATGTTAATCTCTACCTCTTTCTCTTCCTGAAAACTCTTTATTGTCACTCTATTTTCCTTTTTAACTGATAAACTTAATGCATTCATTTTCTAGAGAATTGGAGAGACTGTTTTATTCGAATATTTTACTTTCTATTTTATTGTTTTCTTCCCTTAACAATGATGTTTTATAATCACACTAAGGTAATATTAAGCATTATTTTTTAACGGAAACTTCGATGTGGGTCAAGGTTTCCAGGGAAGCCTGCAATCTTAGAGGCCAGACGTTTTGTCACCCAACGTGTGTTCTTAATTTCGATAAATGAGGGTAAGGAAATAACAACAACAAAAACAAAAAAAAAATGTTGAGAAATCACTAAAAGTATTCTTATTTTCGGAAATTCAAGTCTTGTTTCAAATTCAAACGTCAACTTTAGGTAAACACTATATGTGATGCTCTGAGATCTCGTAAATCGGAACGGAAAACGTATTTTGTTGTATTGGTATTCGTTGCAACGGGATTTCACTATACAATATTTTGAAATATCGTGCTCCTAGAACAATACTTTCGCGTTAAGCACAGATTGAATATCAGCACTTCTCAAATTGAGTTGAGATATGGAGATGATTTTTCGTAACATAATTCACCTAAATGCTATGTTTTTTGGTCATTTGGGAATGGGAGACATTTTTTAGAAATTTCTTTAAAAAGCGGCATGCAGTAGTCAAGTAATGGTCGCCTAAAATTTTAAAAAACCGTATCTCATTTTGAGCTGCAAATACGAGTTTTGCGCTTAGCATGGCAGAATAGTGGCACAATTTAATGAATCAAAATTCCAAATGTTTACGGATGTTCACGAAGCCATGATTTGCAAATTAAAGAGAAACAATTGTTTTGGGATGATTATGAATACAAGTGAACCGAAATATTCATAACTAAGATATTAATCACTGCATCATAACTAATTGCTTTTGCGAAATTAATTTCTTTTTCATAACTAACATTTTCTATTTTTCAGTTGCGACATATTTTCTAGATTTGCGATATGCTAATGCTCGTTAGTATAGGATTCATGCATTCGTTTCATACATAATTTAACCTCGTATGATTTTAAAAAATGATCCAATTATTATTTTTTTTTTTATTTATTTATCTATTTTTGCTTGTTTAAGTCTTTAACATTTTTTTAAAAAACTTATATGCATTGTTTACGCTCAATAACTATCAAAAAAAAAAAAAAAAAATTTAAAGAGGATTAATGTTTATATCCATTTTTAACTAGACAGATACGCTACATTTGTCACTTATGCACCAATTTTACAGCATCATTTTTCATTTAAAAACTTTTTTCCGTTAATTCATTTGTTTGAATTCAATCCAATAGCATTATTTATTCATTTCACTATGTATTAAAATACTTACACGAATATCGTACTATATCTTAAGGTGTTTAATAATCAATATAAAAGAAAATGGTAACTAGTATCATTCTTAGTTTTATTTTCCTACATTATGTTATTTTCATCTAACTTAAATGCACATCGTTCAAAACCTTTTAAGTTCAGTTTGCGATAATTGCGTTCAACGTTTGGCAGAGTTTCTCTGCTTATAACAAATATTCCCATCTCTTTATTTTTTTAAATAAGGATTTGAACTAAAGAACCTTTCATTGTTCAACATGGTTTCTCTGCGAATAGAAAAAATATTCCTTTCTCTTCGTTCATTTTTACCTAATGATAAACTGAAGCCGAACTAAGTTTCATCGTTTAACAGGATTTTAAGGAGTATAGAAACCATCCCTTTCTCTTCGTTCATTTTTATTTAGTGATAAACTAACTTTCTCCGTTTAACAGGGCTGCTCTGCGCATTAAAAAAAAAATCTTCATTCATTCTTACGTAATGATAAACAAAGAAAGAAAAATAAATTATGATAATGATGTTACTGCTTCTTATAGATTTGCAGCAATTTTTGATCCACAACATTCATTAGAAATGAGGGAACCTTCTTGTTCCACCACTTTTCTAATGCATACATTTAATGTAATTTAGTAATAATATCATTTTATCCATTAGTCGTTGAATTATTTCCGTTCTCAACCAAACGAGTCTAGCGTTCTAAGAATGAGGTTCTTTCGAGTGCTTGTTTGTACAGCTTGCTGATGGGAATGTCAGATTTAGGAAACCCGCAAAATGGCGAGATGCTTATCGCTGTTTCTTTCTGCTACCGAAATCTAAGATCTTCATCAAATAAAGATAAGGAAATTTTAATGCATGACCCTAAACAACGAATTATACCATGATACATGGTGGCTCTGTTATGTTTTCGGAAGCCGCTGAGAGTACTACGTAATCATAAAGCCATTACCTAGACGATGATCGTAATACATACTACATTTAATTTATGCTCTGCAAAAAAGTATACATTTCCTTTGAGGAATTGTCATTTTTCTTACTTGTTAGTTGTAATCAATAACTTAAAAAGTTAACGCTATTAATAATAGTTAGAGAATTGTTGAAGTGCAAATAAAACTATTTAAAACATAGTTTCTCGAGCTTTTTGGAGAAGTTATGGTTAAAAGCAAAAATTGGAATGCAAAAAAAAAAAAAAAAATCCTTTTCATTCCTTTGCAGTAGTATTGAAATGTGCACAATGTCTGATTATAATTTCATAACTTATTGATTATATTTTCTAAAAAGAATACCTTATATACACGAATGTTTCGTTTGCGATAGCAAGACTTAAAAAGTTCCATTGCCAAGCTTCCACATTTTGAAAAAAAATTGGATTCATAAAAAAAAAAAAAAAAAAAAAAAAATGAAATGAAATGAAATTAAAAAAAAATAGTTTAAAAAAGATTTGAAAAAATAAAAATAAAAAAATAAATTTAAAAAAATGACTAGAATCATATGAAAGGTACATTTGAAATGTACATTTGAAATAAAGTTTTTCAATCTTTACCGTGTTAAATCTGCGTAAATGCTTTAAAGTATCCTTCGAATGTTATTTCAGCTGTGACAGAAGGAACAATAATTAATATTACTGTTAAGATTCGAAACAATCATCGTCCTTGGAATCGTCCTAAAAGCCAACGAGCACGCAAAATAGAACAATGCACACTGACTCTCGAATGTTCATATCCTCCAAAATTGTTACAGCGGAAAAGGATAGTATTCCACGCCCGTGAAAACTGCAATATTTATCATTTATCACCTTCCGAATAAAAAGTTATCGTGGTCTTACACGACACACGCATAGGAATAACTTGTAACTTTTATTAAGCACCGTCTCAAAACTCATAAAAGATAGCACAAAACGATCCTGGCTCGCATGCTACGCTGTAATACTGTTTCACGTGTGTGTTTGGTTGATCTTTTGTCTCACTTATGAGAGTTTTTTAATGTCTATTCTATTGTTATTTGGCATGCTGACGTAGTTTGATGAATTGTGCAAATGATTAAGTCCTTAATATAGCAATTTAATCAATCACAATTTATTTTGCTTTGCAATGATTTTAGCCCCTTAGCAAACGATGACATCTGGGATTTTTGACTTTTCTCATCCATTCGCACCTTTTATCAAGATGTCTCCGATATAACATCTGGGACTGGGATACGTCATTAATTTCAAGTGCCAGTGTGGGCTGACGTCCCCAAGACGTCATTCATTTCAAATACCAAATTGTATACTGACGTCTTCCGAGACGTCATTTGTTTCATGTGCCGTTGCAGAGTTTCACATATGCGAGACGTAATTCATTTTAAATACCATTGTTTGCTGGGTGACGTCTCCGAGACGTCATTAATTTCATGTACCATTACGGAGTTAAACTTCTCCGAGCGGTCATTCATTTCAAATTCCATTGTAGACCAACGTCTTCCGTATGTCTTCAGTTTCATGTCCATTACAGAGTTAAACATTTCAAAGACATCATTCGTTTTAAATGCAACTGTTTGCAAACTGGTGTCTCCAAAACGGCATTAATTTTACGTGCCATTACGGAGTGTCACTTCTCCAAGACGTCTTTTATTTCAAATGCCATTGTAGACTGCCATCTTCTAAGACTTCATTAGCTTTATATGCCATTACGGACTGTTTGACGTCACTGTATTTCAAGGAGGTAACACTTTTCAATCTGCTTTCCTGCTTGCAGTCCATAATGCTTTGGAAAGTGAAAAATTGTGAATAAAAAGTTATACACCATCGTAATGAATTAAAAAATATATTATTCTCGTTTGCACCGCATACTTACAATTAAATATAATTATAATCATATTTATTATTTACAAATGCAAATTTTTGAATTTATTCTATAATTTTCTGAATACTATATCTAGAAATTTCACTTAATTTCCCCTCTTACTATGCGGATTATTGGGAATCGATGTTCTAAGCGAAAAATAGAAATTAAACCACATTCCTTATTTGCAGATTTTCTTTTAGTGTAGAAACCACCAAACGATGCACCTTCACTAGCAACTCGTGATTTTTATGTTGCTGCCTGTGTTGTGAACAGGTGACAGAAACACAATGCCCCCTCCATATCCTTCCCCAAGAACCTTTCTATTCGATCGTCCCAGAAGGCCTAGGCCCGACCACCTGTGACACTTCGGCATTTTGGGTTACCGCAGCCTGAAACTCCCCTCGTTTCTTCTGCCGACTGGAGCGTGGAAATCAGCTTGAAGGGCAAGTCGGTTCGCTCTTTGTTCGAATGTTTTGGAATCTTTTAAAGTCTGACGTTCTGTGATTGCTTTTTCTTTATGGTGGAATGTTTCTATACTGCCGGTGTTTTTGAACTTTGATTTTAATGAGTACTGCGGCTTAATTACTGGAAATAGTTGAAATGAAGGAAATGGTAAAAAATGTTGAGAACTTAAAAATTATTTTGAAATGGAAATAATTATATTTTGCTTTGGAGCATTTATTTTGCTGTGAAATTTTTTCCTGCTATCACCATTAATGACCATGACTTTACAATTAATTATTTCAGGTGAGTTCGTTACATTTTTTATTTGTGTTAAATCTGAGTCATGCAAAAGCTATTTGAAAGTATGCATTTGATATGTGTTCTGTTAATTAATAGTTTTCCGTTTACAAGAGACCGAGAGAGTCCTATTTTGCTTTCAGAAAATTGTTTTACTGTTGAAAAATTATTGTAACCCATTTTGTAACTAGATGTTTTTTTTTTTTTTTTTTTTTTAATGTTCCCATGTGCTTTGCGTTTATCCCATTAAATTTCACACAAAATTGCACAACTTTTTGAAGCTTTAAATGCATGATGAATTTGTCTGTTTTGCACCAGCATTTTACAAGGGAGGCAATGGGCTTAGCGAGATATCGTCATAGTGGCTCCATTTTCGATGCCAAATCGCCAGATGTTGCCAATCTTGGCAAAATTTAGAACTTGATAGAAAATTCTAAAATGTACTGCAGTTTTGAAGTAAAATTTCTGCAAAGGGATTCAAATTGCTGCTGTGTCGATGTTAGTTACTACAGTATAGCTTCAATTTAACGATACATGATTTAACGATTTCCTCAATTAAATTATACATTTTACTGGTCCGGATTTGGATGCATTGAACGTCAATGTTCTTCGATTTAACGATAACTTTTTCTAGTCCTTTGACAATCGTAAATCAAGATTATCTTGCAGTTAAGTCGGGTCAGTTATCTGTGGGCTGTGAATGAGTTAGAGCAGAGGTTCTCAAACTCTCCCAATTCGCGGCACCCTTTGGAGAATTAGAGTTCTCTCATGGCACCTTAATTCATCTCTATGAATATATGTGATTGTGAAATTTCAAAATCTGGTAAATGACTGAGTAACAGCATTCATGTACCAAAGGGACAGCGAAAGAGCTACTATTTCCGGTGAATCACAGGTAAAAGTTGACATTTTCCAATCTGTCTTTTACAATGAAATATACTAATACCATTGACTTTACGCGGCACACTTTGTTTCTCCTTGCGGCACCCACTTTAGGAATAATAAGGAATTAATAAGATAGGTCGAATTTTTCAAGAACACTTGAAAAAGGCCGGCTTGTAACAGTATTTTCAAACAATTTGGAGCCTTAGCGAATTGGGAAAGAGATATGGCTAGTGTCGGAAAATAGATCTTGGTATACGTGAAACTAGTTTCGTTTGTTTTCAGACGAACTTCTTGTTGTTTTAAAATTGGTAAAGTTTATTTTTAAAAAAAGGAGAAATAGCTGATCCCCAGTAAAACATCATTGAAAATCTCAAAAGAATTTTTTAAAAAAAACTTCTGCCTTTACAAAATGAATTTTTTAACGGTAGAAAATATAAATAAATGTGATCCGTTGTTCTCCGTCCTATTTAACCACTAGCATTTGTACTTGAAACAATTACATGAGTTGCTTTTCTTAATCGATAAGCAATCTATTGCTTCCTATGTCCTCTAATTACAAGTTTACGCTTCCGAAATCAGAAAAGCCACGTTTCCTGCCGCTCTATCTTAGGATATCCGTTTCCGACGAGAAAGTCTGGGTTTATTACCAACAGTCAAACGTATTTTAACCGACTTTTTGAACTTGTGAAATCACCAAACTTTCTGAAGGAGTAAAAACTTTGGACCTTGGTTGGACAGCGATTGCATTTTATTCGTTGTTTAAGGTGTTTATTAGGGTGGTTTGAAAAAAATCGATTTTTTTTAATTCCAAAATCGCATCACCTCTCAAAAGGTTTTTTTTTTTTTTTTTTTTTTACTCTTATTGTGCAACAACCATCATTATCAGTATATAGCGTAGTTTGAACCCAAAAAAAAATTTTTTATAGCTTTTACAAAAGATCTTAAGTTGCGCATACGTAAATTCTATATTTTAAGCGATTTTAGCCCAATTCAAGGCGTATGCGCGAGCTAAAGAGCTTATGTAAAAGCTATAAATCATTTTTTAGGTTCAAACTACGCTATATGGGGATAAGTTATGGTTGTTGCACTATAAAATATCGAAAAAGTATTTCTAAATTTTTTGAAAAATTCAATTTTTAACATATTTTTCCAAACTTTCAGTCACATACGTGAACTAAAGATGTCAACCATAATTTTATTTTTTATTTTTCCCGAATTTAGGATATCAAACTACAACTTTTGAGAAGTAACACGATTCCGAAATATTGAAAAAAAAAAAAAAAAGAATCGATTTTTCCGAACCACCCTATTGCGTAAACGTATGGCATCATGTTAGGATTGGCGATGTGGCAAAAAAAAAAAAAAGAAAAAAAAAAAAAAAAACACAGTTTGTAAGAGAGGGGTTGACCTAAAAAAGTGATGCTTGTTATAAGCATTGTTATTGATTATGAAAGCGCTACATATTAATTTATTAAAGATCTTGTGATTTTTAAAAAGCTTTCACAAATAATAAGCTGTAAAAATGGTGCTTAAGTATCATGAACAATCTAGCGGGCATCACCTGTTAATAACATGATAAGTCGCGTCTATTTCTCAAATACGCATTGTAAAATATAAATTTGAAGAGGTAAAATGTCAAAACTATGTTGCAATTATCTTAGAGTTAAAGTGTACAATTTGTTTTAAAAAAAAATTCATTTTAAAACACAGAAACAATCTGCCTTATATATTACAAAAAAAAAAAATGCATAAAATGAATAGAAAATTATTAAAATTTTCGTGAAAATAAAATTAATAAAACTGACTAGACTTTGACTCAAATATTTACACTTGGAATATAAAAGATTGAAGGTAGCATGAAAGTATTTAAAAAAAAAAAAATCACAAAAAAGCAAAAATGTAGATTCAAGTAAGCAGTCACGCATATTTTTGAGATACAAGCCGAACAGTTAAAAAATTCTAATGATGGATAAAAGTGGGTCTAGGGAAGGGGGAAATAACTAAAGTCAGACGTTCGTAACGCTACCTGGCTTAAAGCTATAAAACGAAGTTACCTCTTAACATATCTCTGAGATACGTACGCCCACTGGAAGAAGGAAGGAATTGAATAATAATTTATAGCCTCTGTTTTCAAATCTGCCACCTAATAAGTCTCTAGAAGGGAAACTGGGAGACCCGATATATCGAACTGGTGAACAGTCTTAGATAGGTAGAGTAAACAGGGGCGTGCACAGAAATTTTGGGGCCCATCACAAATGACTTTTGCGGGCCCTTCCGTATTGTTTACCCTTACGTCCTACATTTCACCCCTCCTATATATTTGAAAATCTCGGGCCTTCTTCAGACCCGGGCCCGGGCCCCTTTCTTTGTGTACGCTCCTGAGAGTAAACTAAACTAAGCTCATGTCCTCCATGATTTAATTGAGCCCATGAAACACGATTCTTTTGTCCCACTATTGTTTAGGAATTTGTTACAAGTCTGTGAACGCAATCAGCAAGCAACAAGTCTCTTTAACATCTCTCTCTTTTTTTTTTTTTTGCAATTTCAATTAATTTAACAAATTTGTCAATGCAATCAACAAGTCTAATCTCTAATTAATCAGTTATCGTTTCTATACGCTTACAAGTGCATTGTCCTTTTTAACTTTAAAGAGTTTGAGCAAAATTCAGGTTCTCGTGGAGCACAAGCAGAGCATTGAAATTGATGTTTTTTTTTTTCATATTTTGAAACGTTGAATTTTTATTTTCAACAACTTATTATGCTTTTCTTTCTGCTTACTCGCCTTGAGAAACACTCCTGCACTTCACTATCAGTGATTCATTCAGTTTAAGATAAAATCATGATAAAGTGTTCGGTCCAAATGAGTTTCGAGTTTTTAATCTAAATTTTATGGATATAAGGACATTCCAGTTAAGAAGTTTATTTTTTTTCTGTAAGTAGCTATTTTTTTAATTACTTATTTAATTTTTGTTACTTAAAAGTTTTTCTGTCTTTAATCTACTTTAGTGTGAAAAAAAGTAAAATAAATGAAAGTATGAAAATATAGATTTAATATTGTAAAAATGTTTTTTCAAGCAAAAAAGTGTCAACTAGCCCTTTTAAGTTTTTATCTGTTTCTGTAGGGATGTAAGTGACTTCCCAAACATCAGGGTAGAACTCTCCAAAGTTCTTCAAGCAATTAATCAATCAAAAACACAGAAAATGATATTTAAAAAAGCGATTTTTTTTACTTTCGTTTATTCTACCGTAAAATTTTACAGTAAAATAGGATTTTAACGGTAAAAGTTACTGGTAAAACATGAATGCCAGTAACTTTTACCGCAGATTTTTTGAATTTCCTTTATAACAGTGTATTTATTTTCTAAAAAGTTTGACGTTTTGCTGTAAAATGTCATGTCAGTCTGTCGGATAGTCTGCTTATAACTGTTGAAGGAATTATCGGATTCAAAGAATCTTCGAAAGATTTAAGATATGAAGCCTATGTCATAATTCATTTTTCGATGTAGACATTTTTTTGATTAATTTTGAAATTTAAAAAACTTACCGTTAGGCTTATTGGGGGAAAATTGATTCTGTTATCACTCGTATTATAATAAGGATTTTTTTGCTTCGACAGAGTTTATTAGATCTTAAACTTTTAGACGTATAATATATTGTGTAGGTTGGTTAGACACTTATAGTTTAGAATTGGAATTCCGAGCTATTCCGTTTCGCATCAGTAGAATATTCTGATTCACATTCCAGGATTATTCCAATTAAAATTGTTTCGCACATTCAGATATTTCGGTTGGAATCATACGCGCTGAATAGGTTTAAAGTCAGCTGAAATCATGCTTTGAAATGGAAAGACATACCTCACTTGCCAAATAGTAAACTCCATAATAGTAACTCCATAAAACAAAAAATCGAGAAAAGATATGAAAAAGATTTTGTTTTACCTAGGAGTAAATAGGACCTCGTGTTACATTTTCTGCCGGTCAGAAATGTACTGAACCAAAACTTTAATATAAATTCACATGCTAAGCATTGATATAGAGAAAACGATATAGAGAACACACAAAACGATATAGAGAATTCCTAGCAGTTCGCTAAACGAAAGTATTCAGGTCAAAAAAAAAAGAAGGTAAAATAGTAGTCGGCAGTTTATTTCGAAGCCCAGAGCGAAAATTCCGTGCCGTGGAAAACTGGCCGCTAAACAAGGGTGGCCGCTTCGAGAGGTTTCACTGTAAATAGAAAGTATTTTATTCGAAAAATATTTTATTTTTCACTTTGCCCCATGAAAAAAAAAGTCCACTTTTTTTTTTTTTTTTTTGAAGGCGCAAATTTACTGCCAAAAATCAATGAAAATTTTATTTTAAAATTTAACGTTCTTTCTTCAAGTACTGCAAATATCAAAACAAATTTCCAATTTGTTCATTTAAAAAAAGCTCAGTCGTCTTAATTATTTAACTTTGCCCCACTTGACAAATAATGATTTGTACAATGTCACGGGCTTGCCCGCAACACATGTACAAATCACTACTTTTTAAAGCTGATGCTTTACATTATCCAACATAATTGTTCCTTACATTCGAATGTGTCACATGCTGTCATCAATGCTGCTAAATGCTGTTATTGACACGATTTTTTGAAAATTATATTAATTTTGATAAATTTATATAAAACTTTCACATTGAGTTTGTACAAATAGATTGAGCAATGTATATCATGTATCACTTTTATTTTCGTTAGGTATACATTATTATTTGTAAATAGTTATAAAGGCTCAATGCTGTTATCGACGCGATTTTTTAAAAATTTAATTTTGATAAATTTAAATAAAACTTTTATATTGAGTTTGTACAAATAGATTGAGCAATATCTATCATGTATCGCCTTAATTTTCATTAAGGTACATTATTATTTGTAAATAGTTATTGAGACTCAATGCAGTTATCGAGACGATTTTTTTAACTATATTAATTTTGATAAATTTAAACAAACCTTTTGTGTTGAGTTTAGATATAAATAAAGTAATTCAACGTGAGAAAATCACTTTGTGTTACTTGTGTAAATCTTGACAGAAAAGTTCGTACTGTCCAGAAACTATTCTTAATAGAAGAGTTTCTGTCCTGCACGGACTTTACTTCATTTTATTTCATAACAATTGTGTTGTTTTGTGTTCTTCATTTTTATGAAGATTGAGAACATCGAGCACTAGTTTTACATCCAATTCTTATAAATCTGAAGCCAAACCTGCAACCATGGTATCAAAAAATGAACCCAAAAAAACAGTGGCAAGAACTCCGAGATTGTCTCCATGGCAACGAGGCTAGTCACCGGATGCAGATATCACTTCCGCCAACACACTCTGCTGGGAGATAGAGCTTTTATCTGTGCGGTAGACGGGGGAGCTGCCCCAGCCACTCCCCTTTTGTTGTTAGCCGTGCCTTTCATTACATTGTTTGTAACCGTGTTAGGAAAATCACTGGCAAGGTATGGGTGTTGTGTTGTGAGGTGTGCACGCTTCTGCGTTCTGCTCAACTAATTTTTATCTGATGGGAGTGCATGGTAGGTGTCTATGGCAGAAAGGAGGGAGCTAAGGTAGAGATCTTTTTATGACGTCGCTACTTTTTGCGGGGTATTTATTTAACTACGGAAACCACTCTCAAATTTCCTGAAAGTATATTAATTTGTTGTTAATGTAGTACACATTTCTTATGACCAGGAGCTAGCTATGCAAAAATGTTGATCCCAAGGAGCAAAGATTTTTTTTTTTTCTTTTTGCCCAATATTCATTCTAGGGCCCATTGCCAGATCATGCAACGGATCTCTTCTATTCTTATCTTTTAAATAGGTACAAATGCAAACATATTATTATTTTTCTCATCCTGGACTCCTTTTGAGCTCGAATTCCATTGTTGTCAAGTGGAGGCCATGGCGAAGAAGGAGAGTAAGGGTTCGGGCAGTCACATATAACAACTTTTCTGCAGAAAATTTGCAGATTTTTTAGTAACTAGTATCTTTAGATTAGTATAAGTAATTTTGCAGAAAATCTGTACAATACCTGCAGATTTTTTTTTTGAATTAGAAGTTTGTGAGAACTCATATTTACTTCGAATTATTGAAGAAATCCGTAAAATTACTTTAATGACATTTCTAAGTACTAATATAATAATATATAAATTCTCCTATGTACACGGTATACGTAAAAGGTGATTTGGGGTTGAACGGGATAGTCCCGTTTTCAAGTGGCCTGTCCCGTTGCCCCAACATATATTTGCGAAACGCTGACGTGCCCCGTTTTCTGAAGGGGCAGAATGGAACACTGAAAATGTTTCACTAAAATTCGTTGAGTGGAATTGTCTATTAATTTGAACCAATGGAATTTTCGCATAATTAATTGAATATATATTTTATATTTTCCTAGCCCTAATACGTCGGTAAAAAGGGTATTTCCGCTTATAAATAATTTGTGGAATATAGAAACGCACAGTGTTGGTTCTAAAAGTAAATTGTGCAAAATTACAAATTAATTACTGTGAGAAGTATTTCATTCAAAATCGACACTAAAAGTACTCAAGGAAATTTTTGTGCATTTAAAAATGTAATATTGCAATATTTCTTCTCTTTTTTCCTTGCTCATTTTCGTTTGCTGTACAAACTGAAAAAATATGCCACTTTTTTGAAAAATACTTATGCAGTTGCTTAAAACTTTTAAATGTCCCGCTTTGTTTTGGAAAAAAAATGAATAAATAGTCACTTTAAGTATACGAAAAAAAAGACAAACTATCAAAAGCAAAATTGACCCTTTTGTGGGTGAGAGGGGGATGGGGATGGCCACTTTAGGTACATGCAAAAAGACAGATTATCAAAAGCGAAAACGACCCTTTTGTAGAAAAATAAATAAATAGTCACCTTAGGTGTACACAGGCCCGCGCCAAGCCTGATCGGCGCCGTCGTGCAAATATCTTTTGATGCCTTAATGCAGTGGCGTTCGAGGAAAATCTAGTTAACACCTGGAGTGAGGTTTTGTAGACAAATATAGGTTGGAAAAATACGTTTGAAATTTAATTTATTAAAAGAGTAATGTGTAAATATTTAATTTTGGAATACAGTTAACGTTTTTACTTCATATCTCGAAGTTGTTTCGAGTTCAGTAGCTCATGTGATATATTAATGCGTTTTGGAAAAATCCACTATTCTAATATTATATTAACACCACTATAAACATTGCTCTAATCTCTAATTGATGAGCAATTAATCAAACTTCTATGTCTGTCAAAACATGACTACAAGGCAATGGTTATATTTATAAATTGAAGCATATTAATATATAAAACACCTTCAAAAACTTAAATTTAAATTTTACTTGCAAAATAGGTAATTCTAAAGTACGGAGTAGTTAAAAAGGCATTGAATTTAATATCTAAAACAAATTTACTGTCCAACGTTTTTTTTTTTTTTTTTTTTTTTAATTTCATACACACAGTTGAAGAAAAGGGCGGAGGGGTGGAGAGAGTGAGAATCAAGTAATTAGGGTCAAGTCGTAAATTTACGGAACTATAAAAAGAAAACCGAAGTTATTGTCTACAATATATAAATATTACGCACGAGTAAATAATATAAATAATATGCAAATATACTTACCATATTTTTATGTATGATAACACGAAGCAGTCAAATTTGAACAATAGTTAAAAATCACACAAAAAAAGCACAAATTATAAAACAACATATTCACCACAAGCAGCCGCGTAGCCAAGGGTTGATGCAGGGAGTCGTGACCCTCGACAAAATGAGTGTGAAACTTCAAAAATGGAAAATATCCATTTTTTACACGTAGTTTTCCTGGATAGTACAAAAAAAAAAAAAAAAAAAAACCTCGAATTTGAGTGCAGAGAATTCTGTATATTTCCTCTACTTCTTATATAATGCAAGGATCAATCGAATTTAAGAAAAAAAAAACACATTTTCCTCTTATTTAAATAAATAAATAAAAAAAACCCGAAGATTTCATACAAGAAAATATGTTGCGATTAAGACAATTATTTTTCCTGGTTAGAAGCGACTTCTAAACCAAAGCATGGTCTAAGAACGTCTGAAAAATGTTTAAAAAATCAGAAATATTAGGTTCTTAAAGGGTTTTTAGCAAAATCGGATTTGAGGATATCTCGTATTGGATAAGTTTTTCTCTTTTTTCAAAACTTTATATAATAATCGGAACCCTTCCGAAATGAAACCCTGGCTACACCATTGATCCCAAGAACCTAATTGGCGAACAGCGAAGTTCTTGCGCCTCGTAGGCTCGACCTTGTGTACTATAGACATACCGAAATAGCATTCACAGCTATACATTACGAAGAAAAATGCCAATGAATGCATTAATTAGCATCACGTGTTTTCAGTGTAATAAATTGCGCTTTTGAAAAGAATGTTTAGGCACAGCAAGCCCCAAACATGGTTTCCAAGAGCGCTTTTATCCTTTTAGATATAGGCAGCGAGACAGATTGCTTGTTTCAAGGAGCAATATAATTTCTTTTGATTCGTCACTTTTAGATAAAATTAAAAATCAATTTTGAATTTTTGGTCGGAGATTTTTTTCTTACAATTGAAGCATTTTTGATCGGTAGAGCACGGCGCCTTTTTCACTCTGGCGCCGTCGTGCGTCGCACGACCTGGCACATAGGGACTGCGCGGCCCTGGGTGTACACGAAAAGGACAAATTATCGAAAACAGAAATGACCCTTTTGTTTTGAAAAAAAAAAGCAAATAAATGGTCACCTTAAGTTTACGCAAAAGAGAAATTATCGAAAGCAAAAATAACGGCGAACCACACGTTCTTTGAACTGTGTAAAGAAAAACGCAGCTTCTGGAGAGCAGCTTTTCTGCACGAGAGCCAAAAGCTGATATTAATGCTTGTCAGTACATGAAAGTGACTCGTTCTGTAAACAGATGATGTCACTTCAAACAGGCTTATCTTCTGCTGGCGGTTGTTTCAACGCAACGGATTTGACGAATCGATGTTGCGTTCGCTTGACCTTTCACTTGATGGCTGTGTGACTCAAGTATTTAATAACACCGTCGATAAATCTGTCTTACTGATTAAAACGGAATAAAAATGTTTTACTATTTTCCTTTTTTTTACTTCCCAGGATACGAGATAAGATTATGATATTTTTCAAAAAGCTTTTTTCGATAATTGTTAGCTCTTTTTTACACTCTTTTATCTCACAATTAGTCCATGAAGCTGCGCGTTGAAAAGTGTTTTTCCACCGAATAAACCACAAGCGGCTGAGAACGTCCTGAACTTTAATTTTTGGTCCGGGAATTTCACAATTTACCAAATGAAATACCGAGTTTTCCCAATTGATGAAATACAAAGCATGCACACTTACTTATGTCTAGTGGGGAGGGACATTAGGAGTAGTTTTTTTTTTTTTTAATAGAAATAAAATAGACTAAAAAAAAACGAACAACAAGAGAGAAAAAAAAAATGCTGCTATACTGTTTCCAAATGAAGTCACAATGGCTTCTCATGACTGAGAAATATGTATGAAACAAAGATAGAAGTGGTCTTGGACTTATTCAGTTCATTGCGAAAAACCATTTTTGCAGCTGGTACATCTCAAAGGGGAAAAAAATCAAGGTTTTACTCAATACAACTTATAACTGATTTATTCTCAAGAATAAAAACATTTCTGATGTTATGTTTACAACTTGGTTTTTGTGATATTAGTCAATTAATAGTTCATGGTTTAAAGCAGGGCTTAATTTGCAAAGGAGTCCACGGGAACCAAGTTCCTGACTTCTTTTCAGTTTTTAAAACATTTTAGGCGAAGTTAATTTCGCTTAAAAAGTAAGTTGCGGGGACAAAAGGGTTGTTGCAATTCTTTTGGTAGACATTAAGCCCTATTTAAGAGTTTTAAAATAACTATTCTAAACTGCGATGTTATTGTGTCACTATTGATTATACTGTTTATACGCCACCACCAGTGATGTTTCCATCATTTTTTCTGAGGGTACACTTCCAGTAATCCATAACGCACAATATGTGTACGAACTCACAGGGGTGCCCACATGGGGGGATTATGGCGCATGTTTTTGAGTTGTTGTGTATTGACGGAAAATAAGTATTCTTAATCACTGAACCCCCCCCCCCCCCATTGCTAACACGTCATTTTAATTTATATAATTTAAAACATAGTTTTCGGTTCTGTTGCTTTGAAAACTAGATAATTCAAATAGCTGAATTTTTTTTATGTTTATGAATAGACTATAAAATCACAATAAACAATTTTCCCCATAAAATTGTGTTAATAACAATTTTATTCAATTTGTCTAGATTTGTAAAAAAATTCAAAGGTTATAAAAGTTCAGTTGTATACTTACGTAAAAATATGTAGATTCTATGTATTTAAAAATTAATCTCAAATATTTCTATAACATAAATAAGTAAAACGCTTCTGTATTAATAGGTAGCAAGTTTTTAAATTTGTTGTTTAAAACATCCATGTGTGTGTGTGTGTGTGTGTGTGTCATTTTTTGTGTGTGTGTGTCTCTTTTTAATTCTGTTCAATATAATCGAGAGAATAAAACGAAAATCTTAAGAATAAGAATGCAACTGCTCTCTCTATCCCTTCCCATTTTTTTCTCTTCTCCTCAAAGCAAATAAAGATTATTTTCTAAAAATGTTTCAGTTTATTTCGCAAAAGAAATTAAATAATTAATTGAAAAAAATGAAATTATTAAAGAGGCGAACTAAAAGTATTACATTGTAAAAATATTTAAGAAAGAATTTCGAAAGAAAATGTTTTTCAACCAGATGGGTTTGCGTTCCGAAATTTAATTGTCGCCCAAAGCATAGAAGGAATTTCTTCCATAATTTTGTAAGTAGTTTAAAAAGAAATGCTTTTAGCGTATGACACCATGTTCTGCTTATTTTATCAAAAAGTGAAATGATGTATTTCGAATGCAATTATAAGATAAATGTTATTATTTTTATTTAATTTTATTTAGTTATTGTTTTTTTTTTCTCCCAGTTTGAGTAAAATAGCTCTTTTAAATCAATGATTTGAGGGGGGATCCGTCTTATAATTTTTTGCAACGAAACTGAAAGTTTTATTATTATTACTAGCTACGTTGCACGGTCCACCTCTAACAGTGCCAGGTTAAGGCATAGGCACATGGGGCACGGGGCCCAGGGCATCATCATTTGGGAGGCACCAAGTCTGTAGGGAAAGTTTTAATTAGATCAATTTCATATCACACTATAGCAAAATGTAAATAATAAAACTAGAAAAAAAAATCCCCTCTAAAAATTTAATCTATTTCGCAAATCCCAAATCCACTCAAAGTTTTGTCTATATTTACACTATTAAAAGTAACACGGTATAGATAATTTTGATATTTATGGCTTAATGCAACGGATGAAATTTGACGACATCCTATGTTATAATGCATAATTATCGTCTACTTCTGTTTTTAATAATAAGGCACCGCCAATTTTAGCATATCTGCATTAATGTGCAAGAATCAGAATATTTTATTGCTTCTCTGTATAGAATGAGCAGGGGGGGGGGGGGGGGGGGTCACCAAACCAAAAAAAAATTCATATCCAGTGTCTTTAAACACCATAGTCGGGCCCTGACATCGAAAGCAAAAAAGTCAAGTGATGCTATTCATCAATCAGGCTCAAATGAAAGAATAAACTTTAGTGTTGAATTTCCCTTCAACGCGTAGAGAAGGGCATTTTATTGCTCAAAATTTAAATGCAGACCTTTTTGGATTATTTTAATTAAAAAAAATCGTTCATTTTTATCAATAGGCGTAAACATTCCGTCTCATGGATTTTCTGCCGTCCCCTGTGTGTGAGGGGGGGATGAAAAAACTCCTATGTGAATTTCTGAGCATTTAATAGTTGAAATTTTAACCTTAACAGTGAACAGTGAACCCCCCAGTGAAACAGTTAAGTTTCCGCGTCCAGTTCAGCCTTGTCAAAATAAAGCCTTTCCCTGCTGGCCAAAAAATATTATCAAATTATAAATAACATACTGAACTTTTGAAGCTTCAACAGTGACATCATGTTGTCGCGCATACTACGGCGCGAGTTTCATTGTTGATGACGTCAGAACGTTACTCGATCAGTGAATTGGCTATATGAGGATGCTTTCACTTATGCATTAGTTTTGAATGTTTTACAGAAAAAAGCTTTTTTTAATTTTCGCTAAAAAAAAGTTTGCTGTGTCTCTTTTTGCCGCCCATCAAGAATTTCCACTACTTAACTAAAATCGATTTTATTATTTTTATTTTTTCACTAAATCAACTCTATCGCAAGCAAATTAATTTTCAAAACAAACATATGTTTTTCATCCATTTTCTATATCTCTCTCAGAGCTTGGGATCTCTGTTTTCCGGCTCACCATTCGGAATTTCGATGTTGCCAACCTAAGAGATGAAAATCTGAGATAAAAAGATTCACCGCCAAAAGTACGTCGTGCCACATTTTCTTCGCCATTGATTTTTAACTGGATGAACTTAAGAAGAATTTCTGGATTTCCTGCTGCCGTACCATGTGGGCTTCCAAATATTCAAGATGCTATCGTTCAGACATCGCGAAACTGAAATACTATCTCGCCATTCCCACGAGATTTGTTTCTCAATCCTATGATGTAGGACGAAGCAGGTGTCTTAAGGTTGTTCCGTCTGTGATTTGTTATGTTTTTAGAATTGAATTTATGGCTTTTTGGAAATTGGATTAGTTTTTGATAACAAGCTCGACTTTCAAAGACTTCGTATTTTATTCTTAATATTCTTTTGTAGATTCAAAATTAAATCTGCTGCGATCTGCTATTGGTTGGCGAATTTCTCTTTGGTTCCTTAGTAATGCTATTTTTTACGTTTATTATGAGGTTTATGTTGCATGATGACATTAATTCATTTTATGGTATGATGCGGTCCTTGCCATTCAATTCTCACTTGTTGGAACAAGTATAAATAAATGATATTTTGTTCCAAGTTTCAATTAATTTCTTGCAATGAGTTTTTGACCATCCACAATCATTTTGGAAAACAGGAGCAGATTTACTTGTAGAGCAACAATATGCTTAGCCAAAAACAGGTACACAAATATCAGCATTACAGAAGAACAACTCGAGTGTCAACAATTTGGGCACCACTGTAATAACTGTTGACTATAGTTGGGGCAAATCTAACCTGGCAGCATTACGAAGGCTACAGAGATACTAATCACAGCATTACGACGCTGCCAGGTTAAATTTGCCTCCACTATAGAGACAATTTTTTTCGGATTCTCTGTTAGGGAAAGAAAAAAAAACTTAAGTAGCGGAGAGAGAAGACTTGTTCTCTGCCAAACGTAAAACGAATTGAAACGTTAAATAAAACATAAAGTTTTCCATTTTTAACGTGTGTATTTAAAACAACTGAAAATCTTGCAATGTTACAAACTATAGTATTAATTTACTAATTAAGTTACTAATATTAATAAACTGAAATACACCAGTCATTCCAGCCGAGGACTGCAATTTCGTGCTTATTAGCACTCATCAGCCCGGCATGGAAGTGACTGATCTGGAGATGGAAAACCTCTTAAGGAAGCCAAGAGTGCCAAACAAACTGGTAGCTAATATAGAATTAGCACTGACCAATACGAATATATGCTTATAATATATCCTTATTGAATCTTAATAAACTGGTTTGATCACTTTCATGAACTTGATGTTTTCCTGTATATATTCCGTTTGATTAAATTTGTTTGAAAGCATTTTTGTGTGAGTGAAGAAGATGTTTCAAGTCGAATACTCTTGAAAACGAAACACACTTATTCGCTGTTTTCCTCTATCTTTTTGCCTCCACACTGATTGCACTCCAAGTTTAATGTCAGTTCAGTGACCAATGGCATCTCTAGTATTCTTTTCCGTGGTTTCCAAGTCGGATCTATGTTTTTTTTTTCTTTTTTTTTTTCCAATACGTGCTGAACTCTGCTCTTCACTCAGCCCAAAGTTCCATCTAATCTTTTCTGATGGAAGAAGGTAGAAAAATCGTGAATTCGAAAACTTTTTCTTTTTTTTTAAATCTGGTCAGTACACTTTCCCTATAGCACGGCCGCTATCTATGGTGTTGTTTACAGTTAAGTTGAGCGATTTTATTTTTTGGCAGCGGTTAGTCGGCTTTTTGCTCCTTACTCACTACGAGCTTTCGAATCTCGCTTTCTTTTTTTAAAGCAATGATGTTAGAATCGATTTACTGGCTCTTTGTATTTTTGTTACTGCTCTTTGCCCATAGCAGAGGATCGCTGTTAGTCGGGTAAAAAGTTGTTCGCTCTCCTTTTCTGGCGCCTAAACCCATTTATGGACGTTAATCGAAATGCAAACTAAATGAAGGTTGGGATAAATTCGATTCACTAAATATTAAAAGACATGTATGTGCAGAAATAAATGCTCAATGTGTAAACTTGTTAATCAAAAAAATATTGTTTATCGCCTGTGAAATATATGTGTTTAAAACACCTAAGTTTAAGACTTCAGAATCTGCTTCTTTAGTTTCGGGCAATGGTAGGAGTAAAATTATTTCTCCAATTCTGAAACAGAGAATGAAAAATTAGCTGAAAATTAGATCGTCGAGTATCAACTTCATTGGTTAAAAAAAAAAAAAAAAACGATCCAAAAGAGAAGATTTTTTCGGGTGAAAATACCTCTTGAGCACATTTAAAAACCTTTTACTGAATACTTTTTTTACTGGCATACTTTCTGAAAATTTATGTATTAAAGTTTAAAAACGGATGGGTTGAGGGTGTGTTTGGCAAATTGCTTTTTTTTGTGCATTTGAATCGTCAATGTAATCTTATTTCGCTTCTTACGACCTGTGAAAATTGTGACATTTAACGCCTTATTTATTATAATTTAAATTTGGATGTCCCGTCTAAACATTAAACACATGACTGCTGTGAAAATATGTAAAAGATAATGTTTAGTTTCCATGATCAGTATCAGATAAAACTTGGAAATTAGCTGCTTTATTTTCCTGGATCATTTGTACATGAAACAGAACGTCTTGTTCAGTATAATTTGCGCATGAAACAAAACGTCTTGATTTTGTGCCTATCATTAACTTCAACGAAGCACAAGTCTTTTAGCGCACAATTTATTCAATCAACCTTTAGTTATATCGATGCATCTACAGTGCGGAATACTGTAGCTCATAAAATAAACAAATTTTTGAAATTTTATAGCATTCCATTCATAGTTTAGAAAAGAAAGACTCCGCGCGCCCGCTCCAGTCTTAAAATCAATAATGAACCTTTTGGTTTCCAACATAGCGCGACATCAGAATGCAATTCAGTTTTAGAGCTTGATTCGCTACTTTTCTGTGATTTACGAAACAAGCCAAAAAGGTAAAATATTTCAATTTTGCGCAAACAAGGAAGATGTCTCTTTGAACTTTAAACATAATGATACACATTATTATGACCAAAAGTATTGGGACACTTTCAAAAATTCACATTTTTACGGATTTTACAAGAAATAAAAGACCAATTACTCTGTAATTTTTTTCACATGAAAAGTATACTTCAGCAATCATTTTCCAATAACAATTAAGTCTGTTATTCATTTAAGGGACCAGCAATAAATTGAGGAAACAAAAAAAGGTTTTTGATTATTTTTCATTGTAAATGAGAATAAGCTATAAATTTCAGAAATTAGTTAAAAATCTATCACAAATTAATTTTTATATTTTCGTGAAAGTATCGCTTATACCCACGTAGGTATAAGCATTTCTTTTAAAAATGCAAATTTTTTTAAAGGTCTTCGGCTCATATCATGCAGAGTTTTTCGTCAAACCTTACTAAACATTCAAAATATTTGACAGCATATTAGAGAAACATAATACTATAATTTGAAATTAAAATATTAAAAGTTCAAATGAAATATGAACGTTTAAAGCAATTACTTTTTCACTGCGCATGCGCGAAAGAGAGTAATTTATAACGTTTATAATCCGAAGCTCAGATATATCCTACAACTCATTAAAAAAATTTCACCTCAGTATCTCTGAAATTAAAAAAGTTATCAGCGATCTAATGAGCCGAATTTCTATAATTCTTGGATAGGCGATGAATGGTAAGGGGTCGTTCGCAAACTGGCAACACTTTCCTGCTATCGTTGCAGTGTGATTCATGATAAGAACGGATTATTTGCGAACGATCCCTGGCGATTCGTCGTCGAGCCAAGAATTACTAAAATTCGGTTCATTGGATCGCTAATAACTTTTTAGATTTTAAAGGTATCAAGGTGGATTTTTTTTATGAGATGTAGTATATATTTGGGCTTCTGTTTATGCAAGTTATAAATTGCTATCTTTCGCGCATGCGCAGTGAAAAATAAATTGCTTTAAACATTCATATTTCATTAAATTTTCAATATTTTTACTTTAAACTTAATTATTATGTTTCTCTAATATGCTGTCAAATATTCTGAAAGTTGAGTAACGTTTGATGAAAAACTCTACGCGATATGAGCCGAAAACCTTCAAAAAAAATTTGCATTTTTGAAAAAAATGCTTATATCTCCGTGGGTGTAAGAGATACTTTCACGAAAATATAAAATTAAATTCTTGATAGGTTTTTAACTTATTCCTGAAATTTATAGCTTCTTCCCAACTTTTTACAATGAAAAATGATTAAAAACCTTTTTCTGTTTCCTCAATTTGTTGATTGTCCCCTAAATGAATAGTAGATTTAACTTTTTCCGGAAAACGGCAGTTGGAGTATACTTTTTATGTGAAACAAATTACAGAGCAATTATTCTTTTATTTCTCAAGAAATCCGTAAAAATGTGAATTTTTGAAAGTGTCTCAATACTTTTGGTCATACAGTGAACGTCAGTGGGTCGTTCTTTTTTTACCTCTTCTAGCCTCCATTACTCAGAGACTGCAGCGCCCCCGCCATTAGTCAGAGATTGCAGCGCCCGAAATGTTTATTTGAATTGCGAATGTTGTTTAACACAAAATTTACCTATTACAAAATATGTTTAAACGAAAACTAACATTTATAAAACAATCTTAACCTAACAATCTTCTTGATCAAATTTTCGCTTTAGTGTGTGCATAACTAAAACTAAATTTACCGTTATTTTTATGAAACTTACGAATTTTGATTGATAGAAAATATTTGTTTAATTTTCCCCCTAACATTGCTCTATCGCCAGAAGCCATCGTCGCCATTTGTTTTACGGTTTTTGCTCATGGGACACACACACACACACACCAATGTTCCTTTTTTTCCTCAACTGATAATATCCTAAAAAGGATCCAATGCTCATGATATCCGAATAAAAGCTCCTTGAAAAAATGTTCTCTTCGCCCTGACCGCTACTTACCGTTTAACTGACCGTCAGTAGCGTGTTGCTGGTTCTTGGGTGGAGTGGGTCACGAAAATCGTGTGCTATCTTACGTTATCCTAAAATATATGCGGATGGGTAGAATTCTTCCCCCCTCCGGGACTGAGTTGCTTCCCTGCCCATAAATACTTTTTCTTCTGCACGATTTGCGTGGGATTATATAAGCAGGGATGGACCGCTCAGTATTTCTTTTTTATTTCATAACAAATAGGACTTTAGCCTTTGAAGAGTTGGGTGGAATTTTGCATATTTTCTGGAAACATTTAAAGTAATGGATGGATAATTTTGGTTGAAGAAATTTGCTATTTATATAGTTTTTTTCCTTAAAATTAGAGCATGAAAGACTTTTTTTGTAAAATATTTTTTAGAACCGCACAGCGGTTGAAATACAAATTGAAATATTTGACTTTCATGCATTTTTCTATTGAAAAAACAATGAAACTACGTTTAAAATTTTGAAATTTTGCAATCATAAGGTGCACGTGTGCACATCACCTCTCCGAATTATGGCACACCCCCTCCTGAAATGCTACCGACCCCCCCCCCCCCCTCAAAAGCAAGATAGACTAAAATTCTTTAAAACAAGCCTCTAAAAACTACAGTGGTGTAACCTGCTCCCTCATAGGCACTTCTGTAAAATGTTCCTTAACCTTTGTTTTTGTGTATTACAGTTTTAAGAGTAACAATAATTAATTATAGTAGAACATGTATTCGTTTTTTGAAATTTATATTAATGAATTTGTTCAATAAATGTCATAAATAAACTTTTTTGCTAAAAATGTATATGTGAGTACTGCTCACAGTGAAGAATTTTGGACATTGTTTTTTCTTCACTTTTCTGTTTACACCCCCCCCCCCCCCCCGTCCGAAAATCGGTAACAAAAATTTAGACATGTTTCATTTGTATTATTCCTACAATTGTTGTGTTTCCCATTTTTGAAAACTACTTGCTTTTTTTTCTGAAAGAGTATGTTCGAAAACATTGGACGAGTTACTTTTTTTCTTAATTTTGTCTTATTTTCTCTATTAAAAAAATAATCTTAAAAGCGTTTATTCGCTGTTTTTCGGTGCTGTCGTCACAAATTGCTAGGGCTACCAGAACAAAGTTTCGGGAGATTGCCCAATTTCGCCAAATTAATATTGTATTTAACCAAGATTTTTCGTTTCGCTAATAATTGCTTTCAGAAATCACCAAAAGGCGATATCTTGCCAGAAAAGACAACGCTTCGGTTCAAGATAGCTTGTCTTCACTTGTGACGTCACTTGATGAAATTTAGGTTTAGAAATCTGACATTAAAAAGAAAAATTAATAATTAAATATTAGGAAAATAAAAGTAGTTTCTTGCTCCCATGTTATTATTGTTATTATTATTTTATTTTACTTTATTTTATTTATTAATTTATTTATTTATATTTATTTATTTGCGTATTCTATTAATTTCAGTGACTAAAAGTAGTAATGACTGAAAGAAACCTTTCCATTATGGCGATTGTTTAACCCTCACCTTTCTATTTACACCTTACCCGATTCTAAAAAAGGATAACAAATCATTACACATGTTTGATTTGTATTATTCCCACAGTTGTCATTTCGTGGCGCAAGAATATGAAAACAAAACCAAAGGAACCATGTGTGGGAGTCCGGTGTTCGATTGCATATTTGGGATTCGAAGGAACTGTCCCCCCCCCCCCCCCCAAGTCGTCTTGTGAGCCGTTCGTCTCTCATTAATCTTCAATTACCCGTTGGAATTGGTTCCTCTCTATTGTGACAGTTGAGACTGCATAAGCGATGCGATCGACCACCAGGATTTATGCATTCGTAATGACCGCTGGGGAGCTGCCTGATGGATTCGAGTTTGATGGCCCGATAAAGGCTTGATTAATATCTAGTCGTTTTACTCCGGACGGACAGATTTTCTGGCGTTCGTTTTGTTCTGAGCGTGGATGGCTCATTTCGAACATTTAACACCATTGGAAAAATAAAATGGTTTCTGTATCTATTGCAATATCAGGCTGAACTAACAACGAAGTCATGCCTTCTAAGTTTCCAATATATTTGAACGATTCAGCCAGGGGTGGCCCGAAGGGAAGGTCCCTGTGACCTCCCAAAAGTGAAAAAAATGGAAGGTGAAAAATGGGATATACTACTGCATATAGCTGGTTTTTAGAAGCCCGACGACTATATATTACAGTACGAAGGGGGAGCGTCAGGATTTTTGGGGTGATTTATTGGAGTATAGTTAAAAAAAGAAAAAAAAAGGAAACTACTGTTACTAGCCATTTTCCCCATTAGAGCAAAGACAAAAGTTTGACTCTAAGTCTGAATTACACCCATGAAACTGAACCTATTCCCATTAGCCCATTAGCCTTCATGAATTTGGCTCGGTTTCAAATCGGGAAAGCAGGAACGGAAGCAAAACACAAAATCATTTTTAAAATACTCACTAAACGCAAACCAAACATTACTGCATGAAATTTCAAAAAACTTAAAAATCTACTCAAAATAGTCGGTACTTAACAAATTCAAATAAGATTGTTATGAACTCAAATTAAAACGATTCAGATAATTATATCTGGAGAGTATAAACTTCGAGTCGGGTTTCAAAAACCATTTCCATCTTTTCGAGTTTGGCTGCCTTCTTTTAATCTGTTTTGAACCTTTAATGCATTCGTGAACACTAGTTAAAAGTTCTCTTTTGCATGGCCCTTTAAAAATTGTTTTCAAGCCTCTCCCCCCCCCCCCTCTCCCTCCATCGAAGCATTCATCGTTATTCAAAGTTCTGCTAAGAGTGAAGTTTCAAAAGAGCGTCTTAATTTCGACCTCAAAGAAGGGGGAGGATCAAAAGTAAAAGGGCCCTCCGCTCCCTCATTTTGCTGAGAGGACATTTCATGCACGAAGGAGAGGGGAATGGAATTGTTTTCTTCCATCGCTTGATTTGGATGTGCTTTTCTGCGTTCTTTTGGGAACACTTGCGGAGCGAGCTATTGAGGGTGTAAAGAGTAATATTTTTCTACTTGCTCCTTCCACTGAATTGAATGCGTTATTTTCGGTTTAACTGAGTGTGCTTTTGGTTTAATTATGAGTTATTCCATAGCTTTTGCGATTTGCTGGGAATTCAATGCATTGCTGATGAACACAATTCGATGAATGTCCTACTAATTTCTGCGCTTTTGAACCCCGAACTGATAAATGAATAGAGCAGCAATAAGGAATCCTCATATATATTACAGCAAATGAACGAGTAACGCTGACGTCATCAACAATGAAACTCGCGCCACGGTATGATACATAATTTGATAATATTATTTGGTAACGTTTAACGTGCAGGGAAATGCTTTATTTTGACAAAGCTGAACTGGATCCGGTCACTTAACTGTTTTACTGGTAAGACTCAGTTTAAGAGAATGAAGAAACGTAAAAAGGGGTCAACAATGAACGTTATCTACTGGAGTTTGGGATTAATCCACTGAGTTAAAATGTCAACTATCAAATTATCACCGAACAGACAATTGCTTCGTTCAAATGTAGAAGCAATTTACCCCCGTCATACTTTGACGAGCGACTTTCTAGTATGATAGTAATAAATGAGATAAAATTAAAATACATTAGATAAAATGGCATCATTTGTAGAACATCACATTCCAGGGCTACCACTCCGTACCTATCACTATTTGTGTTTTAACCTTTTGGATGGGACCCTGAAGACAGTCCTGTTTTTTTTTTTTTTCCCCCCAAGTCCAAACCAGAAGCCAAGCAATTTCTGGTCCAGCACGCCCATAGGTACTGATTCACTTGGAGGACTTTGACCATGACATATTTAACATGTCTCATTCACCATTAACGAACACGGAGGATCTTCGACTGACTGGCATCGAACCAGAAACCCTTTAGTTACGAGTCCGACGCTTTAAAATAAGCGAATTTTTGATGTAAAAAAAGAATAAGAAAATTTTATTTTCCAACATATAATGAAAATACACATTTCATACCAGAAATTCTCATTTTGACATTGCGTGAATCTCCATGTACAAAACTTGAGCACAAGATACGTAACCCAAAGACGCTTCCAACATTCCTCAATTTCTTACTAGACCGGTTACATGGAAGGCCGGATAGTTGCGAGTCGGATAGTTGGAGTCTACCGTAACAATTTCTCATACACAATCAAAATTAATGTGGGAAGAAATTCACTTGTGTTTTGAGAAACCTTCACACTGAGCTAGAGCCGGTATATAAATATAGGGGCTCTCTGTAGGGGCCTTACACTGAGCGTATTCAACGATCATGACGTTATGCGTTGTAATTTCGGACACTCGCTATTTGTCGAAACGTGAGCAGTGCCCAAATCAATATCCAGTTGGAGAAATCGAAATTCGGTTCTTACTTAAGTACTCAAACTGAATAAACCTAATCCAATAATTATAATCAAGGGAGAATATCATAAATGCTCCATATCTAAGAAAATTCATGGAATGTTACCCTGAATAGAATTCTTGGCTTTGGTTTATTCAGTTTGCTTGAAAATTGAAGATATTATTCACAAACCTTTGTTAAAGGGCTTCAAGGCATAATATTGATTGATGTTTGCGATAGCAAACTAGTCTTAAAATTTCTGAAGCTTCTAAACTCTTGTAAATCGACGAAATTAATACAATAGCTCTTAATTAATGACGAATTGCATGGGACCAGTTTTTTCTATTCAATTTTGTGAATAAATGTTACTTTTTGTGATCATTTCTTTTGGTACTTTTCTTTGCTCTTGTCCTGCAGAGTTATTACCAGATGCTGTAGGGAGTACTTTTGTACTACAAAAGGTTTACAAAAGTTTGAGCGCTTTTGTAAACCTTTTAATTTTATTCATTTAGTAGATATTTGTAAATCTCACACAGAGATAATTCTTTTTTTTTTAAATTTCAACAACCCTATGATTTGAACACTTTTGCTTAGATAACCCTAAAATACCATCGTGTTTTTTTCCCCCCACTAAATCTACGTTTCTTCAAATAAACAATAAGGAAACTCGATTACGGTATATCAACCTAAGTCGGATCTTATACTAGTCGATTTCCTTTTATTTTTGTACCAGTAACGAGCGCACCCTCCTTTTATTTGATACTTCCTAAATTTTTCATTCTTTTGACATTCAAATTTTCTAAACCACATTTTTTCATATAAAAATGAGAAATACAGTGGAATATTAAATTATATTTTTTTTCCTGGCTAAAAGGGTCCCTAAGAGTCAAAGGCCCAGATAGTTTTTCTCCTTCCGATTCCTTTCGGCGTCCTATCACTCGTGGTTTGTTCAACTCCGAGTGTTCCTGCATCCATCTCTTACTAAAAGTATCGAATTCGGAATCAAACGTGATGCATCATTTGTGACAGTCAAAAAACAGCAACATGAGTTTCGCGTGCCTACATAAAAAAAAACTTCTCTGGTTTGTTGAGGGGAGAGGGGGGGGGTGCTTTTTGGAACGCGAGCATCGACAGTTTTGATATCTTCAACGGTAATCTCACGCATCCTCACCAGGGCGAGGGCTCTGCATTGTTCCGCGGGGCCCATGCTTCACGATTTGCTGGTCTCGTTTGCCTCAGATAAGACAGTTTCGTGAGACACAACTGGAAGCCGTCACGCGTGAGCTTTGGTTCTTGATGATTTCGGTTTATCTCCTCCGAAAAAAGTTGCTGGAGACGATTCTTTTCTATCGGGGTTGGGTCGTGTTAGGCCACCGTGATTCTCTCGATCGCGATCGTGTCGTCGATTTCCTTTTAATTTATGTTTGCTTTGACGGATGCTTTTAATGCCTGCCCTATGCAGTTACAGAAGTTGCTCGTGCACATCAGCGATGATACAATTTCATGCGTTTTTGAATTACGTGGCGTTCCCTTAGTAGTGGCCTGCCCTAGAAAAGATTAATACGAATACAAGGTCTGCCCTAACAGAGAATACAGTAACCTGTTCCATAGATTGATAGCACATTACACTGCACTCCTGGGTCCGCTTTACCTACCACTATGCATGGTTTAACCGGCTGGGGTCGTGGAAACAACTTTTTTTTGTTATTTTTTTTAAATCCTGACCAGGGGGCTTATTACCAGCTCTTCGGAAGGGAGTGAGATCGGGAAAAACAGGCGATTTCCCGACGCGTGCACTGTTGGCTTATTACGAGCTGTACGGAATCGGGGAAAAAAAACCCGTTTTCGGGTTTTTTACTCATCCGCTTCAGAGGTGGTGAGATACAGTGAGATGGAACTTTTTCAATATGGCGGACATGTTAGTGTTAGCACGATTTTTGTATTTTGCCATTGTAATCAATTAAAAATGTTTTGCATCAAACTGGAGAGTCTTACGTGTTGAACCCTTTAAAAAAGCAACTTTTTTATACATACAAAATGAAACACAGCGCTCTGAAAATAGTTTATAGAACTAACATTATTAACGTAACTAAACCAATGGATTCCCCAGGTCGAACTACATACATTTTTGCTTTTTATGTTACCCTACTTCTCCGTAAAAGTAACTTAAAGATAAAAAAAGAAAGAAAGAAAAAGATTTGAAACATTTAAAACCCTTGAACTAAAACAACTGATTCCTGTAGCCAAAAATCAACAACGTTATTCGAATATATATGCTCTTAGCATAGGCGTCGGAACCGGGGGAGCTGATGGAGCTTGAGCTCCCCCTGGAATATTTCAGACCGGCTTAGCTCCCCCGGAAAAATTCTTGCACTGCTGCTTTTTGCCGTACAGTGTTTACCTCAAACCTGATTTCAAAAATGTGATCTGCCTTTTTTGAGAATTTCGGAATTTCTACCCAATGAACAACAAATGCAGTGCAGATGGAGTGGTCAGTGCACTTGAATTCACCTTCACCTTTTTTTTTTCATTGTTTAGACACTCTTGATTGCCGAAATGCGGGAAAGTGGACTCTACTCCGCAGCCTGCGAAAATTTGTACCAGTCAGAGGCGTAGCATAACCGAACATTTGGGGGGGGGGGGCACCAGAGCCATCACCAAGAACGGCTTTGCTACCCCCCGCCCTGTTTTTCTGAAATGGCGTCACCAATTTCATATTAGCAATGAAAAAAAAAGCAGAAAGGAAACCTTTACGATCTTAAGAACATGTAATAGAAATGATAAATGAACAAATAGAATAATAGTGTCAAAAAGAGTTTTTCTGCAAAATTTGAAACAAAATGCAATCTCTGAATATTATTTAGGAACATCCAAGCAAGGTTATGCATCATGATTTACCTCTGAGGAGCGCTGAAACGTACGTTTCGAGCATATTTTAACGAAAAGAAAGTATTCACTGTTTAGTACAAATCTATGACAAGCGTCAGTCAAGTAAAAAATGAATACGTAAATAAACATAACTTCATAGGGGCTGCCGGTATTTTGAAATTTTTTTCCTTTTTTTTTTTTTTTTTTGTAAAAATATCATCATGAAAATAGTGATTAAGTAGAGAAAAATATATGTGCCACCAAAATACATTTTAATTAGAGAAAAAGTTGAAACAGAGTAAGGCGAGATTTAAAAATGTCATGACTAGTCACACCACTGCTAGTGTGCTAGTTCTAAGTGTTTAAATACAAAAGGCGAAATTAAACAAAAATTTTATAGCGATGTTCTGGAGACATGACATCTAAAACAAAAGAAAGTGTAAAAACTAAGATAAGTCTGAACTACAAAAAAATTCAAAATGTTATTATTATTATTATTATTATTTTTTGACGGAGGCCGCAAACGCTTGTATTTTAAACAAATAAAAATATAAGGCTAGAAATTGAAAATTTCATTATGAAAAAACCAAACCACTCAAATAATTTTAGAAATGAACAGCAGCTGAGAGCGAAGACATATTGGCTTGGTTGGATAAAGCAGCGTGCTAATGAGGAAAAGGTTGAGAGTTCAAATCTGGGCCGAAAAATATCGTTTTAATGGGTTTTTGTTTTTCAGCAGAATTTTAATCCAAGTTTCCACTAATATGCAAAATTCTAAGCTGTATATCTGTTGTTGTTAAAATCAGGAAACAAAACATTGATTTTAAGAGGGTAAATCGAAGTTTGACTTTGCAGGAGGATAAATTTCAATTTATTTTGCTGCTTTACTACGCATTGCTTTGGTCTATAGCATCTCGAGGTTGCATTGAAATCAGAAAATTCTTCCTTTGAACTCGAATACTTCGCGTGGGTCAACTAGTCATCTAAAATTGCGTTTCTGGAATTTCACTATTGGAAAATTGCTGAAGATGGATCCCGAACCTCTTCTCCAGTAACATAGCCAACTATCACCTAAAACACCTCTAATTAACATCTCCGAATAATGTCTAAAACTGCGTTTTCAGAGCAACAATTTTGAAAAAATTTCCAGGAAGAACCCTAAAATAGTAACCTCCTTAACGTAATTAGAGAAAAAATATAAAATTTTTCAAGTTTCATTTTCGAAAAATGCCGAGGAAAACGCTCCCAGGCCACTTTTCCACCCTAGCATTAACAAAGATCATCTAGAATACATTTTTAAGACCACACAAATTAGAAAAAAAATCCTATTTTTGATTTTTGAGCTAATTTCTTTATAATTCTAGAACAAAAGATTAAGTGTCTAGCAAGCTGGTAGTGATGAGTCAGTTTGGCATTTAAATATGAATAGCATGGGTGCTCCAGACATAACTAAAAAAGATTGCTAAGGTTGTTTGTACTTGTTCAAATAATTTCAACTTTCCAAAAACTTATCTCATTTTAAGTTATCTGACCCCTCAGATTATACTTTACGAAGTTACAGTTATTCTTGTTTTTTTGCTTTCTAAATTACGATTTTTTTCGTCACTTACAGATATATTTTCATGACAAAATTGTTACTTTTCATCTACTATTGCAGAAAAAAACCCCAAATATATTATATTATTAATTTTATAGTTTCTATCAAAGACTTTTACAAAAACTTATCTGAACAATATAATATATAACGAACACTTCATTTTAACACATTTCCAACGTTCTGTTTCTCCGCCCTCCTGTTTCATCTATTCGCCTTTTTCTAGTTCTCAGAAAATAAGAAATTCTTATAAATGCTACACTGTCGAAGCCTCCCCTTTCCTCCGAAATTATTACAGAGCACCTCAAATTTTGTTTTCAAGGCTCCTATTCCCTGAAAATTGCCGGAAGAGAGTCCCTGGATACCTTGCCCTCCAATAACATGGGAGATTATGTAATGTTCCGTTTTTGGGATTTCAATTTAAAAAAATTGCTGTGCCCCTAACGCCAACGAATATGATCCACAGTCGCGTGTTTTAGCGACTACAATTTCGAAAAAAATAACGAGAAGGAACCTCTGAACCTTTTCTGATAACATCATTGAAAAACGCTCTCTAGTAGGACTTCAAGTTTAAAAGTTTCCAAAGTAGAGCCCTAGTACAATCTTTTCCTCTGACATCATTGAAGGTTGTCTACAATTATGTTTAAGACTTCAAAATCGAAATATTGGGCGGGAGATGTAAATCGATTCGAAAAATCGATCGACAATCCTTCGAGTCATATTTTCACTAAAGTCAACAAATATGGTATACAATCGCGTTTTTAAGACATTAATTTCGAAAAAATTTCAGGGAAGGTATTCAAACCTTTTCTCCCCTTAACATTACCAAAGATCGCCTAAAAATTCGTTTTTAGAACAAGAATTCTGAAAATTTTCCGGGGGAGGATCCCCAAAACTCCTATATTTCTACGTGCTCATCATCGAGTACTGACTGACCATCTTTCAAAACCAGAAGTTCTATCACCTCATTCTCTCCACAAACAATTGATACAAGATAAAAAAGAGGTGGAAGCTTCGAAGCTAATTTCATATGTGGAAAAAAAATTTAAAGTCCCCCCCCCCCCACCATATATTTAAAGGGACCACTGCTTCTGCCCCTTACATAGCAGACACTTCTCATAATGTGTCCCAGCTCCCCCTACTTCTACAAAGTTCTTACGCCTCCGGCTCTTAGTTTTAAGCTTCAAGAAGACATAAAAGCATAACAATAAAAATGGAAATAACTTTCTACATTTACTTAAGATCAATTGACGTGCAAATTGAATGATTTAGTAAACTTAAACAGCTCATTTAATGTGTACACAGCCTGGATAGCTGGAGCAGCGTAGGATTCAAAGGGTTTAGACTGTATTTGGGTGACAAACTCGTACTCCCGTGTGGCGCGGTTGTATACGCACGCGCATTGCACTAGCGAGATCGGCGGTTCGAATCCCACCGTCAGCATGTTTTTAAAAACTCGAGCTATTTTTTTTTATTATGTTGTTACAGTTTTTTTTTCCTTTTTCTTTTTATCAACAATCAGATCATAAAATATTTTCTTCTGAATTGAAAATTTGTTTTTTTAATGCGATTTGTTCAAATAGGTAATCTTTGAAAATGATTATAAATTTTGCACTAAATTTCTTTTTTAACCTAATGATTTTTAACTAGATGAGGAAAGCTGTTGGTGCAATTCGGTTCTGTGATTTTCTTCTTCATACGATATTAAAAACAAATGTGCTTCAATTATATAACGCCTAACAGAGAGCACAAACATGATATCGACCAAAACATGTTTCTTTTTCCGTCTTCTTTTCGTTTCTTCCCTTTTTTTCCTTTCTTTTTTCTTTTTGAAAAATTGATTTTGTTTCAAGAAAACTACTTCAACTAGAAGGATGCTTCTCTCTTTACCGAATGGAAAACAAAGGAATAAATAAATAACTTGAATTAGTCTTGATTTAGAGATAGTCTAATTGTATTTTTCGTAATCAAATTTGAAATAGGATAGGAATACAAAAATAAAAATGAAATAAAAAAAACCTTTCGAAGCATAATAAAAATACGCACAAATGTTTTTGTCTATAAAATAAAAGTAATTAATAACGCATAACATTTCTAAAGTAAATAAAGGACAACAACCATCGAAAAACAAATAAGAAAATAACGTTTGCAAAAGACAAAAATAAACGAAGTCTATTTACATGAGAAATACTCACGAATGATTTCATTTAAACTCTTTAAACTGTGTACATCAACAAAATGTTTGAAATAATGTTGGCAGAAAAAAATAAATAAAAACAAAAAGATGCGAAAAAAAATATTATCGTGTCAAAAAATTAAATAAATAAAACGAATAAAAGAATTTATAAGCTACGAAAAGATTTATCGCCTGCAAAAAAAAAGGTTAAATTAATGAATGGGGTCCCGAAATTTGCTATTACGTTCAGCAACACGACGGACAAAGGTTGATTTTCGCAATGACATTAAATCACCGTGACTAGCTATCTGCCAGTCAAAAGGATAATAATTTGAAAACATGAAGCCCTAGCAAAAAAAAAAAAAAAAAAAAAAAAAAAAATCAGCAAGCAATCTTGACTTTTCAAAAAAAAAAAAAAAAATAATAAAATAAAATAAAATAAAAAAACAGTGTATGCAAGAGGGGAGGGAAAATTCATCAAAATTACTGGCTATTCCATCAAGCAGAAACAGAATACTGCAAAAGATATTACATTTTAGTGTAGATATCAATGTGGTTTCGACATTTTTTTAAAACTATTGTTCGCTAAATTTATAATGAAATGAATTTAAAGTCTTGTTCATTGAATTGCGAAACAAAGCCGTAACTTTCACATGAAGTAAATTAAATCATGATAGATATTTTACTAAGTAAATCCCCATACATTAATGCTACTTTATAAGCATATATCCTAAGTTCATTTTTAATCATACTTATACCTGGGAATGCAAGTTGAATAATACAGGAAGGTTATTTACTGAAGATCTGTGATGCGATCTGAAAAAAATGCGATGTTTCCCTTTTTTTTTTCCTTTTTGTTTAATTTTCTGGCTTTGTAAAAATTTTTTCGGACATGGAGCTCACAAGATTAAGCTCTGCACTCTAGTTTTAGGTCGCAAAATAAGTGAAAAAATTGTAAAACAAACCCCCTAGACAAAAAATATGGGTTTTGATGGTTTTTGAAATATTTTAGGGGAAATACCACTGTGAGTCTCTTGACTTAATCTAAATGTTCATACTTTGGAACCTTGCACCTCTCTAGACCTTCAGAAGAGTATCAATGGCTAATTTTATGCTTCCATTCCCTCCAAATAAATATAATGGCTATTAAACTGTCGAAACGGAAAAAAATGGCAGGGGGGCACTATTTCTTTAAAAAATGGGACACGTAGGGAGAAAACGGTGGTCATATTTGAATTCCGGGGCTCATTTTACATTAGAATCAGCGAGAAGTATGTCAGAAGCATTTTCATTTTCTTTTTTTTGCTACACCATGTAATTTGTCTAATTTGGATAATCTCTGATAGTTAGAACAAAGAAAGCTAGTAGCGAATTTAATTTAATAGCAAAAGTTTTATGTTTATATCTGTTTGAAAGAAAAAAATACCATGAAATGCATATACCTTCAAATATTGAAAATTTTAAACGCTTTCTGATAAAATATATCAATTGATGCATTTTAAATTTAAAAAAATCAATTTCTCCATTTTAATTAAAAAATTTGTTTTTCCTCCCACCGCCGCAAAATTTCCGGAAATTTTGCATCTCTTATTTTTTTTTGAAATTTCATTAGTTATAAAAAATGTTTAACATATGGTGAAAAAAAAAGAAAAACAAAGTCACTATTAAAATTCACAAAATCCACATGAAACAAGAACGCATAGAAACAACACCATTTCAAATTTTCACGCTGCAATCTCTTATTGGTTCATCTTAAACCACGCCTACAAAACGACGTCATGTTTTTTTCCCGAACGGGAAGTCTTTCCCACTGTGAGTATGCTTCTCACTTGCAGTTCGTAATACGCCTAACGACTTCGTTCGGAATGAGAAAGGTGAGATTTCTAGCTTCCCGAAGTCGAAGCCGAAGAGTTCGTAATAAGCCCCCAGGAGCCGATCAATCTCTGTTCCAGCACTCCCAGAGATGTTGATTTGAAATTGGTACTTCAAGGACTGTGTGGCCACGAGAGATTTAACTTGCATCAGTCATCGTCGACATACACGGAGAATCTTTGACCGGTAAGCATCAAACCCGTGACGCTCTTGGTATGAGTCCAACGTCTTATTGATCGTAATGCCACAGGCAGTGTGCACCTGTCTGCAGTAGTAAATTGATGGGAGTCGCATTGTCGGTCCCAGTAAAATGGTAAGAGTACTAAAAGTCTGCTACAATACATTGATACAAGTAATAACTGTAAGTCCGTTGCACACTAATGGTGGCTGATGCTAGTTAAATCTGATGTAGTCACAAAATTCTACAAGTTCCCATTTTAAATCGACATCCCTGGGGGCGATGGAACAGGGGTTGCTCTGGCTCTTGATCTAGATCAAAAAGAGTGAGCTGCAAAGAGAGAATTCCAAACTGAGTCAATATGTAACGTCAGGAGTCATGATGGATACAACTTAAATAAATTTTTCTTATTATTCAACGAATGTCAGTTCTTACGTCCTTCATTATCATCCACACTGTTCAATTCTTTTATCCATGTTGCGTAAAAACTAACATTTTTGACCCGAATTTCCTTCCTCAAACCCTTGCTTCGGTTTTGAACAGGCTTATTCGAGTGTAAAAAGAGAGAACTTATTTGTAAATCAATTTTTATCAGCTTTTTTCCCGAACCGTTTTTGAGAGCGCTCTCAAGAGACGTTCCTTCACCTGTTGAGTTCTGCTCTTCCAAAGCATGCTTCCCATAACGAATTCCTTCCATGATAAAAAGAGAAGAAAATTTCGAACTTCAACCCTATAAAGTGTTAGGAGCGATGGTTTTTAATCTGAATTCGACGCTTGTCTTGAGTCATGCTCTTTGTCATCGCGTACTTCTACTTTCGGTGTTTTCAGAGTTCGTGAGATCTGTGGAACTCAATCAGAGCTTTCTTTTTTTTTCTTTTTACCCTTATTTCCTTTACAAGTTTTTCTCATAACGCAACAGTTGTCATGTGAAGCGCCGATGTATCAAAACCAGCTCAATCGTTGTTTTTTAAAAGTCCCCCCCCCACCCCTTTTTCCTTAACAAATGTTTCTCATAACGCAACAGTTGTCATGTGAAGCGCCGATGTATCAAAACCAGCTCAATCCTTGCTTTTTAAAAGTGTTTTTTTTTCCCTTCTTCCTTTCAAATGTTTCTCATGACGCATCAGATGTTATGCGAAACGTTTAGTATAAAATCCAGCTCGTGGTATTATGTTTTTCCCGAAAGTATTTTTTTACCCTTCTTCTTTTACAAATGTTTCTCAGAACGCAAGAGTTGTCATGTGAGGCGTTCGGTATAAAAACCAGCTCAATCCATGTTTTCCCAAAAGTGTTTTTCCCCTTCGCCTTTTTTACAAATGTTTCTCATAACGCAACCGTTATCATTTGAGGCGTATATGTATATTATAAAAACCAGCTCAATCCATATTTTTTCAAAAGTGTTTTGTCCCCTTCTTACTTTACAAATGTTTTTCATGACGCGACAGCTGTCGTGTGAGGCGCGTTTAGTATTAAAACCAGCTCAATTCATGTTTTTTCCTTTCTTCTTCATTTACAAATGTTTCTCATGACGCAACAGTTGTCATGTGAAACGTTTAGCATTAAAACCAGCGCAACGCAGGTTTTTCCAAAACTAGTTTTTTTCCCGTCTTCCTTTTCACATAAATCCTTACAAAATTTCCAGATTACTAATGATGATCGTTATGATTGACAAGAAATAAAAATATCATAACGGTATAGGCGCTGTAAATGAATTCTTTATGATTAATGTACCGGGTGCATCCTAATCACCGTTTCTATTTTTATAGATATGACTCGTATTATCTAATCTCGAAAATCATCAGTCATAACATGAAGGGTGCGAATTTCTTCTCCAATTCCATTCCATTCCATTTATAAATACAAGAAACCCAACGAGTAGGGGGCCTATCGCAATTCGTGATTGCGAAAAACATCATTTGAATTCAAGACTGTCAAAATTCAAATGAATACCAGCGGTTGAATGCTGGATGTTTTTTTCTTCTTTTTTTTGTCTCTCCTGTAAAATGTTTCAATGGATTTGAACTGATTTTGATACTAAACGCTTCATGTAATACGTGATTTATTATTTTAGTTACAAATTCATCAGTCCCTTAAACTGCATTTAATGTGTATTCCCTGCTTTCAAACTGGCTTTTCGAAGCTCAGACTAATTGAATTGTTTCAAATATCGTCAAATTGTGAGACACATAATAGTTAAACATCTGAGCCATATCTGGCGTAATATCGCGCATCACCAACTGTCCCTGCTTGTTTCTACAGAGAAAATTACATTACGTTTCTTTGTTTTCCGGAGTTAAATTTCGGCGAAAACTTGTCTTCCGTGCCTGTTCGAATGGAATAAATGTTCCAAGACTCCATTGGATAAAATACTGAGCTATATTAACCAACTGAATATGGTTATCCATCGTCGCGTCGTCTGTTTGAGCCAAAATAACCAATTGAGAAGTAGGTGGCGTTTTGCGAGAAGTACCCGGCATTAATCAAAACGTTACGAAAACTAAAATGTTTGCTCAGTTTCTATCAAATTTATTTACAGCAAAGATAATAATCTCGAATCGAGTGTATTTGAAACGACTTTCATGAAAGTATGAAAGACTGATAGTGTTCTTGAGTCACAACCAAAATCAGCGCATGTTTTTACCGCAATTTCTGTTTATCAACAAAATTAAATTAAACATGATTTCTACATGGCACTCAATGGAGGATGTGCGATGTTACGGCCACACTTAAAGCCGAAACCAGGTCTAAATGTATTTGTGACAATTCTTTGCAAGCCACTATAAAACTCAGGTCGACATAGCGTCGACATTATGATTCCAAAAAACGCGAGCTGGCTACTCAACTTGCACAATATGCATGTTCCTTTAATGCTCTTTATAATTTTGGGGTTAAATTGATGTGTAACATATTTAAGTGCAAAATATTGATACATATTTGCTAATATTATTGATACATAAGTGTTAAATGTGATACAAGTTGATATATTAGTGAACAAAAAGTTATGTTTATTATATGCTTCTTTTTTTCATTTTAGGTGAGTTTTGGATTTGACATAAGTTTAATTATTTCTTCTTAGAAGAGCACTCAGGTAACTAATTCATCTGCATTGCTATTCAACTCAAATGTATTCAATACTAAATTTGGGGTCCAACCAATATATCCCACTAGAGTGGTTGATACAGTCAACAGCTCATCCGATAACTATGATGACTCTTTAATTCTGAGAGTTGATACTGATGATGTTAGTTTCTACGATGGCATAAATACATTTATGATGATAAAGCACACCTCTAGCTCCGTACAAAGTATCTCAGAGCGAACGTCTGAGGTACTTGTACCGGGAACTGCATGGGCTGGGACGATTCGTTAATGGTGTAGCTTTAGGTCTACCGCTCTAGTTATCTAGTTACTTAATAGATGACACCACTTGAACTGCGCCAAGAATATATGGATTTATTAGCGCCATCTATTGAGTAAAAAACAAACTAGAGTGATAAACCACCTGTTACACAAACACCCATTGTTCATCACAGCCTTTAACCTAATGCTTAATTATGCTGTTTTAATATTTGCATGTGTGTTTAATGCAAATCTTTTCCTAACTTCGTAGCGGTTTTAAATTTTTTTTTCTTCTTTTGGTGCAAGTGTGAAATGCAGTAGAAAACCTCCGTAATGAGACATTTCTTGAAGCATTTTTTGTATCAGCGAATGCACTTTCTATTAAACCAACGTAAAAAAAAAAATCAGCATTAAGCAAAATACTGTACGCAATGACTGTTTGGGAGAAGTTTTCTGGACACAAGGTTAGAAATTTTTTAGAAACAGTGTCGACTACTCAAATGTCAATCGCTTTTTTTTTTTTTTTTTTTTTGACCTTTCTTCTAAGAAAAGGCTGAAAAATATCTTTTCATATTGGCAATTTGCTTAAGAATTAGCATTTGGAATCTGTATTTCGAAGTTAAAAAGTTGAAAAAAAAAAAAAAAAAAAAAAATCGTCATTATTTTATGTTATGGTGTAAACAGTTAAAAAGATTGAGGAATTTTTATATGCCTACCTGACACCTATTTTGTTACGCCTCCCCCCCCCCCCCCAGTTCAGAAAAATAGAATGGTATACATAGTCCAAAATCCCAAAAGACGATGCTTGTATTCGTTTAGAAAAAAAATTCAGGGGGGGGGGGGGGGAGATGCATTGAATTCTGTAAGTGTGCAAATGCTACGAAATGTTTGGAAAATAAGATTAATTGCATTGTCATTTCAATATAACTGAATGCTTAGTTCTCCAACAATACACGTGGTACAAATAAAACTGTAATTTTTTTTTATTTTTATGATTTTCGCTTTTATCTTTCATTTGCATTCAGCAGTCCAAACGGGCTTAAGAGCCTCATTTGATTCCCACACACGTCACATCGCGGGGCTGTTACGCCCACTCTGACGTCAGCGTGACGCATAGGCATGTCTGGACGGTATTTTCGGCGTACGATGTTTGGCGAATGTTTATGTGAGATAATTGTTTGGGCGTTCCGACTCGTGGGCTCAAAGTCGAAAGGGTTAAAAAGCTTGGAAGTTTTTCTTCTGCTGTCTGCTGTGTCGGGTAAAATAGCTTTGATTTATGGAAGAATCCGGAATTTTCCGCTGTCACTTTCCCATCCTGTTGCAGTTATTTAGGGGCCATTCATTAATTACGTAAGGATGATTTTGACAGTTTTTGACCTTCCTCCCCCCATGTACTGGTAAGTAAGATCCCCCCCCCCCCCATCGAACGTAAGATTCCATTTCATTTTTCAAAATAATAAAATAACGAATCTTACATCACTGGAATCGTTATTAAATTCACTATTATTAATTGTTTTTTAAAAACCTTTTTGTGCAAAGAAATATTTATTAAAAGGAACCTAGACTGCATGTTTTTCCGACAAATACTTTTTGTATATGATGCGATACTAATTAAGGATAAGACATGCCATTTTCAGTGCGATTCTTTTATTATATTTTACACTATTCATTCTTTGAAAAACAAGTAAAAAACAGCTCATCCTAATACGTTCTTTACTTTCCAGAAGCAAATGAAATAGGATCCCTGCCAAACCACTAGACCACGCGATTTCTAATATAAGATATCGACTTGGAAAATATTACGTAAGAATGGGTCTGATCTCTCCTCCGCCCCCCCCCCCCAAGTAAGGGTATGTAGAGATTTTTCCAACCTCTTTCCCCCTCGGGGCCCTTACATAATTAATGAATGGCCCCTTACCAGAGCCGGCCTTAGCAGATGCGGGGCCCGATTAGAGAGATCTGGCGGGGTCCTTGACAGAACGGTGAAACAAATTCGAGAAGTGCCGACCGATTTTTCTGATTCCGGTAAGGACAAGGGTTAGGGGGGGGGGGGCGTTAGAGGTCAGATAATCCACCCACGGTCCCCGGAAGAGTCTTCAAAGCTGACGTCTGAAATCGCAAATTTGGACAATTCTGTGTAAAATGAAGGGAAATGAGTAAGGCAGAGGTTCCCCGTTTACCGAATTATTTTTAAAATTTAAGATAAGTTTAGATTAATTTTGGTAATGATAGGGAATTGAGGGCTCCTCTCAGAATTTTTTTCTGAAATTTTAGTTCCAAGGTGATGTTGGTGAAAATGGAGATGAAAGAATTTGGTGATCTCCTATCGAAGGATTTAAGGCGCTATTGTAGACTATCATTGGTGACGTTAGGGGATTCAGTGACTCTTCGAAAATTTTTCGATATTGAAGTGTTAAAAACTCAATTTTAGGTTCTGTTTGGAAACGATGGAGGAAATGGAAGAGATTCTTCCTTTAATTTTTTTCGAAACTGAAATCAATTTTATGCTATTCATGAGAAAGAAGGGTTCGAGGGTTCTCTCGTAGTAGTATTTTCTAAAACGGAAATTTTAAGCTATTGTGCTGATTCTAAAGAAAGGGGTCAATAGTTAGGAAATAGGTTTCTGAGACCTTAACCAGAAAATATTTTGAAATTTAAATCTTAAAAACACTAGTTTAGGCTGCCTTTGGAGCAGGGGCGTGCACGGGGGGGGGGCGAAAGATGGGACAGCTATTGGCCCGGACCTGAGCCTGAAGGGGCGCAATATTTTTTTAACTAGGGGTAAAATATAGGGGTAAACAATATGGAAGGGGGCCCCGGATTTGTGACGGCCCCAAAATTTCTGTGCACGCCCCTGCTTTGGAGACGTTAGAGGAGAAAAAGGGGAGGAGGGTGGTGAAATTTATGAATTTTCTTTCCTTGAAAATCTTTTAAAATTGAAACTGAATGATATAATTTTAGTCAGTTTTTTTGTGATAAAGTTGAGGTAAGGGTGGGCACTTGAGTAGCCTCCTTTTGAATTTTTTTAAATTGAATTTTAAAAATGCATCTGCAATCGCGTTAGGAGATATGTCAGGATTTGGTAGCTGTCCCAAGAAATTTTTTCGGCTTGAAGTTTTAAAAACCTATTTCCAGGCTATATGCAGAAACGTTAGAAGATTAATGGCAATTTGCTTTATAGAATTACTAGTGACACCCGCACGGCTTCGCCCGTAATAGAAAAATTGAAGGTCTTTTGGTTCGCTTGTATATTTACAAATAATGTATGGTGAATTTTCTCGCCAATTGGCTTGTACCGACGTTACGGTTCCACGTTATGATAATTTCGTATCGCCAACTGGCTTGTGCCCATGTTACGGTTCCACGTTATGATAATTTCGTAATTTATGATAGTTTTTTTTCTTAAAATTGGAATAAAAAAAGAACCACATCGAATTTTCGAAACATCGCTTCGAGGTGCACACCCCCATGCTACATACTAACTTTGTGCCAAATTTCATGAAAATCGGCCGAACGGTTTAGGCGCTATGCGCGTCACAGACATCCTACAGATATCCTACAGACATCCTACAGACATCCAGACATCCTCCGGACAGAGAGACTTTCTGCTTTGTTATTAGTAAAGATTTTCTCGCCAATTGGCTTGTACCGACGTTACGGTTCCACGTTATGATAATTTCGTATCGCCAACTGGCTTGTGCCCATGTTACGGTTCCACGTTATGATGATTTCGTAATTTATGATAGTTTTTTTTTCTTAAAATCGGAATAAAAAAAGAACCACATCGAATTTTCGAAAAATCGCTTCGAGGTGCACACCCCCATGCTACATACTAACTTTGTGCCAAATTTCATGAAAATCGGCCGAACGGTTTAGGCGCTATGCGCGTCACAGACATCCTACAGATATCCTACAGACATCCTACAGACATCCAGACATCCTCCGGACAGAGAGACTTTCTGCTTTATTATTAGTAACTAGTGGTACCCGCACGGCTTTGCTCGTAATAGAAAAATTAAAAGGTCTTTTGGTTCGTCTGTACATTAACAAATAATGTATGGTGAATTTTCTCGCCCATTGGCTTGTACCCATGTTACAGTTCCACGTAATGATAATTTCGTATCTCGCCAATTGGCTTGTGCCCATGTCACGGTTCCACGTTATGATAATTTCGTAATTTACTCGTCCATCTTATGATATTTTTTTTTCTTAAAATTGGAATAGAAAAAGAACAAAATCGAATTTTCGAAAAATCGCTTCGAGGTGCACACCCCCATGCTACATACTAACTTTGTGCCAAATTTCATGAAAATCGGCCGAACGTTTTAGGCGCTATGCGCGTCACAGACATCCTACAGACATCCTACAGATATCCTACAGACATCCAGACATCCTCCGGACAGAGAGACTTTCAGCTTTATTATTAGTAATTAGTGGCACCCGCACGGCTTCGCCCGTAATAGAAAAATTAAAGGTCTTTTGGTTCGCTTGTATATTTACAAATGATGTATGGTGAATTTTCTCGCCAATTGGCTTGTACCGACGTTACAGTTCCACGTTATGATAATTTCGTATCTCGCCAATTGGCTTGTGCCCATGTTACGATTCCACGTTATGATAATTTCGTAATTTATGATAGTTTTTTTTTCTTAAAATTGGAATAGAAAAAGAACCACATCGAATTTTCGAAAAATCGCTTCGAGGTGCACACCCCCATGCTACATACTAACTTTGTGCCAAATTTCATGAAAATCGGCCGAACGGTTTAAGCGCTATGCGCGTCACAGACATCCTACGGACATCCTACAGACATCCTACAGACATCCTACAGACATCCTACAGACATCCTACAGACATCCTCCGGACAGAGAGACTTACTGCTTTATTATTAGTAAAGAAGATTATGGAGATGTTTTACGCTAATAAAAGCACGGGAGTATTTGAAGTATCTTTTGTTTGTTTATTTTTCAGAATTGCACCTACGTTTGTGTTAATAGTGTAATAAAAAAATTGTCATTGCTGCTGAGTTTTAAGATTTTTTATCAACACAAATAAAGAAAGTAAAAAAATAATAAAAGTAAATATATAAATGAAATAAATTAAAAAGATAGCTTTGGAGATTCCTGAAATTTCGGAGTCTCGGGGGTAAGTTTCCGCATTGCCGATGTGATAGTAAGATACTGGTATAGGGGCCCGCATTAATTGCTGATAATCATTAAAAAATCGTACTTTGGTTTCCCACTACCTAGTTCCTTTCTCTTGATCGAAAGTTATAGGGTACAGCGGGTACGGCCTTAGATATGGATTTAAAAATGTTCAACTGGCTATATGTTTTATTTTTTTCTTCTGGAAATTTATCTGTTACTACTAGTTTCAGATAGGTTTCTAGGGACAGATATTTGCTTACTTTAATAGGGATGCTAAAAGTCTCAGGGAACTCCCCTTACTCCCTTAATCACACTGAAAGTAGCTCCATACCCCCAGCTTAAATATCAGTTAAGTATATTATGATTATTATCAGTTAAGTTCATTTGAACTTTTTATTTTCTTTATTTTCTTATTTATTTTTGCGAGGGAATTTTTTTTTTTTTTTTTTTTTAGAGCGGGGTCCCTGCTGGCGCGGGGCCCCATTGGGCTCTTTTGCTCTAATCGGCTTAAGGCCGGCTCTGCCCCTTACGCTTTCGTTTAGTTGAACGCAAAATTTGGTGGGAGGGGTATGTTTTTTTTTATTTGTCGTGTTCTGTCTTTTTATTGCTCTGCAAATATTCTTAATTAGTGGTACCCGCACGGCTTCGCCCGTAACAGAAAAATTAAAAGGTCTTTTGGTTCGCCTGCATTTACAAATAATGTATTGTGAATTTTCTCGTCAATTGGCTTGTACTCATTTTACGGTTACACGTTATGATAATTTCGTATCTCACCAATTGGCTTGTGCCCATGTTACGGTTACACGTTATGATAATTTCGTAATTTACCCGACCATCTTATGATAGTTTTGTTCTTAAATTTGGAATAGAAAAAGAACCACATCGAATTTTCGAAAAATCGCTTCGAGGTGCACACCCCCATGCTACATACTAACTTTGTGCCAAATTTCATGAAAATCGGCCGAACGGTTTAGGCGCTATGCGCGTCACAGACATCCTACAGACATCCTACAGACATCCAGACATCCTCCGGACAGAGAGACTTTCAGCTTTATTATTAGTAAAGAAGATACTAGAAATGACATTGAATGTTCAAGAACAGGTTTTTGACATTAAACGGTATCAAATAGGCAGATTAAAACTTAGCAGCTATTTTATACGAGGCGTGTTTTTAAAATAAGTTCCGTTTTGATATAAAAAAAGAACGAGTACAGATAGAGCAACGAAATTTATTGCACAAAAATCTACCATCCTTACGCTATTTTTTGACATTGCTCCCGTGATTTTCCAAGCATTTGTCATAGCGTGGTACAGGTTTTTGTATACCTATTCATAGAAAATTGCCGCCTGTGTAGTCAGCCATGGGATAACATGTTCTCTGAGCTCATTATTGCTGTTGTGCCACAGATCACCTAGGAAAGACTTTAGATGCCGAAACAAATGAAAGATGCTGCGAGCGAGGTGAGGGCAGACCAGAGGATGTTCAAAAACGCCCCAGCCAAAGCCCTGTAAGAGTCCTCATGGTTGACTAAACGGGCGGTAACTTTTTACGAATAGGTATACAAAAACCTGCACCACGCTATGACAAATGCTTGGAAAATCACGGGAGCAATGTCGAAAAATAGCGTAAGGGTGGTAGATTTTTGTGCACTAAATTACTTAGCTCTATCTGTACTCGTTCTTTTTTTTTATATAAAAACGGAACTTACTTTAAAAACACGCCTCGTATTAACTGATTCGCAAAGTGAAGAATTTTAATCAACTATAAAACTAAATTAGTGATTTATGATTAACACGTTGATACTGCCAAACTAGATGCGAAACAATTCGTATCATCTCGTCTTAACAGATTGCTTTTAGGGTGGTGCGATAACAATCTGAAATTTTTAAATGGAGAATGAAATTCGATCCATAAAGACGTTAAACTCCAAATATACCCCAATTTTGCAAAAACGAAACAAAAAGATCAATTAAAGGGGTTAATACTGGCCCTTACTCCCCGCCGACACTCGTATCTTTCCTACTCCCTTTACTTGCCAGAGATAGATAATCAAGTACTAGAAAATTTCTGATGCCATAAAAATTTGTGCTAGACTTTTTTGAGAAATTTTTTACCTTTCTTTTTATAGAGTGTGTTGAATAGGTACAATATAAAAAGATAAAGGAAGCTTTCCTGTAGTGAAATAAATTTTTTTTCTATAATTGTAAAAATAAATATAGGTTAATGCCCGTCCTATATAAAATGAAAAAAGGATAATTTCAATAATGGCTGGTGCACTAAAAAAGTGGGAGGTCTAAGATCAAAGGAAATGCGGGGGGGGGGGGGGGTAGGGAGTGGCACCCCAGAATCTGACTTTTTCTTCAGAAAATTGGGTATATGTTATAGAATTCTTGTTTTATAATGTATTAAATGCCTCAAAACGATTCGAGACACGAGACGAGTGCAAAAAGCGGGATGAATGGCCACAGTCGACTCCCTCCTTCCAATTCAAAGTTCCATTTAATTTTTTATGAAATAATATCGCTAGAAAATATTAAAAACACAATTATTCAGTCAATTCTTCTTTCTCTAAGCACGTGAATCGATCAACATTGTCATTTTTCGATCGACCGTTAATTTTGAACTCAAAAAAGTGCTGTGGCACTTTCCTTTCGGAAGCGAAAGGGCAGTTGCCCCTCCCCCCCTCCCGTAAGAACCGCCTGTGGATTTCTTTCATTTACGATTATGACTTCTGCTTTAAAATACAGTTCAGTTTTCATTTCACAAAAATCATTTTTGTTCTGACACTAAATTGTAAACTAATTCTAAATCTGGAACTGAATGATTGACACATATTCAGGGAAAAAAAAGAATGAATGCAATGATAATAAACATTGCTTATTACAACTACGACAAAAAAAAAAAAAAAAAAAAGCTTTACGTTCCATTTCAATTACGAAACATTCGATCAGAAGTCCTGTTTTGGCATCATACCAAAAACATAATCTCAGCAGTAAATTTTTCTTTCAATAGATGGCGGCACGCTCCACTTCCGCCCGTGCTCTGCGGCGGGGGGCAGGCGATAAAATCCAACTACGTCAGAAGCCCGCCTGTTGCGCTGCTTGCTGCAGTGCTTATCTCCTCGTTCTGTGAGAGAGTAGATACGTCCTGGGCGGGAGGTGGCCGACTCTGTGAATGGTTTTTCGAAACGTTCGAACTAGACCACAGAGAGCAAAAACTGAGAGCTAAAAAGTTCTTTAATTGGTTAAAATAATAAAGGAAACATATACAAAAACGCTGGAGTACCTCTCTGCTTGTCAAGTCCATGGCGTTTTCGTTGCCATAGCGACGAACCGGTGACATCGCCTGCTTTCTAGAAGGAAGATGGCTGCTGCTTTAACAGTGTTTGTGCGTGCGTTGTATTAGTGACCTTACGTGGAACACCAGCCTGTTGGATTTTTGTTTTCGTTGCATCGTTCCGGATCGGCGATTTTTCACTTATCATTGCTACGGATTCCGGAGTACTGTCGTCCCTTCGTTTTATAATTGCAATTAAACTAGTTCGTCACTTTGTTTACTTAGCAGAACATGTGAATGTGAAATTTGAACAAATTCAGATAAGTGGATTTTAAAGAAGAAAAATTGGATTTACCCTGTAGATTTAAAGGTATTTAGTAACTTTCAAGTTATTATTATTATTTTAATAATTCCTAGGTTTCGAGTTAAATGTTATGTTTGCCGAAAAAAAAAAAAAAAAGCAGATGTTTTGAAATTGCAATGCAAACTGTTGCCTGCTTTATTTCAAAGTTTTACAGCATTATTGCATTTTAATTTATTTTGAGATGTATTTATCTTCTATTTTTGTTATTTATTTACCAGACATTTCACTGATGTACATTTGTAATTATAAGTTTAGAAGTAGCGTTTGTTCCTTTCTAAACTATGATTTTCGGGTATTGTTTTTGTTTCGATTTTGGCATGTACCCTTTTAAAATATTTCGATTTGATCACGTGTCGCTTATGTTCTGAATGGTAAAGCAATGTTTGAATCTAACGAAAATTGTTACTTAGTTACATTTGAATCGGTTGTTTAAATGGGAATATTTTCCTTCTGTTAATCGCAAATTTTGTTTGACGATTTTTCAAATTTGGAGACATAATCGCAGTATTGCAGTTTTTAAATGCTCGGCCCGGATGTTCCTTTTTATTAGTATAATTTTTCGTACTTCATCATTCAGCGAAATTTGGAGTCCTATTCGGCAAATTTAGAGCTTTCCCCTCCTCAATAGTTTAAGTTCGGGGGCGACCCTGGCCTTTTTCGATATACTTATCTGTAATTCTCTTTTGTTACATTGGTCCGTGGTTTACCGAGCCTCGCCTCTAGTGGTCGGACTCAGAAGCGTGCACAGAAATTTTAGAACCCGTCACAAATAATTTTTGCGAACCCCCCTCCATATTGTTAACCCTTATGTCGGACATAAATTTCACCCCTCTTTTTGAAAATCTCTGGCCGCCTTCACACTCGGGCCGCGGCCAACAGGTGTCCCACCCCCCTTCCTGTGCACGCTCTTGGCCTGACAGACCATATATCCAGGCAGTACTGGATCAAAATACATCCAACATCCCCTGAATTTGTTTAGTATGCATTTTGCAAAACTTCCTTTTACAAATGTAAGAGTCCTCAGACATACAAAATCTATATTAGAAGTTACAAATGCAATGCGATTCTCTCCAGAACCCTTTAACCTGAACTGAGAAGCAAAAGGCTCGGGGAATTAGTTTTTACTCAGACTTGTGAAAGACATTTGAAATAACTATTTCAAGAACGCAGCAAGAATATAACTGGAAATTTTTTTTTCATAAAATACTAGTTTTGCATAAAATAAGTGCGAGAATGCAAGTTGTAAAGGGGAGGAGAGGGTGAACGTCAAGGTTTTAGAGGGAGTTTTAAGTGTTATATTTTTTTTTCATAAAAAGAGGAATATGTTTAGGATTTGATTCTCGTTTCACTCAATAAGTCTTTATTCGGGGGGGGGGGAGGAGAGGGGAGTTGTGTCATTATTATTAATTGTGTCATTTTCATTTTTTGTCTCTTAAAATAATTGACGAAATTCGAGCGGGTGTAATATTTTATAATGTTTCTTTCATGATGGGGAGGAGGAGAAACTTTGTGCAGTGGCGGTGACTCAGGGGGGGGGGGACAAAGACCCCGCACTTTATCCATCAGCAAAGTTCACCTAAATTTTTTTTAAATTTTAATTTCAAAAACTTTCTTTGGAGATCACCCAAACCATACTGTTACCAAAGGTAGCTTAAAACTGAAATTTTAAAACTTTTCAATTTCAAAAAAATTCTGGGCCTCCTCCTACTTCAACAGTTGCCTGAATTTGGGTTTTTAGGACTGGAGTTTCGTATTTTTTTCTAAAACGAGTTACCTTTAGAGCACTAAAAGTAGTGTTCAATCGCGTTTTTTAGACTCCAATTTCAAAAAGATGGCGGAAGTAGTTCGGCCCGAAGCATCCTCTGAAGTCAAAAAAGGAAGTTTAAACTTAAATTTGTAGGATTTCATCAGTTCAAAAAAATTTACGAAGGAGAACCTTCGAACCTCTTCTTTCCTCTTTGAAGTTAAAATGAAGGAAAAAAAATGTTAAAGAAGCATTTTTCTGTTTTTAAAAGTATTTTACTCATTTAAATGTAAAAGGTGTGACACATTTCTACGAGTTTTGCTAAACATGAAGCTTCCTATTCTTCTCAAAAATCACAACACGGCTTGCATTTTACATCGGTACTATTTTTCGTGCAATCATGGTTTTGAAACCATTTCCCACTGTTTAAACAGTTCATTTGATTCTACGTCGCCTTTTTCAAAGTACGTTGCTGACGCAACTTCGAAATTTTATTCGAGTGAAGAGCGATAGGTTTAAATAGTGATCTTCACGTGATTATGAATCATTTGCATTACTGCAGCTGTTTAATTGCTTTGTGATAATAAGAGATATTGGTAACAACGTTTTCTTCATTTAATTTCACAGCGGATTTATTTCCAGATATTATATTCAATGATTTTGTAGTGCTAAAGAATACCTTTTTTCGCGGGCCATAATTTCCCCCCAAAATGAAGATATCGGTGATTTCGCGGGCATAAAATATCGCGAATTGGAAATGAACAACAGAACGACTGCGACGTGTTTGCGAAAATTAAAGCCTTGCGACTAGCGACAATAAGAGCTTTTACGGTATTCATTAGATAAACGCGGTACAGTAACCTCTCGTTACATCACGTCTCTTTATTCGCTCATTCGGATATATCGCTTTTTTCCTTTGTCTTCCGGAAAATTTTATGTAAGACATCCCAGAAATGTTTTTAAGAAAAAATATTTCCGTCCGTTTTTAATCAGTGAACAAAACTCTGGTATGTTTTTCGTTCAGTTACTTTGTTGGCATCTTTCGATTCTTTTTCCATTATAAGACAATAGAAATATTCCAAAGTATCTAGTCTTTACTTTTATTTCAAAAAGACAATTTATAAGCCAATTTTCTTTTGTTTTTCTTCCGAAAATCATCCAGAAATGATTTTATTTTTTTGTGCTAATAAACTAGTAGCATGTGATAAATTATTGGCGTTACCGTGGATGCATTTAATGCGTTATATAACTTTTTTTTTTTGTTGTTGTAAAATTGCGCACAAAATTTTCAATATGACTATAGGTCTTGTTCATCATAAATTTGGCAAGTTTTGTGACTAAATTTTCGATTGGGTTGAATAAGCAATGTATCTAAACAGTTACTTTTCTCCACCTCACCCTGACATTTCCCCACCCCACCGGCTCCCGACCCACCAAGTTTTCCGTCCGTGTGTAAGGTGGGGTGGGGGGAATCAAAGCATTTTATAGGAAAAAAAAGCATCAAAATACGAACAAAATGCTTAATTACAGTTTTTTAAATCCAAGGCGGGCGGAGAGTAATTGACCAGCCCCTATTGCCAAAATGATTGGCCTGCCAGGGGGTGATATAGACTCAAGCAAAATTTTTTGAAGAGAATGAAATTTTCGGAAATTATGAAGAAGTTCGACCCCCCCCCCCCCGTATGAACTCTCAATTATGCATAGAAAGAATTTTTTTTTAATAATAATTTTTTAGTTTTACAATGTGTTGTCAGTCAAAAATTTTCGGAAACGGCAGCTCAATTTTACTCAAATTTCGGATTACAAACACCCTTGAGGCCTACCTTATAGCATGTAACCTAAGGTTTAAACAATGTTACTGGTTTAAGCATAGTAATAAAATATCTTTCAAAGTCGAACCAACCAGTTATTAAATTTTCATTCTAAATGGAACTGGTTTTCGGTGATCTTTCTAAATGCGGTGAAAGAATAATAAAACATAACTGCCATACTATGAAAAATGTATTACTCCTTACATCATCCAAGTTTCCACCTAATCGAGACAGATCAGTGTTTCGATTAATACAAGCTAGCCGGAAAAAAGTCAAGCTCAGAGTTGATCATTTCATCACACAAAATTAAGGTGTTCCTAAATTCACATGCCTTAATTGTTTAAGATGGATATTATTTATACTGGAAAGTGTTCTTTTTTCCTAATTTAATTACTCTATCTGATAATTAAGCAATGTTTAAAAAAATAAGATAAAAGGTGTTTTTGCTTTTTTAAAACTTTCCAAGCGATGGTAATGATTTTACCCGTTTGTACCCGGGCTAATTTTTTTGTATATAATAGCTGTACTTTCCCCATTATTAATGAGGCGTATTATAGTCAGCACACTCGAGTACAACATTTTTTTTCTCTAGAGTATTTTCTTTCGAGTAGGGGTTTGTTTTGAAGAATAATTGAAGCACCCAAAGCTTTGGGTAAAAAAAATATATTGTACTCGAGTGTGCTGACTTACTACGTCTTATTAATAATGGGAAAGCTGCAGCTACTATGTACAGAAAATTTAGCCAGGGTACAAATGGGTACAAGTTATTACCATTCCTTGAAAGTTTTGAAACAGGCAAAAAATCCTTCGTTCATCTTTTAATTTTTTTAACATTGTTCAACTGTCAGATAGATTGATTAAATTAGGAAAGAAAGCACTTACTAGTATAAATAATATCCACCATGAACAATAAAATCATATGAAGTTAGGAACCCTTTAATTTTGTGTGATGAAATGATGTCTGGAACTCAACTGATTTATTCTATTACAAACGGATACCTACTTTTGAACCTTATTACTCACGTGACGGAAGGGAGTTAGACATAAACAAATAACTGTCATTTAAAATACATCGCCAGCTCAGTTATCCCATCCGAGGACTGCAGTTTCGTGCTTTTTAGCACACATCAGCCCGGATTAGGAATTACCTGAGTTACTTCAAAAAACTAAATGTCATGTTTTGGTTTATTGTTTACATTAGAGTTCCCAAACTTCAGACCTCCGCGGACCCCCTCCGGAAAAATTTCTAACTTCGCGGTTTCCCCCCCCCCCCCCCACGGCGGTGCGCAAAAAAGAATGTTTTAACACAGTTTTTTTTTTCTTTCTTAATATATTTCTACGCTTTTTTCCCCCTGAAAATTTATTTATTCATTGTTCTGTATATTTTCTGGTGCGGTTTTCATTTCTTACATTATTACTAAATGAGTTGTAGAATTCTATTTTAAATTCAATTAGGATTAAAAATGTTATCACCAAGTTTTTACAGCATGTTTACTAATAAAAGTTAACTTTCGAAGTTTGTGAACAAAACACTGTTAGCTTATTAAATGAATGAATAAACAGCGTTTTGACGCACAAAAAATGCAATTTTTGTAAATTGTAATTTTTGTGCGTTAAAGCGCTGGTTCGTTACTGTTGGCCAAGTTTAAGTGCGTTAATTTTTCATATGATTTGTATTTTTATGGCGTATTAAAAATTTTAATTATTAGCTATGGTTCGGGCAAACTGAACCATAGCTGCGTCGTAATGCTGTGTAATGTATGAGTCTGCAGCAAAAGTTTTATTTTAAGTATATCCCAGTTATAAAATGTGCCTCAATGTTTGCATTTTGCTTTATATAGTTTTGTAACAAAATGGACTTTGTCATGTACACAAAATTTATTTTATGTGTACTGTGTTTACTTCCGACAGTTCCGAGGGGGGGGGGGTTGCGTCCAACATGAACTTAAGCAAGAACTTTTTCATTCCTTATAAATGTGTTTTCTTTTGAATCGAAATATCATTACTCGACCTTCAGTCTCATTTATATTTAACGCTTTAGCTAGATAGCATCGCGGACACCCGGGGGTCCGCGGACTACAATTTGGGAAACTCTAGTTTACATTATCCCAATACCAAAGTTTAGAATTTTGAACATGACTTTTGGCCACCTAGCTTGTACTAATCGAAACACTGTGCAGATGTTGCTAGTGTACATAGAAGTTTTTTGAACGACTGTGTCAAAATGAGACAAAATAAGAACATTGAAAGTTCTGATGTTTTGGCATTAAACAGATGTGATGGCAAGTTCTGTCAAATGTCATCTGAACTGTTGCCAAGTAAAAAGATATGCTCTCAGTGTGCCGCTGAACGTCAATTTTGTCTTGAAGTCGTAGAAATCTAGGAAAAATCCGTCGTTAAAATTGGCAAGCACTACTCCGTGCCATGGCATTTATGTAGGTCATTGCCAAAAAGATAATATGCATTTTTTTTTTTTGAAACACTCGCTTCTCTACACTCGCTACAAATAAATATATAAATTTGCGATAAAAAGGAAACAGTCCTGAATTTTTCTCTTCTATTCTTTTCCCCCCAGTTCTTATTTTGAATATCATTTAAGGTTCTATAGTTTGCAACAGCAATTTTTCACCACGAATACATTCGCAGAATAGGTTTCTCTAAGATGTTATTAAGTTGGCAGTGAAATATGTTCATCTTCTTCCCTTTTTCTTTCTTTCTTCCCGAGTGATTGTTCTGACATCGCAGTGAAAACATAAGATGGCGCCGCAAAACCAATTGCTTGCATTAGTAGAATTTATGCATCACTTAATGATAATTAATAGCATTTGGATTCAAGAGGTTTGCTTTCTTTTAATATATTTTTCGTTTATAGTCAGGGTTGGCAAAAACCCGGGTTTTTTTAAAAAAGCCCATGGACCCGGGGTTTTTTGGGTTTTTTTAAATAAAAAACCCCAATTAAAGCTGGTTTTTTTTAAAAAAGAAATGTGGGTTTTTGAGTTATTTATTGAGACCAGTTAAAAAATTTTAATATATTTATTTAAAATCTTTGAAGTATTTTTTAATGCCGTCAAGAGTTAAAAATTACTATTAAAGTTCAAAATTCGTTTTTTATGTCCATTGTCTGTGGTAAAGAACAAATAAAAAGTAAGTTTAAATTGTAAAAGTATTTAAATCAATCAATTTTTCAAAAAACTTCTCAGAAAATTAAAAAAAAACCCCAAAAGTGGGCTAAATAATTGGGTTTTTTAAATGTTTTTTTTTTCAAAAAAAAACTCATTGGGTCCAATCCGGCCAACCCTGTTTATAGTTGTATGAAGCAATGATGACTGAAAAACGTGGCTGTCTCTTCCCTCCTTTCAAAGAAAAAAAAATGATGTTATCAGTCTGAACTCAGGAGCTATGTGAATTTTCATGCAAAAAAACAAATTATATTTATGTCTTAATCTTTTTGCAACGAGCTGCGTCTCTCCGCTTTGCACGGTGTACTTCGAAAACAAAAGTTATGTCAAATTAAGTATGTTTAAGAGTCAAGCTTAAACAAAAGAAAAACACAGTGTAGAATTCCCATAAGAATAATGAACGACAGTTCCTAAAAATCCCCGTAGAAATTCAGATATTATTCCCACAAATTCCAATTCGAATGAGAAAACTTCGTGTAACTCCCCTAAAAATCCCACTACCCGAATGAATAAGAAGAAATAGTATAGCTATATAAAAGGGTCATTAGAATAAATGCATGAGTTCCAAAATAGCGTCGACAGACCTTGTAAATCCTCATTAGAATTAGTACAACAGTCTCCATTTTTATGTGAAGTAGAATTTTTTTTTTGGAAATAAAAAATGACAGTACTCTTATGTAATCAGTAGAAATTTTTCGTAATGCGCATTGGAAACTTAAATTTTAGAGTCTTGTCAATTGTGTCGTAAACGATAATAGAATAAAGGAAAAAACAAATAGGCCACAAAATTACAGACAAATACACAGCCAGTCAATTCATCGCGAAAAGTTTTCAAATGAAACAGTTTTAATTTTATGATTGATGTAAATTTTTATTTAAGAATAAAACACCGTTATAACTAGAAGAAATCCTTTGATCTATAGTAGGGAAGAAGAATTTCATTTATAAGATGCTTGTGGCAATCCATGCAATGCCTATCCGTTCCGAAGTTTTCGTCAAGTGAAACGTTTCATAGTTGTTGCTTGCAGGAAATAAAACAGAATCTTTCTTATAATGCCGTAATGAAGGGAGGGGGAGGGGTGTTAAAGGGTAACGATAAGTAAAATTTTTTCCCCTCTGAAGTGTAATATTTTTACAGGATAAAAAGCATTAAAATATTTTTTTAAAAATTCACTTTTCGAAAAAATACATGATAGGATTTCAAAGAAGATATAAACCCAATTTTATTCGCTTCATGCATATTTAATTTTTTAAGCGAAAAAGAAACTTATGTTTTTGTAGAAATTTATGAGCATTCTTTATTAAAATGGCTTAAACGTGCCTGCTGCCCTTGACGTAAAAGATCTTGAATGTTAGTTTAAGAAAGCAAGTGAGCATATACGCTTCGTTATTTTATTCATTTATGGAGCTGAAGCAAACAAAACTAGTTTGGTTCCGACCAGGAAGACTTGCTTCGTTCATCGCGTTAACTCCTTTGATCCAGTTAGAGCAGAGAAATCGAACATCATATAAATATTCACAGCTCTGTTTCGATGCTTTGATTCGACTTCCCGTGAGAATAACAATGCCTTTGGAGGAGGAGAAATAAGTTATCCGTAAAAAACAAGATAGTGTTTGGTCACCAGTGGTTTTTTAAAAGTAAATTTATTTGTCAGCACTTTTTTTGTCAACTAATAAAAAGTAACTAAACAGAAAGAGAGCTTTTAAATTCCTGCAAATAATTTTCCTTTGAAATAAAAGTTAATGTAACTAATTAATAGCATTAATTGCGCAATCAAGTGTGAATAATGCGAACTGGAAATTGTTCTGTTTTTAGAGGAATGTTTCTGGCAACTTGAAATGATTATTCACACTTTTATTCTTAACTAATTTTTGTGTTCGCTTCTAGTTGTTCACTATCTTGCTGTATTTTCTCAATAGGAGTAAAAAATCAGAAAATTTTATTTTCTTGAAAAATCAAAACCAGATAGCATGCTGCTCACTAGCGCAGCTAGAATTAACCGTCTGGAGGAGGGGATGGCCACAACAGTCCTTACATGTGTATAAGCTACATTAAAACCAATTATGTGAAATATAAATCTGGAAAATATCGGCAATTCATATTTTCTGTTTCATTTTGAGGAGGAGACTTTTTTTTTGTAAAGTTGATCGTATGAGTCCTAGCGTCTAACACTGATAATCTTACTTCAGGCTGCACTCTACAATCGTCTTTCTCAAGAAAACACGTTTATGAATACTTTATATCTATGCTTCCGGAGATTCTTAAAAATTGCTGTAAAGACTTTTTACTTGTTTCTACTGCGTTAACTGTAAATGAATAAAAAGCCAAGACGAATTCTAAAGCGTTTTATCTGATGTCCGTCTCGCTTAGATGATAAAAAAAGAGAATTCTTCGCATTTTGTTTCTGATAAGATCTGTTGCTATCTTGAGTCTTGTTTTAATCTGACGCATTTTCTTAGTCTTTGGAGCTATTTTAGTGCAAGCAGTAAGCGTTGCTTTTGTAAGCTTTCTCTTTGGATGTTTCTAAAACTTCAGTCGCTCGATAATTTAAAAAAATAAAAGTTAGCCAACTTTTTTTTCTCTTTTTTAAAGATTAAAAGTTTTACACAAGTTGTCATATTTTATTTTTTTCAGGTGACATTTTTTTTACGTTTGTATGTACAGTGGCGGGCACAGAAATTTTTGGGGATCCCCTCACAAACGACTTTTAAGGGCCCCCTCTATATTGTTTCCTCCTACGTCCCAACACATATTTCACCCCATAAAAATATTAGGCCCCCTTGAAGCTCGGGCTCGAACCAACAGGTGTTCATTACTCCCCCTCCCCCCGTGCACTCCCCTGCGTACGTACAAATAGTGCTGTAGTCGACAGATTATGTAGCAGGTTGCATTCACGTTGTTGGCTCGTGTTCGAATCCCAGCAGAATACAAACGTTATTGTTAGGTGTACCCCTTTTTCCGATCATAACCCTTTGGTTCGAATTCCGATTTATCGGGAAAAAAAGTTGCAATTTCTTATAATGAGCGTATTTGTTGTCTTGGAATTAATTTTTAATATGTGAACTCAATTCAATTTGCTTTAAAAGTTAAAAGTGTTTTCCGTTTTAAACGTGTGAAAAATCTCTGTTTCTATATGAGCTTGAAAAATGAAATCAGGTTTAAAGTTTTAAAAGAATCAAACTTGTATTTTTTTAAAAAGAAAAATCTGTTTTTACGCCACGGGTTTCACATTCTGAAAGGTTTTTCCATATTAAAATAAATCTTGATAATTTCATGTTCGTACAAAATATAAATTTTTTTATGAAAGAAAACTGAGGCATCTGCTTGATAGAACTCATCATTTTAGTTGCGAGAACTGTCGATTTTCAAATACAAAAAATAAAGCTGTTAACGGAAATAAATTTTAGTCTTATTCTGACAATCGTTTTCTCTTTGTGTCTGCGAAACACAGAGTGTAGCCGAGGGGGAGCGGGGGAGTTGGATTCCCTTTCCAGCACACTTAAACGAAACTGTTACTCAAAGATCAGAAACATTGGGGCTAGTGTTTGAAAGCGAAACTTCTCCCAACCACGCACCTTAAAACCAAGCCAACTTGGAAAAATAGACATCGAAAAAAAAAAGCTCCGAAATTCGCTCGCATCTACTTGAATATTCCAGTACGCTGCTGCCTTTCTTCTGAGCTTAACTGTTTATGGGCTTTAGTTTTCTGATATTCACTTTCAAGAAGGGATGTTAGTAAATTCTTAATCTTCTCCTACTTGGGGAGCTCTTCAGAAATGCATTAAGAGAACTACTTTCCCTTGCCTTCCACTCTCCTTGCTCGTGTGTAAGCTCCTTTCTAAACTATGTAAATAATTGTAGAATGGAATTCTAAAGCTTTCGCGGAGTCTGTAGTTTGCTTTCCGTAGTGATAATAAAATAAGTTTATTTTTCCCTTTTATGGATGCGTTAACATCCGCTTGTTTCTGCATTTCCATAGAGCGTGTTTCAGTCTTATAGTCTGAATATTTTTTTCAACAATGTTTATATTTTATTTGTTATGCTAACGCTATGAACGGTATTCGCGGTTTAGCTTAAATCACACAGTTTCACGTTGGAGCATGTCAGTATAAATCGTTTTTTTTCCCACGTGAAATTGTGTAATGTATTTTAAATTACTGATTAAATTATACTGTCCTGTATGATCATCATAAGAATATTCCACGATATGCCTGATCAATGTCAGTTACCAGATTTCTTGCGTAAAAGCCAATATATAATCGTTAAAGAGCTTTGAGCATTAAGTTACTGTCCTTAAGCTAGGGCTAAGGCAGAACTACATGCAATATACCGACACCACGGCTATCATATCCAGAGACTGCAGTTTCGTCCTTGTGGACTCATCAATTTGGAATAGTGCATAACCGATCCGGAGCCGGATGTCATCTCATTGAAGCTGCGAGTGCCAGCGAACTGGTAGATAAAGTGAATTTTTTCTCACTGGAGGGGGGGGGGGGGGGAGCGAGAGCCCGCAGCCATGGTGCGGTTCAACTCGATAACTGATGGCAAAGCTTGGGTTTAAAAGGAGGTTTTCAGTTTCTTAGAACCCTAGTGACATATCCTTGCATGACACCAACATTTAACGGAAAAAGCTCTTAAATTTATTGAGAGTGGGGGAGGGGGGGGGAGAGAACAGTGAGAAAGAAAAAAAATTAACACCTTTTTTTGTGAAAATTCCCCCAAAGTAAAAATTTCCCTTATTTCGGGAATCCTATGTTCGGGTTCATATTGCCCCCCCCCCACGGGGAGGGGGGGTTGCATGACGCAGGCTAGACCATTTAGTGACATTTTAGAGAGGTTGTTTGCGAAGGGTTTTGATCTCATTTTGGGGGACTCGTTCGGGGGGGGGGGACTTCGTAGCATTTGAGGGAGACGCGCTTGCCTTTGGAGGCAGGCATTCGTAATGTCGAAAGAACCTTACCACAGTCAAAAACTGTTCCGGAAACTTGTCTTTTAACCAGCCAGAATAATATCAAGTATACGAATTCGTAAAAACCAGAGCTGCGGAGTCGGAAGAAAAATGACAGACTCCGACACCAGGAACTTTAGAGTCTTCGACTCTGATTCCTTTAACTCAAAATCAGTTCGACTCTAACCCCGAAAGCACTCGCAGAGTTTCGGGTTTATGGGGAAACTGACTAAATCCGACTATGACTCCAGAAATTTTTAACCTTCGATTCCAGACTCCGACTCCTTTACGCCAAAATCTGTCCGAATCTGATCAGGCCCGGCTCCTGGGGTAGACGACCTAGTCGATCGCCTAGGGCGGCAAATTTCGAAGTTGGAACATTTTTATTTATTTATTTTTAGTATGAATGTCTGTTTCAGCGCCACAAGATTCACTACATCAATGCTAAAAAAAAACAAAAAATAGTAATAATTTAGAGAGTACCAGTGCTTGGACATGAAAAGCATAATTCGGAATTCAATTAGAAATTCAACTTAGGCGGCAAATTGCGTGATTTTAAAGTCTTTTGAAAATACTAATATCTGTTACAGTGACATAATATGCACTACTTCAATGTTAAAAGAGATACCTTAAAGTTTGTACCTCTGCTGCAAAACCAAGTTTGGAATTTAACTCAAACGCACTTCAATTTTAAGCACTATGCTAATGTTTCTATTGTATTAATACATTATTGTTTATTATTATTATTCAAAGGGGCCGTGGGAGGCGGCAGAATTACTAGAGCCGGCCCTGACTCCAACTCCATAGCGTGGTAAAAACGACCATCTACTCCATCATCATACACACGAATCGCGAGCTGAACCACGAGACGAGTACTACACCATTCCCACTTTCAAGGCGAATGTTCTTTTCAGAAAGTGTGGTATTAGTGAGAAAATACGCATTTGGATGGTTTCGACTTTTTGGCAGTCATTTCTTTCAAAAATATTTTTTTCCTTTTTTATGACAGGTTTTAGTTCATAACTGCAGTACCTAAAAGAGAAGCGAGGGAAGAATTAGCGGGAGAAGAAAAAAATCTTAGAAAAGCAGCAGACTCCTTCCCATTCAACTAGTCTCAGTTTTGTGCCCGCTCGCATGAATTTTAATGTCGCTATTTGCATTTTTACGACTTTTAATAAATTCTTTTTCGTCGTCAGCTCGAATTTCTTGGCCGCCTCCTGTAAATTCTTGGAGAAATGACGTTGAGAATTTTCTGACTGTGTTTTGGAACATTATTTTTTCTCTTTTGGCATTTTGTTCATATGTTTCTAGATAGGATAATTGGAATTGGGCATTCTTTTTCTTCCGGCGGAAGCCTTCGGTAATGGAGTTTATGAAAAGAAAGGCTGCTTTCTGCTGTCGAAGTTACAAAAATATTCGATTTTTTTTCTTTAGCATTAAAGCTCAGCTTGTGTGACACGTATGCGTGGTGAAAGTTAAGAAAGTTCATTTTTTTTTATTTTAGGTGTCGTTAATTTGAAGCTTTAAGGGATTGAAATCCATTTTTCTCGATTTTGTGTTGCAAGTAATGTTTATTAATTGGAAGGTTTTAGAGCGCGAGTGAATCAAGTTTACTTTTTTTTCTTTTTTTATTGTGTGGCAAGGTCCCCACTAGAGGAGAAACAATGTGGGTGAGAAATCTCACTCTCTCGGTTGAAATTAGAGTAAGATTTTTATTTTTTTAATTGAGAGAGATTTCTTTTCAAAGTGTGCGATTCTCGCGTTCTCACGCTCTTGTGGGGTTTCTGTACCAAATTAGCATTACAGCACTGCTGTAGTTGGAAAAAAAAAAAAAAAGATTTTGGGAGACTCATCAAAATAAAAGGTGATTTAAAACCAATTTACATCCTTTTTACAAAAAAAAAAAAAAAAAAATTTAGGGGAACGGCACATCTTCCCCCCTTCCAACTGCTGCGCAGCTTATTAACATCTTTCAGCGTTATCATTGGTAGTCCACTGACCCGAGATCACTTGAAGCTGCTTCAAACTACAGTAAAACCTGTGAAGTTGAACACCTGTCTAAGTTGACCGCTTTTTTCAGGCACGGAATCAGCCCTTATCATATAAATCAACTTTTGTAAGTTGACCACTAAAGTAGTGCACCGCAAGTGGTCAACTTACAGAGGTTTCACTGTACCACAAAATAAAGAGAGGCAATTCAAGAAGGGGGTTGCCCCCCCCTCGAATCGCCGCCACTGGTAATGACGCAGCTCACGTGCAGCTACAATCAAGATACCGTAAAAAAAATCTCTTAATTTTCTTCATTTTTTTACAGCAAATTGCATTTCAACTATTAGTATTTTTGTTATCAATGTAGATCTTTTTCGGACAGACACGCTATACTGTCAAAAAAAAAATAAATTAAATAAATAAATAAAAATTAAAATGTTGACTTACTGCACCTTTAGGAAATTGACGCTTCTAATAAATGTTAGTTTAAACAGCGACACGTCCGCCATCTTGGGGCTAAATGCCGCTTTCTTCCTGTCTGCTATGATGAAGTAACGATTGCTTCTCGATTGTGGTGCTTCTTGCTTGTAGATTGACATGGATTTAACAAGAAATCACAATTAAAAAAGCAAAACACGCTACTTCACCATAGCAGACATGGGAACAAAGCGGCTTTTAGCCCCAAGATGGCGGACGTGTCGCTAGTTTTAAGCGACGAACCAGGCCTTTACGCCAGCCAAACTAAAATCCGTTTCGCGGGGTATCTATGTTTTTTTAAAAACATATCATTGAATGCATCAGCACTTTTCTCATATAGTCTCTGCAGTTTTAAATAACACAAAGGTGGTGTGGGAAGTAACTCATAATTATCGTATTCAGTCTACCATTGCATGTAATATATGTTTGCTGTGTTCCGCGAGGTGTTATTTTTCGCATGAATTTATTGAAGCGGAAAGAAAGGGCAAAGATGCGTAAATTAAGTTGCGCTCGAGAGAGCAGCGTGGTGCAAATGGCGCTGCGTGATTATCAAGACCGAAAAAGCAAATCGGATCTCAAAAAGAATTTTTTTAAAGAACGCATTGAATGGGGGTGTTTCCTTCAGTCAAAAGAACAACTTTTAGTCACCGAAATTAATAGAAAGCATTACCAAAAAAAAAAAAAAAAAAAAAAAAAATTGAGCTGGAAAAAAAACTTTTATTGTTCCAACAGTTATTTTTTATTTAACTTTTTTAGATGTCCGATTTTGGAAACAAGACGTGGTTTTTATGACTTTACAAGTGATGTACTTTGGCGCAATACTCCATTGCTGCACTAAATGTTAACGCTTTGCTGCCAACCGCGTTGCCAGGTTATTTATAATTTGCGCTGTGTTGTTATGGCATCACTGAATGGCATTTCATCACTTGCGATGTCACGTGCAGAAGCGTAAAAAATTAATTTCAATCTGCGTACTGATTAAAATAATTGTTAAATAATATTAAACTTTGTCAAAATATTTAAAAAATGGTTAAATCCTATGTTTTTAAGCATGCTCTTTCAGAAAAAAATACTTTTAAAATTTCGGAAACAACCCCTTTGTCTCATATTTATTGTTAGCACATTGCAGTACATAAAAAGCTTTTTGAAACAGGATCAACTTCTTTGTTTTTCGAAAAAAGAAAAAAAATACCCATACAACTTAATTACATAAAAATATTTTTATCCTTCTAAAACCACGTTTAACTCTCGCAGTCGCATTATATAGCATTTCTGCAACGAAGTCTTAAGTGGATTTGGTATTTTAGATTAGTGGTTCGCAACTTATAAATACTGATTACCGCTTGGTACCTTTCCGAATCCTAAACGAACCACATCCAACAGAGGTAATATTTTCATTAAAATCAACGTTAAAAAAAAAAAGAAAAAAAAAGGTTAAATGAGTTGAAACCAAAAGTTCTCCTAGTAAAAGTTAGTTACAATAGTCTGACCACCGATGATATGGAAAGGCAAACGTCCGGTTTATAGGCGGAAATGGACGCATATTACTTTACAGGGTTGGTAGTGTGTTCGTTAAGATGTGCGCTTTTGCATCTTCGTTATTTAAACCCAATTTTTTTCAGTGGCAATTTGCTCACAGCAATGATTTTTTAGATCTAAACTACATTCAATCTGTATTCCCACTACAAAAAATTGATTTATTTTATTTTCAAGCAAAAGTTTTGAGCTTGCCATTCTGCTTTTACATTTCCGGACGAAATGAAGACATTCTATTTTCTTTCTATTGTTTTAAAAGAAACTCTTTTTATTTGATCTCATTTTCAACTTAGATAATGCAATAAACTAATAGGGCCCTATGACATTATTGAACGCGTGCATAAAAAATCCCATTGCTATTTTTCCTTCTCCCTTGTAAGATTCATTCAGATGGAATCATCCCAACTTCTCCTCTTGTAAGATTCCACGTAACCGTTGGCCAGACTTTTTAGTGTAAAAATAAAGCAGTTCGCGCTCTTACTTGCTGTTCACGTGAAAATTGTTCGCGTGTACCACAGGGTAAAAATCAGTTTTAGATCAATTTTTATTTGCAAAGATTTTTGTTATGTCATGTTTTATGTAATAAAGATAATTTTTGAAAAACTTAATCATATATGAATCTCTCAACCTTCAGTTATCAGTGTTCTTAACGTGTCTAAATTTGGAATTGGGCATTTAAAAAACACTATAATAATAATAAAATAAAATAACTTTGTTTGAACCTTTCTCATAAATAAATTTCTGACGGTAATATAGTAATTTAACCCCTTCAGTCGAAATTATGAAATATTGGACCAACAATTTTGATATTTGGTACACGGTGTACTATGGTAAAGGGTATCTTATAGACAAACTTTTGAGTTTGTAGGAGAAAAATTAAGAGTTATGGCACGTCCAGTATTCCGGACTTATATTTTTGAAATCAATATTTCATATACAAAAACGATAAAATACCGAACAAACTTCATTATAAAATGTTCTACAAACAATTATAAAACAGAATATAAGCGTTTGAAACGATTAATTAAAAATTATATAGTTTTAAAAAAATCAAGAAAAAAAAAACCTCGCCTTTCAGATGAAAATCCATGGTTGGAAAAATAAGCCACTCTCTGTCTCTCAATCCTTATATGTTGTCAATCCCAAAACGAAAAATTATTTCACAAATTAAAATAAGTAGAGTGTAAAGAGTCAACTACAAAAAAAAAAAAAAAAAAAAAAAAAAAAAAAAAAAAAAAAACTAATTAAATCAATTATTGAATGATTAGCAGCTGTTTAAAGTGTATGTCCGGTATACCGGACACCAGGTCTGAAGGGTTTGACGTATCCTCTTGTATGTTCTTAGTCGAAACAAGTAGGCTGGAAAATATCATAATTCAGATATGATGTTTAGTAGAAATGAATTTAGAAAATTTTCTAACATGAGTATTGAATAGCAGTATACTTCAATTCATTGGTAATGAGTTGGAGAAATATTAAATACTTTGCATAGTCAATCTGTCGCTGCCTTTGCAATTGCTGATTTTTATTCACTGCACAATCTCAACCAGAATAATTTCAATGTTAACTTTAGCAATCAAACGTGTTATTTCCAGACGATTTACGTAATCTTCACTTCCGCCGAACTTTATAACAACAAAAGATTTAAAAACCTTTCTCTGTGGTCAAAAAACTAAACATTTTTTAGAGAAAGAAAGGAAAGAAAAAAAAAACATCAAAAGTAAAAATAGTGAAGTAAGCTTCCTTAATCAGTAAATATTTTGTTAAAAATGGTTTAGTACTCATAATTCTTTAACGTTCTATAATAAGAAGGAAAAAAAAGTAAATTAGAGGAAAAAGGATGGATTCATTAAAATTCTGGAAATTAATTTTCGAGAGTAAAAAAGCATAAAAAGGCAAGTAAGGTGCGAAAACTAAAGCCAAAATTTTAATTAAACGCTACAAATTCATTTTAAAAGTGATTGAAATACCGATTTCGCTTTTGAGATGTGGAATTAGTTGGCTTAAAAGACAACGTTGTTTTGCTCTAACTAAATTGTTTTCTAATTACATTATTGCGGAGTGAACTCAGCTACTTTGCAGTCATATAGTTCGTAAAACGCATTTCATGTTTAATTAAAATTTATAGGTCATATTTTTGAAAGCTTTTTATGACTTTTACATTTTGTTTAAAAAGTGATTTTACGAAGCATTAAGATTTTTCTTTTTTGCAGAATAGTATTAAATTTCTTCATTGTTTTCTGGTAGTTTTTCTTATATATATATTTTTTTTAAATATCGAATTTACATGATTCACTACCTACAACTTTTTCCAAGTTATGGCAGTTAATTTGCTTTTTTGTAAACTTGACATTTCGTTTGTACGGCATTGTATTAGTGCGTTTTTGGAACACCCTGCGCCCTGTCTGAAGTTTTTTGTTCAATTGAATATGAATATATTAAAATAAAAATCTATCAATACCTCTTTCTGCTAAAGTATGGCTATTTAATAAGCACACCTTTATAGGGAAACAAATTGTTTGAACATATTCTCTCTTTGAAAGTATGTGTAGCCTCGAAACATTTGTGCTTTATGATCTTTTTCTTTCCGAATTTATGACTATTCAATTGCTACATGACCAATGGGGATCAGAAAAAAAAAAAAAACATAACGTAATTAGTATCTATGTAAAACTTATGGACTAAAATAGTATGAACCGAAAATTTAAACAATATTAGCAATATACCAATATTAAAGCAGTAATCATTAAGTCATGTTTTAACTTTTTTTTCAATATATTTTTCAAACCTGGACATTTTTAAAGTCCGGACGTGTGTATGAAACCTGGACTGCCCGGACGAAGTCCCGACGTTTGGTAACCCTAGCAGATAAGGTCTTATCTCGTGCACTGACTAAATTGTGTGATACTATTTATCGTAGATTATTCCAGGTATTTTTTCTAGAGTTCTTTTTTGTGAATTGTGTGGAAGTGTAATTAAATTTTGTGAGAGCACTTATCCAATTTTTCGAAATATTTAGTTTTTAATTCTAAAAAAATGCAATATTTGCAATAAAAAATAAATTAATAAGTAAGTTCATTTAATTGAAACTTGTTGATGAAATAGAATTCTTTTACTCATACACAGCGGGTTTTTTGCTTTAGAGTTTTATGAAGGATTTGTTTTTAAGCTTCTGAATTTTGTGAAAGGTCTGTTTGACGATTTTTTCTTAATCCTAAACGAACTCCTCATAACTAATGTGCCCACTCATTCAATATAGGGGACGAATGGAGCAGCAGAGTAACTTTTGACATGCATTATCGTCCCCAGTAGAGTAACATTAAGCTGCTGCAGGAGGCTTCTGAAAATTCGAAATTTCTGATCATTACCGAAATTTTGAATTGCATGCTCTCTAACTGATCTTGACATTAAACGATCATAAGATTCTGATCCGCCCTCTTATCCGTTCCATAACTACCAGCACGGGATAATATCTTCATCCTCCATCCCTAAACGATCCTCCCACTCGTGGCCCGGCAGTTTATCAACAAGTTTCGGGCAAAGGTGGAAGCAAATTTTCAGATGGCTGGCTCCCAAATCTCTCTTGACATATATTGAGCTTTAATCTAGTAACTCCGTGTAACCCGTCGAAGAAGGGGGGTCGATGGCTGGGGGGATGTTGTTCATGGAAGACAGATTCGCGCGCAGTTTGCTGCTTAATCGGATTAAATATGCGTGCGCCTTATAATGTATGCGAGTGGACCCAAAGATGAGGATTGTATGATAATAAGGTTTGTTATAACATCGTGGGGAGGATGGTGGTGGATGAGGAGCTGACCCGATTTCTTCGGAACCGTTGTTTTCATGGTTAGATGTACAAAACCTGTTCGTATTTTTGTACACGAGTGTTCAATATGCGTTGATCCAATGCATATTTCATAATGCAGCTTCGGACCGCTCCAACTACGAGATTTTTTTTTTGTCCGTTAACATATAATATATGATTACTGTACCGTATTACCCCGCATTATCCGGCATGCCGTAAAATTCGGGAGTCATCAGATTTTCAATTAGGCTTGCTTGGTCCTTTCCAGCCAGAAAAATGGAGGTTAGGGGAAAAAAAAACCTTTAAAAATTATGTTCGGCTTAAAAATGAATAAGTTCTATACATATCTTATTAGCATTAATAAACAGTTTAATTTTGTAAAAATATTTACTTATGTCATTTGTTATTTTAACAAAAAAATATTGTTTAATAACGAATAATTTTATAAAAATTTAATTAAAACTAAGCAAACATTTAAGCAGTAAGTTACCGCTCCTAAACCAGTGTTATTCAATAAAGAAAAATTATACTTACCTCTCTAAAAAGAACCTAAAATAATTCATTAAAAAAAAATTTGATCAAATCGCAGTAACAATGATTGCTTCTGAATTGATTAATTAAATCTATTAATAATGACCTAGACCATAAATAACAAGTACATGTTTATGCAATACACACATTTTTTGAAAGAAGGGTACTTCTGGGATTAATTTTTTCCCCCCTTACAGTGGTTTGCTTTCTGAGTGGAACTGAATGGGGGATTTATTTTCTTTTGTTTCGTTGCTAAATAAACCTCGAATTATCCGGCATGCCGTTAAATTCGAATTTCCGGGCGTACTGGTCAATCTCGCTTTTTCTGGCATGCCGACTAATGCAGGGTCATATGGTAAGTAGAGCGGAGGGGAAATGCTGACCTCATGCGCTGTCGACCGTTGTTATTGGATCAAACAGACTGCAGGAGATATCTTTTGGCTACTGTTTTCACCTGACCATAAAATATCATATCTCTTTTGGGTCCACTGGCCTCCGCGCTGGTGCTTCTCCTGGGCGATGTCGGACTCCTCCGGCTCCTCGTCCGTGTCCCATTGAAAATCCACGGGAATCGACTTCATTTATACCCGATCCTCTCGACTTCACACAATCCTCCTTAGATAAACAGCATCAAGCACACAACTTCCAGCATACACCATCTAGCATCCAGTCCTTGACATTAATTTTCATAAATGATACTTTTTTCACAAAAATAAGAAGTATGGCAACAACATATTTTGATCATTTTTTGAGAAATTCCGAATACCTGTGTAAATACCGGTATTCCGGGTATCACGTTGTAAAAAATACCAAATATCGGTATTGCATTTTCGGTTAGGTATTGCAATCATTATGCCTATGCCACTAGACGGCTTCTGATTCTTTGTCCTAAGACGACTTATTTCACCGAGATTAAATAAATTGTGTGTGTGTGGAGAGAAATAATTCAGATTTACCATCTCTAAGCTGTGCTCTTGTGTATTTTGCTGTTTCGTGCTGATTTTTATTCCCTTTCCCTTGCTTTATTTCTTCGTTTAAACAACAGTTTAATTTCTGCTGGTTGTGTATGTAGAAACTTGTGATTGAATCCCTTCTTTGCATAACTGCGTACGACTCAGAAGAATGGTCTTCTCTCTACTAATGAAATAATAAGCGTTTTAATTTTAACATTGTTCCAGCAAATAAGTGTTTGTGTTTGTTCCCAGTTAAAAGTCGTCTCATAAATTATCGTAGCAGCGGGCTGTTGTTGTGTTTGCATCATCTTTAATTCAGAGGTGAAAACAGGCGCTGCTCCGCTTTCGGCGCTCTTGGAAACACCCAATGGACCGCTTTCGAAAAAGAACAACACTTAGCGAAAATGCGTTCTTGGCACTTGCCGAGACTACGCGGAATGGAACCATGAAACGTCTTTGTTGGAGAAGATGAACCATCTGAATGAAATGCACAACACGAGATGCTCACGTGCCGTGGAATTTTTACTTTTTAAGAAGGTTGCGAGCCTTTAGTTGCAGAATGTTATATATTTTTCGCTTTGGTTGAACAATGACTTAATAAACTTAGCTTTCGCCTTTGAAAATTCACTTATACTTCAGAACTATTTCGTTTTTAAAGTTTCTGTAGTAATTTTTAAACATGCTTTTAGCGTTTAAAAGTTAAGTATCTTGTATTTTGACACCAACATTAAGTATATGATTTGTATTTTCAAACAACAGATTCTATACTGATAAGTGATTTTAACTCGTTTTCTAGTTAATGGTGAAATAACGAATTTATCAGGAAATAATGTAATTTCGGAAAGTAGGGATTCTTATTCCTGCGAATTTCCTAGATTAATATGAAGTTCCCAGAGACTTCTATTAAAATCTGCAAAGTTGACCACCTGCCTATCTTGATCACCTACAATGTGAGCCAAATTTGGCTGAGAGTATTGTCAAAACCCTTTGTAAATTGACTACCTGTCTAAGTTAACCACTAAGGAACTTGTCACAAGTGATGTCATGCTTTGAGGGGGGGGGGGGAGGTTCGAGAAATTGCGACAGTTGTGAGAAGGATGAGGAAGGAGGTGACAAGAAATGTGACACCATGCATCTTTTTTGTAAGAATAGGTTGATCAAAATAACGTGACATGTAACAGAAAAGGGGGGGGGGAGTCAAAAAAGTTGAAAAAAAAATGTGACATTTATGGACAACCTCTTAAGAACTGCAACGCAAGTAACCAACTTGCACAGTTTTCACTATACGTGCATTCATTTATTGATATACGCGGTGCTTTCAATATTAATATTTCTAGTTAACTAACTTTCATAAAATGTAGTTGTTCGCGATTTGATCCGTTATTTTTATTCTTTTGTTCAGCACTGCAATTATTATGGAAAGACTTGAAAGGCCTTCCATATATTTTTTTATTTTTAATTGAGTAATTTTGAATCCGGCTTGTGAACAGTTCTCTTTAAATTAACGGAATTTTATTCTGAAACATTTTATCTGTTCAGCTTTTTCGTATCACATTTCTTTTTTTTTTTTTTTTGTTGCACCCTTATTCTAAAATCAAGTATGGGACAGACATGTAGATATTTTATTTTACTCGACCTTGTCGGTAAACACAGTTTTACGCTCTTTTATTGAAATTTATTCCTTTCTCGTAGTTTATATTTGGTGTGCTTTGTATTTTGAGTTTTGTTTACTTAGTTTGCAAAATGACAAGAATCGTCGTTGTGTCATAGAATATAAATAGAATATATTTTCTTGCATTCCCAACGTCTTACGGTTAAATAAGCGCCGTGCAGTGATTTCTCTCTAAGTGCCTTTCAAAGAGGCGAACGCTCATCTCTTCTGGAGGCTCGTCTGAATTAATGGCTTTCTCGACAAAAGGTAATTGAATTGGTAAGGTTCTAATGATTTTGATTTGTTTTGACATCCGAATTAGAACATGTGTCAAGATGGTGAATATATTTCGGCTGTAATTGCTCGTTTCTGCTAGTTATTAATTCATCTGCGTAGATTATTGAGAAAATAGGTTTATTATTCGGATGAATGGCGCCCAAATATCTCACTTTTGATAATCAGGCTAGCTAAAATCGTTTGCCTCTTTGAAATATTATCGTCTGTAAGAGGAAGGAAAGGAATAGTTACTCGATTCAGGGTCATAACCAGACTTTTGTTTAGGGGAGGGTTTTACCGAACATATTTCTCGTGGAATCTATATGATCAAGTTAATTTGATTCTATTCATATACTATGTTGATTTTGTCAAAATTTTATGCATTCGTATCTATTTTATAAAGAAAAATTCTGATATGTAACTAACTCCCTTACATCTATAGTTACATCTATTAATATATGTCTTTCTGATAACTCAAAAGAATAGATACGTGTACTCATAACGCACATTCGAGGTAGTAATTCTTAATTTCTTATTTTTTAACAGTAATAAAAATATGTTTAGAATTTTGCCAAAGAATTTCGATGTTTTTGCATCTGTAGGAAAACGCATTATTTATTTTATCTTTATTTATTTATTTTTTTTTGCAGGAAATAATGTTTGAATTTGGAGTGACTGCAAAATAAATAAATAAATGCTGCATATACAACCCCGAGTGTTGGACCGTTTTTTAATAACGAAAATTTTATTTTTCAAATGAAATTGAAAAAAAGAAATACTGAATTGAAAAAATGAAGTAGTTAGAATAATTTTTTTAAGCAAAAAAGTATGATAAAAAGCTTTTTTAAGAATGATTTTGAAAAAAATTGGCGGTGGGTTGAACCATAAAACCCACCCCTTGAATACGACACTGACTTAATTCATACTGCATACGGCTCTTAAATGGTGGAGTTCACAGCTTCCTTGCATTGTATAGAATCTGTTGTGCAGCATACTTATGTAAAAAGAACCTATATTCTTTTATATTTTTTACATATTTGCTGACCGTCGTGTTTTTACGAATAAATTGTTGAAAGAAATTCTTCTTTACTTAAAAATTTTTCTTTTCAAATTTATAATCATTTATATTAGTGAGGATATTGAATGATACTCTTTCAGTTATTTAAGCAATATTTAGTACTGTCGCCCTGTTTAAGTATTGTTAATTTAGAAGTTGTGTTCAGAATCCTTGGTTTAAAAAGCAATTTAACCGTTTCAAACAGATTAAAAGCAGGCTAAACCTTTTTTTACCTTAATTACTTTGGTTAGCTTATTGAAAACAAGTACTACTGTTTTAAGTTGGAGTGAAAATTTTACTTTTTGAAAGTTGTGGGGAAGGTATGTATATATTTAAACTCGTAATATAAATGGGAGGGGGGTGCTAAACAAGCTTATGAAAAGTAATAAACTTTCTCCGATTTGCTTGTTGAAATCTTGCAGCTTTCCCGCTTTTAAATGGTTGAATATGATTCGGTGTTTGCAAAAGAAAACGTTATGTTGTTAAAACGAAACCGAAATTTTCCTTGCTAAGAGTTCAAAAAAAGGATTTTCGTTTTCTTAAATTTTCTTGGTTCATCAAAAGAAAAAAAAATCATTGGATAAATATGCATGTAAAGATTAATCCGCAACTCCAATAAACTATAGGGGGCGCTGCAGCCACTGTCTAATGGCGGATGAAAAAGGTAGAACAAACAAACGCCGTAACTTATAACTTGTTTTGACGCTTAGTGAATGACTGTAATTTTTCATCGTGTCTGTGGGAAGCTTTTTTTTCTATTCTTCTGAAATTACATTACATCACAAACTGTCTGAAGCCTGTAATTTACCCCAAAGAAAACACGTGGAATGGTGTTTTACCTTTTTATTTAGTATTGTTAATCACTGCAAGGTAGCGTATTCGAACTTTAGAGTTGCGAATGGACAATTCATGTTTTTAATGATTATATTAAATGCGTCAGATTCACCTAGTTTCACGATATTTCTCTACAGAAGCTCTAATTTCATGTTTGAATACTAATGATAACATTCCAGACAAAAAAATATTCCTTATGGCAGGTGTTCTTCGTAGTGTTTGTAACAAAAATTTCGTTCAAAGAAAATAATCAAAATAAATCAGCGTAGCACATTGAACATCCCAATCAAAAGTTAGCAAGCAACTTGTTTCTAACATCTAAGTACTCATGGGGAATGTCGTTATCACATCTGTTCTGACCTACTTCTGCTGAGTATTTCCTTTACTCCGTTCTACTGGGAACAAGATTTTACTGCAGAAATTGCTTCATCTTGTGGACTACTTTCGTAAATAAAACAAGGGTGAAAAATCTTCCGCGGATCCGCGATCTTCCCAATTTAGTGCTTTAATTTCCGTTTTACCGCTGCTTTCCCGAATCAAAAAGGCTTTGTCTTTTCACGTATGATTTTCAGATTTCTAAATATCAAAAATTGGTTGCCTTTAAACTACATTTTAGCTCTGTGAAAGTACGTTTATTGATTGAAGAATGTGTATTTACGAATTATGTGTATTTTTAAAGTGAAGAGGTTTGCAGATACGTGAAACAAAGCAGGTGATCAGTATTTTCGACGCTATTACACTGACTCTTTAAATTTTACTGACACCAGACTTATTTTCGTACGCAAGACGCAATTGTATTGTGCTACGGGCTTTAATCTGAATCGATAAGTTATATAAAAGAGTATCTTCAGTAATTGCTTGAAGAAAACGCGATTCAGTTTGTTAGAAGAATTGATGCAACTGGTCAAAACAACGTACAAAAAACGTTGTCTAAATGTTTCGAATTAGCTGACAATTTTTAAAATATATTATTGGATGGGAATTTAATCCTGTGAGATTGGTCATTCTAATTAACAAAAATTTCAGACAGCTTTCAGACAGACAAATGCAGTTCTTAAAAGGTCAGGAAAAACTGAAAACCTTCTTGGAACTGTCAGGAAAATTGAAAATAAGACCGGAAAAGACGAGGAAGTTGGGGAAATACGAAAAGAAGTCAACTTATTACGGTTACTTAAATATAAACCGAACAAATTTATGTACAAATTTAAATTGTTAAAATTTACGTATATTATTATTTTATTCTTCCTTTCTTTTACGAAAAACATGAAATGCTTTCATTTTCTCCTAAAATTCGTATAAATGTAGTTTATTATGAGCCTATTAGTTAAAATCTCAGTTGAACCTCGTTAATTTCAGAACTTTTTAAAAAGCTGCTATTCTTGCGTTTTCACGGTAAAAAATTATTTTCAGCTTAAAAATGTGGCTGCATATGAATGAAGGATTCTGCGTCAGTGGAGATTATCTATTAAATGGCTTTAGTACTAAGGGGGGGGGGGGGGAGGGGGGAGCAAATAGGGACAAACATGTAATAGGCAGAAACTTGAACTAGATTTCAAGTTCTTCTGGAAAATGTGTTACATACATAGTTTTCTGAATTTTTTCAAGATATAAATTAAGATTTAAATATAAATTTAAAGTATCTTCGTTTGCATTTGCTTTATTTACATTTAATCCATGTTAAAATTTTGAGGTAGCCTGATAAAATGGAGAAATTTTCTCAGAAATGTGTAGAAACTCTGTAAGTAGCTTTTTAGAATGTGCTTCCCCATCCATGTTCTACCATAACTGCAGAAGGCATTTCAAATTTTCTAAAACTTGAAGAATCATTTACGCATAATCTATGTTTTAGCTATCTAAATATTTTTCATTACATTCGTTGCAAGCAGAAATTTTCAAAGATTTTATTACCTGATGTCTTGTATTTATTTAAAAAGAATGATGTTCAGTCGATGTTTTTTATCTTTTCTGGTGTATCTTGATCTACTCAAACTATATTACTGATGAATTTGGCTGCGTAAAATAATTCATTGCTTACTAACGTTACCTTATCTTCATTTCTGCCATTTTCATGAAAATAGGACTGAGTAAAATTGTGATAGATCTTTATTCTAAGCAGCAAATTAAATCTGCTCCGTTAAAGAATCGAATAGAATAGTAACCATCGAACCGAAAGGTCAATATTCTCGGCAGAATCGAATCGAATTTCGCTCCAACAAAAGTACTCTGACATAAAATTAAATAGATGCGATTCACTCATCTCTGCATAAAATGTCCTCTGAAAAAAATTCGTTTTGAGTATTCTTTTGAACGCGGATCTTAAGATTTTTAATGTCAAGCGGATCTTTTTGAAGCAAACATACAGAAAAGGGCGAATGTTTTCAACTTCCATGAAAAACCATTCACTCACGCCGTACTTGACTACTGTCTTTGGCAACCGCGGATCTTTGAAATCTCAAAATCCCCGAGGATTCTTCATTCTGATCAAAAAATTTCATCTTCAGCTAAAATTAACCGGGGCGTGCGAACTATTTATTCTGGGAAGAACTTTTGCGTTTGCTGCGTAAGGTTTTACATTTCAAAATAAAAAATAGAAAGGAAGAACAGATAGTTTTTTTAAGATTGTGTTTGTAGAGCAGAAATAGCTTTTACTGAACCAACATCGGCCAATATATGATACTTTGACGAAAAGTTGTGTAGAAAGACTTTACGACATTTAAATATCTTTTAAAAATGCTTCTAGATCACGGTTTTCAAACTTGTTTTTGTCATGTATCGCATTTTATATTTGATAAAAAAAAAAAAAAAAGATTGGGAATACTCTCATGTAAAAATGTTAAAGTAATTACTTTTTAACGTTTTTCCTGCTGGGAGTTCTTAAACGACGAGCGGTCTACGGCCGCTTTGGGACGCCGTAAAAGCCAAGCTCAGTATTCGTTTATATATTAGACAATGATCGAGTAACGCTCCTGACGTCATCAACAATGAAACTCGCGCATGGCATGATAATTTGATAATATTTTCTGGTAATGTTTGACATGCAGGGAAAGGCTTTATTGTGACAAGGCTGAACTCGATCCGGTAACTTAACTATTTTACAGGTAAGACAGTCATTTCAGGGGAATGAAGAAACGAAAAAGTGGTCTACACTGAACGCTGTCGACTGGCGTTTAGGTTAATTCACTGGAGTTAAGATTAAAATTTCAACTATTAAAATATCACCTTAACAGGCAGTTGCTTCGTTCAGAGGTAGAAGCAATTTTCACCCGTCATACCTTGACGGGCGATTTTCTAGTATTCTTATAATCGGGAGTAGATTGTGGGATTCTGGTCCCTTCATGTTGATTTCCTCTCATAACAATGGATGTTTTTTTTTAGACGTAGATAGATTCAAATAAAACACAGTTAAATGTTCTTAATTACCATGCATGTTTCTTTATTCGAAAGATGATTCTTTGCCATTTTTATTTAAATATGATTTGATTTCTGGCATATGGCCACCTCAGCTGGCTCGGAGAAAGTCCAATTGGAAAGTCCAATTTTCTCACCTTTTGCAGCAAGGCCGTATGCCAGTAATAAGGTGGCGAATGTTCTCTTCCAAGGCGTCAATCGTCTGTGACTTATCGGTGCAGACCAGAGACTCCACATAGCCCTACAAAAATAGTCCAGCGGTGTTAAATCGCATGATCTTGCAGGCTAGTTCACGGGTCCATTACGCGATATTATTCGTTCACCGAACGTTTCTTTCAATAAATCAATTGTGACACCCGCTGTGTGGCATGTTGCACCGCCTTGTTGTCGATTCATGATGAAATGGCAAACCGAACTGAACGCAAAACAAGTGACAGCTATAAAAATGGCACACACAGCAAACAGTGTTGCCAACTTAAAGTTGTATACCTCTTTAAAAAAACACCCTTTGTTTAAATTTTATTAAATTTGATAATTAAAATCTTACCAAGAAACGATAACGACTAAGGTCAATAACAAATAACTCGGCATTGTTAGGGTTATAACTACGCTGCCAAAACCACTTTTGGCAACTCTCGGGTTCATACCTAAAACTCATAGCATTCAAAATTAATACTGAAATATTTCTGCTTTCATAGGTGAATGAGCACCGCACCACTTACGGAGAGACGAACGACTCGCGCAAACAGGCCCTTCGAGATCAGCTGGGTTGTCTCTTGGTATCTTGAACTCCTTAGTGACAAGAGTCCTCTTTCTGAATTAACTTTGAAAAACTGGCGCCAATACACTTAAGGTGCGGCCCTCCTCCTAACGACTTCAATTATGTACATTGAAGCGGGACAAAAATGTCCCACCGCATACATATTCGTCGGCTCTCCTCCTTAAAGAAAAAAGATGAAGGCGGACAAGGAAGGCGAAGTAAGGCGAGGAAAAAAACTTCCAAGGGTTACCCATCAGTGACACGGACCATTAGGCCGCCCAGGTATAACTGATCCTGGTGATTAATGAAACAGGCAGCACCCACTTGACACCGGCGCAGGAATGATCTATCGCCTGGAGTTTGGGAACATCTCTTTTTACAGCTGCCACTGTCTTAAAAACCTTTTCTCCCCTTTCTTTCTTTGTTCCCCTACGATGGCGGATGAAACTGGGGATTCTGAAACGAGAGAAGAGCGTCTTGGGGATTTTTCCACTCTCCTTACGTTTTAACTATATGGTTTTTCCCTCCTTGCCTTCCATCTTTCCCGCCGGGTATCGATTGCGATGGACAAAAACGAGAAAGCAGAGAAGGGAGGTTTTAACAATGAGATCTTCAGCTTTATAACTTCCTTAGTGCATTTAGAAGTTTTTGAGCTCTTCAGATTTTTTTTCAAATTTTACATAAGGAGATAAAACGTAATGTGCTTTAGAAGACCCTTCAGCTTAAAAGCGCGCGGAAGTGACTCGTAGTGGTTGCATCCAAACGATAAAACTTGATTCTATCCATTCGAAACAATGAATCAAAAGCAGACAAATTTACTCTACTATGTTTCATGTTCAGAATAATACTGAAATGTTACTTTTTGGCACAAAATATTTGAATTATCTGGAGAAAATGTTGCAATAGTACTCCGGTGAGCCGAACTAGTTAGATTTTTTTTTCTCTCTAATAGTTCTGCGTTAGAGATACTCTTTTTTTGCACACCGAGTGCGAAACTCCGACATGGCACCCATTCTTTTATTTATCATCATTATCGGCTGATGTCATTACTACGAGAATTTCGATGACCAGTCTGTTCACCAGATGGAGGCTCCTGGGCTTCATTCGATGCGAAACTGAAGTAGAAATTTAATTGTGCCAAGGGCACTCCAAGCTAAATGAGTACTCAAAGGATTTTTTACGTGTCGCATTATCCTACGGCATCGACGCTGTCGATTTTCTGTTTCGAACCTGCGTCCCTGGGTGTAAGAGACCAGTGTCTAGCACCACTCTATCGGCATAGTTAAATTGTTCCGTGTATGGACCTCAAAACTTTTAGGTTTTTTTGATACGTTTTGTTTATCAGATTCTTTTTATGGCATTTTTTCAACGTTCTGATATTTTGTGGATTAATGTACCCTGACAAATTTATGTATGCCATTTTGCTGATTGCCATGTTTTGCATACAAGTAATTTCTTGCAGTAATGTCTTAACTCCACAAATGGCCACAGACATTTACATAATTTAAAAACCCGGAAATATTTAGCGTTCTGATTTTTTCGAAATGCTTCAATAGACGGAAGTTCCGTTTTCATTTAAAATTCAGTAGCGCTCGAAGTTGGTTACCGAAATTGCGCGAATTTAGATTCAAGATCTCGTGGAATAAATGACTAGTACTTGCGAGAGGAAATAGACTGTAGCTGGAATAAGTATGTGCGAATCGAACCGACACTAGATAACGTAATTTTATGCTACCAGATTTTAAATTCGTTGATTTGGGAAAATTATTCTTTTGATGGATTAGACTTTGACATCTGTATGAATGCTTTTTGTTTTTAAGGGGGTTCGAAACGCAAAAATTGTCAAATTTTGCAATTTTTTTTCCCATCATTTAAGAAACTTCTCTGTTTTTTTCTGCTTAAAAGGACGCTTAAATCTTGTTTCTATTTTACTTACAACGAAAGATATAATTATTTCGGTTGCAGGCATTTAACTAATATTGTACTGAACTTTAACACTTTAAACGCGTTTTTCTCCATGAGGCGGATAAAACTGATGTTGCTGCGACCCATGATTACGGTGCAACCATCTTAGTGTTATCAAAGTGGATTTTTAAGCCAGTTGGTATTTACAAGGCAGCGGTAGATGGTTTTGAACAGCCGCAACAAGATCTGTCGGTGTTTCATGTTCATTTGAATTTAATGTTTTTAGACGTAAAAATAAATAATTTTTGCACATTTTGAAGAGAAAAAAGGAATTTTGTCCATTACTCACACTTATAACCAGAGGTTCCAAACGAGTGAAAATATTCCCTCTAAGGTGAAAGCATAGTGCCTGAAGGAGCAATGCAGGCCAGAAAATAGAGCAGAGGAGCCAAAACAGCATGGAATCGCAGAAAGACTCATTGCGCATGCGCTTTTTGCCTTAGACATACATTCAACCACCTCAATATGGCGGACAAATAATGATTGCGTTTGTGTGTCTCTCACATTGAATGAAGTACACTATTGGATTAAAACACAACTTTTCTAGGATTAATTATCCGAAATTACAAGTAAGTACAGCTTTTGATCACTTTGTAGCGTTTAGGGCTTTCAAACATAGTTAAGTGTTTAAAAGTGCATTTATTGCTTTTCAGTAACCGTTAGTCTTCTAGTTCCCGTTTACCGTTACTATCGTGAAATTTCCATCATTCAAAACGCTACTAAAAATATCTGTCATTATTTTCTTGAATACTCGATAAGCAGCTTTTATTAATCACCAAAAGAACCTTAATAAAAATGTTTCTTGTGCTTCGTAATTATAACAGAAAACTAGCGAAAAATAAAAAATCTCTCTCAGTCTAGCTCTTTTTTTTTTTTTGCTTTTTCATTCAAGATTTAGAATCATTTCCTGTTAGCGGTTGATGCTCGATAGCGTTAGAAATTCCTTTTGGTTTTTTATTTAACTGGTTGAAAAACTTTATGTGCCATTTTATTTTGTTACTCTTGATTAACGTTTATGAAACGATTTTGTTTTTCCGTAATTGTAATATCCCTGAATATTTTTAGCTCATCATGTAAATAATCCATAAGTACAGCTATGCTTCATTTTCGGAATACGTCATGTTTTAGTAAATGTATAATTTCTCACATGTTTTAAATAATTACTCGTTTTTAAATTATAACGTATTTGTGACAGATCCTTGATACCAAGTGAAGGGGTAGATATTTATTGTTTTATTAATTTTTAACATTATTTTTTGTTAAAAAAAAGACCCATCTGAAACCTGAATTTTTTCACATGTTTTTTAACGGCCCCAGAGTTATTATTCATATTATTTATTTTATGAATGTTTAAGAAAACGATAAAGATTTCACCGCTCCGCAAAGTTTTTCATTTGCTTTTACCACTCCCGTGGGTCAAAAGAGGTTGAGAAACACTGAGTTAGAGCACGATCAGATGAATTAAAGTTATGAGCACTTCTTAACTATGTTGAAAACTCTGAAATATGATCAAATGCTGTAATTACATGTTTTAATCATTTCCAATACCGAGTTCAATGTGAAAATGTCCAAAACGTAGAATATCATAAATCAAAACAAAACTTAAAAAAAGAAAAAAAAAATACACAACTGTATTCAAAAACGCACACAATACGGGGGAGGGGGGGGGGAGGATCTATAGTAAGGGGGGTGCCATTTCTCTCTCCGAAGGTTCCTTTTTTTCACTCCGGCTGTCTAGTTTTTAAAAGGTGCCTGTTTTTCACCCTATTTAGAGGTGCGATTTCGGCTCCGTATTGGGTGTCGCTGGTGAACAAACGTTTCTCCCCTGAAAGGTGCCGAATGCATCCTGTAGTTTTAACAGTGCATGCTTTCCTCATCCTATCTGTTACTGGGTATCATCAGAATTTTCGATGTCTTTTACTGTAGGTCGGAACTTTCTTCGAAATTGAGCAAATGAAAATGGAATTAAATATTCAGAGGATACAGAAGCAGCCAAGCATTAAATGAGATGTAGTTGCATGAGATAAAAGTAGTTTCAAAAGTCTAAATACATTAAAAGACTCAGAAAATTGCCTTAACTTGAGAGCGATGTCTTAAGCATGTTTGTTGCTGGTGCCGTTACCCTATGTAATTTCTACACTGTATCTAATATCTATTCTTGCTTTTGTAATTTTTAAGTGTCCTAATTACTGACAAAATTGTATTCAATGCTTGAAAATAAAAATATTTTTTATTGTTTACATTTTGCTTTTACGCATGTCATAAATATGTTTATCAAATGATCCTTCCTGTGCCTAACCCGTTTTGTATTGTGCAGCTTCATATTCACCCCCGAGTTATCATTTTTACTCATTGCATACTCGAATAAGCACCTGTTAATCAGTTGCTTCAAGAAATGTTTCATAAGAAGCGGACCATCGTCTTCTCCACTGTCGTTCCTTTTTTTACTATTATTATTTGGGTCCATCGAAGCAAGTGACCGTGGAAAAAGATTTCTGCTCCGTTGGCTTCCGTCTGCTCCGATTTGGACGAAGCAGTGTTGCTTTTCGGATGCCGGACGTACAGCACGAACATATGTTTTCTCTTTCTCGTGGTTTTTATTCAGCTACATTTTTTTTTTTTTTTTTGGGGGGGGGGCGAGAAAAGCTTGATATTTTGTTAATGTTTCTCCCGGAATCCTAAATGACGTTGTTGTTTTTTAAACTGCTGTTTCGTTTATTTGCAATTTTTGCATGTTTTTTTTCCATCTGAAAATCGTGTTTCTTGTACTGATGTTTTTACTTATGGTTGTTATCGTATGTTTCTTTTCAAATGAGTGATGTTTTAAAACTTCTACTTTAATGCTTGTTCCTTTTTTATTTTTTCAGATTAAAAATTAACGGTGCGGCAATGATAGTCATGTTTTAGTGTTGGATTGTTTATTCATGATGCGTTTTCAGTGAAACAATACGCTTTTGTAACAATTTTTTAGAAAGTGGTTCTTAATATAGTATAGGGTAGACCGACCAGTGAGTGAACACCACCCAGTGAATGAACAGCGCGTCATTTTTTTAAAAAAGTAAGCTTCCAAAAAATTTTTTCTGAATAAATTCACTACAAAAGCGTAATTTATTGATATTCTAAGCTATCTGACACCTGATTGGTTACTTTGGATACGTATTTTTTTCCTGGAAAAAATTTGAAATTTTTACTGCCTTGAATCGTTTTTTCTCTCTTTCAAAATAATAAGGCTGGTTTCGTGCTAGTAATTATTTTGACACATATTATTTTTATCGTTAAATTTTATTTTTTAACTCTACGAAATAAAAATTAAGTATACATATTTTGGCTATGGATTTAAATTGTTTCAGTCAGTGCAAAATGCGTAGATTTTCAGGTAGAGGGGTGTTCAGTCATTTGGTACGGAAAATTGCGAAAACCCAGTGAATGAACAATGGCAAAATTTCTTTTGATTTAAATAGAAATTTGAAGTTTCTTTGAGATATTTTCATTTTCCTACTTTTTTGTAATGCAGATAGTTTTATATGCTTATTTATTTATGTATTTCATTATATATTTTATAATTTATTTATTTTTGTCTTTGTGAACAATGCACTTTTTACTGAGTTTTATCTTTTATCTATCTGTATCTCTATCTGTATATTAACCTACCTACCTACATCTATCTTTCTATATCTTTATCTCTCTTGATAGATAGACAGGTAGATAGAGAGATAGAGAAATAGAAATATATATACAAAGAGAAAGAATAGATAGGCAGATATGTATGTATATTTGTATATAGATAGATAAATAGATAGAGAAAGCTAGAGATAGATATATAAAAAATAAGAGGTAAATAGATATATAGGTAGATAAATATAGAGATAGAATAGGTAGGTAGAAAGATAGATCGATAGATTTATTGATAGATAAATGGATAGGTAGTGGTTAATAGATAGATTGGTAGATAGAAAGACTAATATAGAGATAGATAGCTAGGTAGAGAGACTGATATAGAGATATAGATAGTAGATAGATATATAGACAGGTTAAAAAGCAGGTAGGTAGATAGATAGATAAAGATTTATTAGGATAATAGATTGGTAGATATTTAGATGTACAGACAAATAGGTGGATAGACATACAGATAGATAGATAAGTAGATAGATATTTAGATAAGTATATAGATAAGTAGATACATAGATAAGTAGAGAGATAAGTTGATAAATCGATCGATAAGTAGATAGATAGATAGATAGATAAGTAGATAGATTGATAGATATATAGATACATACATAAATAGATAGATAAGTAGATAGATAGAAAAATAGATAAGTACATTGATAAATAGGTAAATAGACATAGAGATAGACCGATAGATGTGTATATAGAAAAAATAGATAGAAAGGAATATTGATAGATGAATAGAGATATAAAAAGATAGGGATAGATAGATATAGATAGTTATATAAATAGACAGATCGTTATATAGATAGATATAGTTATATAAATAGATAGATAAATAGATACAGATAGTAATATAGATAGATAGATAGATCTCAAAGAAACTTAGTTCCTTTTTGAATCAAAATTTATCATGTTCATTCACTGGGTCGTTGTGCCATTTTTTCTTTAAACACCTAAAAAAGTCGGAAGCGGTTCCATTTAAGTTCCCGCGATTTTTTAGAGATATTTACATAGATCAGTTAAAATGTTTTTGCTATCACAATCTGTATAGTATAGAAATTAAAATTACTAGGATTTTTAAAAAATGAAATTGTGCTTAACTGTTTATTTACTGGTCTGTCTACCCTACAAAGTTGTTCACAAACAAAGTTGCTTTACGAGAAAAGAAAGAAGAAAAAAAAAACGTAGTTTCTATGGTTTCGAGGGAGGGGGTTACTTTGAAAAGTCTTTTTTATGTGAATATATTTTTAATTTTCGAAGAGAATCAAGTTTTTCAATTTTGTTACTAAATCTAATCAAAAGTTTTCTTATTGGGATCTATCTGTTACTATCTTAGAATTTTAATTCTTTCACGAAAGTACTACAAAAATGTACCAACTCAACTCAGTGGCAATCACTATTATCAGTTTCAGTTCCCATCAAGTTTAGCTTGTACACCGAATTTGATTTTCTTATATTTTTTTAACAAGAACGCCCATAATGCACCTGAACACACCAGCAACGTTTTCTGAGAATGGTCAAAATGTGTTCTCACACCTTTTAAAACGTCTTAAATCCATCAAAACTCGAAAACCGGAAACATTCACGAACCTAATACTTTTTTTTGCAGAAGAAAGTAGGATAAGTGCCAAGCACAAAATTTTTAGCAAAGCGATTCTTCTTCTATTGCACACATTTCGTTTGTCATTGCACAATATACCGCAGAGTTACTTTTAAATTGTTTTATTGGGTTTTTGCACATTGTTAAGTTCTAATTGACTCTAGCAAATCGTCCAACTTTTTTTGTGGATTAAGAGACTTTTACCAGGAACTTATATAAATGTTAAGAAAAGCCGTAACAAAACTTTAAAATTGGTGACTTAAAACAAAGAAAGCCTGAAAACCTAGATTACAAGTGGAATCAAAAACCCGCCATGTTTAACACATGGCGCTAACACAAGCGGCGCACTTTAAGCCCGCTTGCTTAAATTTGACCTCGATATTGATTTGTTAACTTAATTAACCAGTAATGTTATAATTATTAAAATTAATTTTTGTTTTTGGGTCCCTGACTGAAAAGCTCAACCCTCTCAAACTGACACTAGAACAGAGGAGGTATAGTAAAAACTCTTCATTAATTAATGGTAATCTTGATTGCTATCATCTATGTTCCGTCCAAAACTACAGAGCTTGAGGTGATGAATCACTTGGAAAATTAATTTTTCTTTCCCGATTCCACTGCATATTTCGTTCCCAATTATTAATATTTGCCTATCTTTCCGCCGTGGGCTCCGGGCTTGCGGACAACAATCACTCTGACCTAGCAATGAAATTTACTTATTCGCTACTGGGCAGAGTTGTTTGAGTGTGTGTGTATGCGCGCCGCTGCATTACCTAGCAGTCCATTTACCTAATATCAGAGCCGAGCAAGCTCGTTTAGACTTGCAAATCGTCGCCCAATGCTTCCTCGCTAATGCGGAGGCAGATCCCATTCTGTGCGATGAATTTTAACTTTCGTCCGATGCTGATTTGGATTGAGGCTACCTGGACGATGAGGAACGCGGCTGATCGTGTGGTTCGTTTTTTGTGACATTTTTTTTTCTGTCAATTTTCCCTCCGCTTTGTTGGCGATTTTATTATGTTTTCGATTTCTTAGCCGACTGTTTATTATAAACAGTCCGCTAAAAAAAAGGGTGGCATCATTTATAATATAAATGATGCCACCCTTTTTTTTCAGCATTATTGTCCTCCTTTCTCGTTTGTTACAAAGTGTCACTTTTTTCAGCATTCTTGTCCTTTCTCCTCATTGGTAAAAATGTCACACTTTTTTTCCAGCATTCTTGTCCCCCTTCCTCTTTTTTCAAAGTCACTTTTTTCAGCAATCTTGTCCTCCTCCCTCGTTTGTCACAAAGTGGCACACTTTTTTTCATCATTCTTGTCCTATTTCCCCGTTTTTCAAAGGCACACTTCGCCTTCCCCCTTCTTTGTCACACGTCACGCTATTTTTCATAAACATATCACTGTAAAAAATATTGCATGATGTATCACTTCTTGTTACCCTCTTCCTCCCCCTTGTTTCAAACTATCACAATATCACGAATCCCCTCAAAGCTTGACGTCATTTGTGGACATCCCCTGGACTCTTTCATTGTATTTTTTCATGTTGTTAATGAACAAAGCATTATATTCATATAATTAAAAAATTTACTGATTCAAGCATTCCTTTAATGTATCTAAGTACAGGGTTTTAAAAGATAACAAACAAAAACTTTTTTTTTAATCACTCTTCATCCATAAACTCACATCCCTTGCAATAAAGGGGGGGGGGGTGTTTCGTGTAACCTTGAAAGACGTGTTTGCAATTGCTTGAAAATTTGTTTTCTTTAAGGTTGATTTAATTATCATTAAGATTTCAACTCTAAGTTTTTATTTATTTCTGATTTTATCTTTACCTTCCCAACTCACAAGGCCGTGCAGGGCATTGTATAGGTCGTAATGATGTGGAATTTAGGCGGTTGGTGCTCTAAATCATACATTTGACCTTTATTAAGTAAAAAAGTAGTCCAAAAAGTTGCCGTTAGGTGGCGTCAGCACGCTCTTTACGGACACTGGACCACACCTGAGCGTGCTGAAAGTGTTCGCGACGCAGAATTGCATTAACGTAACATCCGAAATGTTACTTTTTTATGCCAAAAGGTACACAATATTACATCAAGGGTATAATATTCTAGTTTACTCAATCAAAAACAAGAGCAAATTTCATGTAACTCGCACCCTTTTCTTTTAAATTTTCTAAGCAAGTATTTAAATGAGAACACCTGAATTTCTCTTGACCATTGAAAGGGCAACCTTTTGCTTGAGTGACATCAAGTATAAATAGTAACAAAATGTCCTATAGGTATAGAATAAGCTAAATTATAAAATATGAAAGAAAAAAATCATACAAGTGCTTTTTATTCTAAGGCTATTAAAATAAAAATGGTTTTGTGAAAAAAAAAAGCGAATAGCTATTTTATTTGATACATGCATTACTAAGACAAAATAAAACAAGTGAATAAAACCTAAAAATAAAGTTTCATTGTTATTTTTGTTTTATATGTCACTGTCGCAGAAGTTCCGTTATTGATCCTCCACTGATGAAAACCGAATAGTTCTCAATTGCACCGCCTCTTAGTTTAAAAATTTATTCACTAAGCACGAATAGATAGAGATATAATTTGAATGTGGTGCTCAGGTTGAACTTAGTTCTAATAACATGTTTCATTTCAGATATCCATGATAAATCGGGTCAAGAACGGTAATTTTGTTCCGAAAAGTAAAGGACACTTTAATCTCATTACATAAGATTAAAACTAGCAGTTTCAATGAGAATCTGACTTTATCTTCATAATCCAGCTAGGGGGACGACAGAAAGAGAGAGACGATAAAATAAACAGCGTCGTCGGTAGAGAAAGCGGCAGTCAACAGAAAACTTCCATTTACTAATCCATAAGAATCCTTGATACAGAATTTCAGTCCATTAGGCAACTAGAGCTCGTTAAGTACCAATTTAAATACCAGACTTAAGAGTAGTTCTAAGAAAGACGACGATTCAGATTTTTTCTTCCAAGAGAACCGATGCCATTTTATTTGTAGAAAACAAAGAATGCAAAGCGATCGGGAATAGAAGGGCTTAAGTTATTCAGTAGATTAGATTTTTTTTCCCACTGACGACGGTTTTATATATATACTGTTGTTTTCTTTAACTGCTACATTCATTCCATCGGTGTAGTCTTTAATCAACGTCTTACGACAACCAATGGGAAGCACGCCATATCACGCTGTTTTTTAATTTTTAAAAACCTTTTTTCAGCAATTATGGTTGCTTATTGTTTTTACTTGACCGTAGTTGGATGTTCCTTTGATTTTATTTTTCTATGCGTATAATGTAAACTCCTTTGGTCCTTCGCGAGCGTGTCCCTCCTCTTGGGCGGTGGCGTTAATGTCACCCGGAATCGACTTTATTTATATCCGACCCTCTCGACTTTACACAATAGACAGAAACAGCATCCAGCCCCTGACATTGATTTGAATTTGGGCGTCTTACATTCAAGTTATGTTGTTCGCAGTTATGACTGCTATAGGAGCCATTTGTAGAAACAAGAAATTCAAAGAGTAGGGTCCAAGCACTTCGTGATGGCCGAAAACATAATTTGAAGACGTAAAAATTCAAATGAATGCCAGGAGCTGGGTGTTTTAGTTTCTTTTTCCATAGCTGGTTTTTCGTGTTCCACCTACAAACCAACAAGATCTGATGTCCTATTTCGTAGTTTAGCACTGAAAGTTAAAAAATCTTTTCAGACTTTTGCATTGCTTCAGCAGTTAATTAAAACAAAATGGAGTCTACAATGTAAATGGACATTCTGTTAACCCGGGACAAATCTTGCTCAATGTCCCAATTTTGGTTACCACAGCTAAGTAATAACTTTTTTCAAGTGGTGATTCCGAAAAAGGTTTTTTGTTTGGGAGAAAAACAATTTCAGCACCAAACCTGAGATCGAGGCACAAATTTATAGCTTTGGGAAACAAACGTAAGGAGGTAAATTCATAAATAAAGAAGAAATAAAGAGCGAGCGTCATTTGGTGTGTAATCTGGGAATTCAGGAAGGAAAACAGAGATGTTGCTCCAGTGGAAATTTGCATAATTTATTCAAGGCCGCCCTGCAAAGTTTATTGACTATGTACATTTGTATGCATGTGCAGGTTTCGCCGGCACATCCGCATTGATACACACAAATAGACACAAGAAATTTATCCGCTTTAAACGTGAAAGATAATATCTGGAACGGCAAAAAGGGTTATTTTTCAGAAATGGGAAAAAGAGTCTGCCTCAGGAGTGGGGCTTTTCATAAAAGTTACAGGTAACATTGAGAGATTTGTTTGCTCTAAGTTTTAACACTGAATTTGCCACCTAAAGTATTGAATGCATATGTAGTTTGCATATCTAAGTTTAAAATTGAATGATGATGCGCATTGCCTGGCAAGTAAATTGCTCGCTGAACCGTGGTAGTACATCGATAGCTACACGTGCATTTTCGGAATTGCCGATTTTCATTTTAGAAGCAGATTACCGGCTTAGTAGCAATTTTCTCTGAACTGTTTGAAAATTATAGTTTTCGACTTCGTAAATATTTTTGTTTGATATTTTTGAGCGATCAAGATTGCTTATTGATTTCATTTTGTCATGCCTTACGTTTCGTAATCTATTGTGTTTGTGATTGGTAGATAGTAAGACACGTGATCCGTTGTTCACTTTGTGATTGATCGGTAGCAATGATCCTTATAACGATACGCGTCCTCATAACGTGTGCAAAGGTGCTTATATACGGTGGTTATGAATGATTGTTCTTTGATCGTACCTAACTTAAGATTTTCAAATACCAAAGATAATTAAATGTATTCATTCAGAATACGTTTGTCGTTTTCATTTTGTTTGTTTAAAATTTTTTTTTAGTTTTTAGGTATTTTTTTTAAATTTAATGTAACAACTGCGCACATTCTTGCAGCGTAGATTAGTTTATATTTTGATTATTGCATCATTTATGTTGGTGTTTAAAACCTAGTTTTAATCCTTGATTCCAGAAACTTTAATTTGTAACAATGAAATTCATTTTTATTTCTTGCACTTTTATCGTGTCTTTAAATCTTCAAAATATTCTAAAAACAGACAGAAAAAAGATATTGTTTTTGAATGATTGTTTAAATTTTGCATTCCAGAGAAGGAGAGAAGCATGATTTGGTTAACTTTAACACCACATGAAGTCACGCTGGCGTCATTTTGAGTAATTTGGATTGTTTTGAAACACAACAAGTTAAGTTTAATGTATTGTATTTCAAAACACTGTCAGCTACTTGAAAGCAAACTATGCGCAGTTTTAATCGCTGATAGCAGCCCCTCAATATTGTTGAACTTCTAGATAGAATATTATATTGCTTTGTGAAAGCTTCCATTTGTAAGATGTCACAGTAAAAATTCGAGTGATGCAAATGCAATGATTGCGTGTGATATACTTCAATTAACAAACTTTTATTGCTGGTCTTTGTAAGTTTCTAAATCACAATCAGGACATGGAAGGAAAAAAAATCGAAATAAATGGGCGCCCGAGTTTCTGCTTGAGCTTCTCCTTTTCTGCAGACGATTGACTATTTCGGGGAGGCTCTTCTCCTATTCGAATCGGCCTTTAATGTTTTGGGCAAACACAATTATGGTGCATCTTTCTTTCGAGAATTGGGTTCTGGAGAATAGCGGAATTTACCGAAGAGAGAGGGAGACCAGGCGATTAGGGAACATAGAAGGAAGAAGGGCATCTTTTACAAACAAAACTGTTCGTTGTATTTTTTCTGTTTGTTTCCCATGCAAGGTTTAAAGTAATATCCTAGCCATTTTACTTGTTTTACAAACTGTCTTCTTTGTTCAATTTTCCCGTTTAGTAGTCCTGCGCCACCTTGCTATTTTTTCAAATAGTTTTCCTCATTTCACGATTTATCTGCTCTACCTGCTTAAAAGCTTAAAATTTTTTCTCCCTCTCCCTAATCTTTTCATCTTAATCTTAGTTATCCACAAATTGTACACAATTTTAAAAAGTAATTGTAAAAACTGTTTTAACGAATAGTGTTCGACTTAAAACTTTTTAAGCGCACAGTTTTAGCGGAAGGGAAATTAAGTTGCATTTTTTCTTTGTTACAACTGAACAAAATTAAATAAAATATGAAACTGAACGAGTTTGAGTAAATTTCCTCGTCGAGGGTTAAAACGTATTCCACAATATTACAATACGTGAAATAAGGGATAATTTTTAATCCATCGCCAAAATGGTGGGTACCACCATTCCCTCAGAATCTCGCCCTCTAAGAGTTAAATTGTTTTAGGCAAAGTATTCAGTGCACTAAAACTTTTAACCAAAATGAAAGAACTTATTAAAAATCTGATTTTAACAGACCAAAGGTTTGTCAGTCAAATATTGCTTGCTGATTACCACGTTATTGCATGTAAAAAAGTCCTTTTTCTGCGGAAAAGATGCTGTCCAAAAAAAAGTGATGGTGTCATTAATTAGGGCAATAATTAACAGTAAAGTCTACGACAAAACTGTATCATTACTCAGCAGGTATACAGTAACCCGAACTACATTCGATCGGGAACCAGAGTGAAAAAATAAAAAGTAAATCAATATTTGCGTGCAGCATATGCTTACGCACAAATTTGAAAAGTTTAACGAGTCAGATACGTTTCAATTCTGCAGAAGATAAGATATGAAAGTAATTTTGTTTTGCGGATATAGAAAATGTGCGGTGAGTAACAAGTATTGATAGGCTAAAATTTATCTATCTAATAACGGCGACGGCAAGCAGTAGTCACATTACATGCTATCGGGACGAGGAGGGGACCAGTAATTTAATTTTATTGCAACTCCTTTCATGTCGTGACATTCGATAATTCGATTCATTCTGGGAATTCTATGAGATTGTAACTCATTTCATATACTTAATGCTCAAAACTAACATCCTCTAAATCACTCAATGCGTTCATGTAAGATTTCTTTTAAAGTGGTTTTAATATAGGCTGCTCTGTTTTGGGATATTCTCTAGTAAAAAGCAAGTCGCCTCCCCCCCCCCATTTTAAAATAGAAAATGAAATTGCAGCTACCTTAATGTATCGTGGTTAGTTTTTATCTCAGAGAAGATTTTGTTCGAGTTCGGTAATGTTGTGCTTTTGATTTTTTATTTTTCGTCAGAGATACATTTCCTACCAAATGAAAAAAAAAAGTACTTATATCATTTTCGGTTGCGCAATATCTTCTAGCTCTTCATTTACTGCGTGGAAACCTGGGATGGGAAGAAGTTGGGTCTTAAACGAGGTCATTAGCTTGATAAACCATCCCGGGCCACATAAAACACTTTGTATCTCTTTCTCCATCCCTTCTGCCGCCAATGAAATGCCTCCAAATCCCCTGGAATACTCGTTACTTTAAGCGAACGGAAAAGCTCTGTTATTTTATCTGGGCCTATCAGAACTGCAATCACTTCAGGCCACGGAATGAATCACTTGCCAACCCCTTTTATGGTTCCCTGCCACAAGTCGAGAATCTTTTGCCCCGCTATCACGGGGAGAGATGTTCATAAATTAGCAATCAGGGCAACATCCACCCCCTTTTGCCCAAACCCTTCTCTTTAATGGATCGCCAGTCAAGAAAAGTTAGTGTTGGAAGGACATTCGTTCACTCTAGTGTCCGCTTTAAAAAGCCATATTCGTACAATAACATGTTTTTCAGTTTCATTACTTATATATTAGTACTTACTCATACACATAGCTTAGTTTTCTTTACATTTTAGGAAGCAACAACGTATTAAGGTGCAAATTTGAATTGACAGGGAGTTAGTCGGCGACATAAAGTTGCTTCAAGTGTGGAAAGCCATTATAAGCATATATAGCTGGAATGGTTTTACTGCTGTTTACGAATGTTAATGAAACTTTCTTTAATTGAAAATGAGTAACGTCATAAACTAAAAAATGACATTTTTGACCGAAAAAATAATTTTTGAGACCTAAGGATTTTTATGTGGCACCCATGTCCCCCCCAAGTTCAACTTTTTTTAATGCTGCTTCAAACCGCTAAAAATAATTATAATGATAATAACTAAAAATAAATAAATAAAAATGAATAAATGCAATCCTTTAAAAATATATACAGTAGTTTTCCTTCTTTGTTTTTTGAAAATACTGCTAATTTCGGTGCTCTACCTCAAACCTTATGAGTCCTCATTGGGTTAAAGATTTTTCTTAATGGAGGAAAAACTTAGCATTGAAACTTCCTATGTCGAAACTGTACAGTTATATAATAAAACGAATAAGGAAAAGTTTGCTTATTAAAAGTTTTTTTTATTTTTAGTTTTTAATTATTTAATCCAGGCTGATGGAATGGGTGGGGGGGGGGGGAGACTGTAATTTAGGCAAAAAGATCGCTCATCTTTTTATTTATCGATTGGAAAAGCCACTTTTTATTTTATCAAAATGTAAAAAAGCTGGAAAACAAGCGATCAAATCGTCTCTCGTTTTTTAATCGCGTCAAATTCTTTACATACATAATTGAAAAAGATACTTCGTAAGAAGTTTGGCGAAAGCATTAGCGTGTTCGTTGTAAAAATGTATCTGTGATGTGAAATATTATGTCAAATAAAATGTTTCATTCGGTCGAATTAGCACTTTTTTTTCCGTCCCTCTTTCCGTAAAGTGCTGCGAAAGGCTAATATTATGTAATCGCCCGAGCAGAAAATGTCCCATTAATGCCCTGCGCGCCTGGAATGCCAAGAGCTAATTCTCCGCCCCGAGAAAGTACGCAGGAAATTTAATAAGAGTGCTTCTCTGCAACGAATGCAACCTTTTTCTTTGTCGCTTCTTTTCTTGTTTTCGGTATCTTATTTTTTCCTTGTTTGGGACGCGACTCCGACGAAAACACCGCTTAATTAATTGCCTGTCTCGGTGGTATGTATCTCTGTGAGATGGCTGTTGGTTTTGAAGGGAAGAAGAAGAGGGAAATATGTAAGAATGTTTTTCTCATTTTTGGCGCTCTTCTGCGCCAGAGTAGATTGGCCTACGTAGGTTCGGTAGGAACTCTTTCCTTTATTTTGGAATACCGAGCTTGTTGCGAAACTATTATTTTTCAATACTCATCTTAAAAGAGGAATGCGAGATGAGTTTCGTCTGATGAGAACATTTTTCGGATATCTTTAGTTCAAAGACCAAGATTAGGGGTCGCCACTCGCTATGTGATGACTAGATAAAAGTAGCTGGCGACTAAAAATAGCAGTTTCATTTTCCATCAAGTCGCCCATCAAAATCGATATTTTACGTTTTAAGTATCTCGTTTATAATTTCCTTGGTGACCAAGTTGATCTCAATTCATTTTGTAAGTCTTAACTTCAATGTCCAGAATATTTCAACTAGAATGAATCATTAAAAATATGGTTGATTTCTTTTCCAACTTCTTGGGTCGTATTTGGGATACACCTATGAAATATTCATTCGTGTCATCACCTCTGAAAGAGATCGTATATCTAAAAAAATAATAGCTGGTATTCAAGGCTGCTTTTTCGTTCAGATTGAATTGCAGTTACGAGTGTTTCTGTTGAATCTAATTTGTGCTGTATCGCTTAGTAGGTCTTTTCGGGCCGACCATCTGCAGCTGTCTGCCTACAATGGTGCTCATTTTTAACAATAATCTTCTTTATACATCCAGGATTAATGTGCAAAAACGATGTTGGGGACTGGGCCAGATCAAACCAAAGTGATGCTCAGGTCTTGGCAAAATTTGGTACCTCTCTCACAAGAAAATCCGTTCATTTCCCAAAGTACTTTCAAAAAGAGAGAAGAAAAAAAGAAAAAGAAATTAACTCCATTTTGGTGCTCCTGAAATTCTGATGCCCAGTCCACGGACCTGCAGGACCATGTTTTAATCAACCCTTAGTTGGGTGTCGAATCAGGAATTTTCGCATCCCTTTCCCCCCTGAGAGGGTTACACGTAACTATGGCATGTCCGAGAAAGAAAGAGGAGTTTCGATAAAATACCCCAAGCGTGAGAAGTGAACCCAATTTATAACTCGTACCCCTTCCCCTTCTCATAGCAGAATCTTCTCCCAAATTACACCCTAGACTGGGTGCATAAGTGGTCACATATTAATTCCTTCCGTTCTCCCTCAACACTGCCCCACCTTTGTCATCTTGCAATAAGCGAGCGAAGGCACTCCTCTCGCAGCCGTAGTGGCATGAGTTGTGCCTCTGTGAATCAGTTGATTCTGGTACAACAATTACTGCTGGGGATCATTGCCACAAAATACTCTGGTAACCACTTTGAAACCTCGGCAAAAGTCTTTTGACATTTGGAAGGTGAGAAATTAAGTTTAGATGCAATTTTGAAATCGCGAGAAGGATCTTTCGGTTGACTGGGTGATTAAAAAAATATGCTAAACTTTTGGAGGTGATAGAGTACACCTACATGGTTCGGAACCACATTGCATTGCAGAGTCGGAATGTTTTCATCATACGGTGGAGTACGGATTAGCAAAAGTTTCCTCTAAAGGAACTGAATGAATGAAATCAGCTTGTTTTAATGCATACATTTTCTCTGAAATATAGCTATACACAACTCTTTAGTGTAATAAAACGAAAAGACAGATAAAATTGTGGCAAACAATTTTATATTTTATTTAATTTAGTTTTTCGAGTTTTCTGTAATATGAGTATTTAATGCCCGTAAAAGAATCATTTAGTTACAAATAAATAAGTAATAAAATCAATAATGCTAGTCACCACCCCGTATATATTACTCTTTAATTTGGAACATTTTATTCAATGAGAAATACCAAACAATTGCCTGCGAAAAAAATGTTTTATGTGTGTTTCAGCTTTAACATGTCGTTTTTGTTAAATTGCACTAAAGTGTAGTATTATTTTTTGAGATATAGTCGATTCAAACTGTATGCAAAATGTCTTTTGTGGACTTACTGATATATTTTTTGATACTATACTGACGATATGTTTTGCGTGAATTAATATTTCTCAACCTTAATTTCTTAGTACATGTCTGTAAGTGAACTACATACTTTATTATTTTGAGCTTACCTTTTGAAACACATTTCATCCTAGAAAATCTCAAAAGCACTTCTCCATTCGGACGTTTTGTTTGCATTTTTTCGTGCGTTAAAATTATTTTTATTTTGCTAAAAAACTTGATTCCAAATCATTTCAGATACTCAGAAGAAGCATTATTTTTCTCAACATTTAATCCTAAGTTATTTGGAACGCAGCTTAAATTTCTTTTTGAATTCGAATGCACCAATACGAAAATGTTTAACAACGTTCTATATTTCTTCCTGCTTTTCTGCATATGGCGTTATTTTCACAAGCTGGCTCTCAAGTCCACAGGAGCAACAGGTGCTTGCGTGCAACTGGTGAATATGCGGAAGTTTGCATGCCTTAGAAAAGTACAACTGTCGTCTAGCGGATTGACGCTCACCATTATCTATTATGGTATCGCTGAACAAATAGTCCTCTGGGTACCTAATGAAAGATTCTTGATTTATCAATGGCAGCTAGTGATTACTCCTTGAAAGTCAATTTTATGTAAAATTGTGTCATAGTAGAAAAAAAAAACACTTAAAAAAAAACTTTAAAAAATAAATCTGTGTATTTAATGTATGAGATGGGGAGAGGGAAGGGGGGGGGGATCGAACTGGAAACATAAACGCTGTAGATTCGTAGATAGGAAAAAAAAATCTATGATTGAAAAAAAAAAAAAACTGTTGAGGTATAACTGCTAAATTTTTTATCTGAAATGACGTAACAGTTTTATTATTTAAAAAAAAAAAAAAAAAAAAAAAATATATATATATATATATATATATATATATATATATATATATATATATATATATATATATATATATATATTGCATGTGTAGGGGAGGTTGGGAGGATATTGGTTTGCAGGCTAGTGGAATGACTTAGCCACTCGTATTACTCGTAGCTATTAGCCTAGTTATAATTTTACAAAAAAAAAAAAAAAAAGCATGTATTGTTAGAAGGTGTTACTCAAACTAGAATCATTTGCCCTAACACGCAAGTTGCTACACACAAAAACTTTGTTTTCCAATAATTACTTGTGTTTTTCAGTAAAATGTACACATGGGTGGTTCAAAAATACATGTAAAAAAAAAGTTTCTCCTAGAGAACGTGCCACCCGTCAATATTATTAGATTTGTGGATAGTAATACAAGGTCCATTATGAAAGTAATGAGCATAATATTATTGTGACGCAGCGATAGATGGCAGCATGGTAAAACCGGCTGGGAAATGTGGTGGGGGATATGCCCTTTCAATGTATCCGGTCGTCAGTTGAGTTCGAGCAGTGTGAGCGGAGATACGTGCCTCCGCTTGAAGTGTGTTTTCAACTTTTGTAACATAACGCGATAGAGCGTTCGCTTGAACAACGATACGCCATAAAGTTTTGCGTGAGGCTTGGAAAAAATGCAACCGAAACATTCCAGATGCTGCAAGAAGCCTTCAAGGACGATTGCATTTCAAGATCACAGTCTGGGAAGTCGCACAAGGCGACCAGCCAGACAGCCTTCATCATTACCAACTTCCTGGCCCGGAGCAACTCCCCGGTGATCCCTCACCTCCTTACAGTCCCGACTTAACTCCATGTGACTTCTTTTTGTTTCCGCTACTCACGAGAGAGATGAAAGGAAAACATTGGGAAACAGTGGAAAACATCCAACACCATGTAGCAACGTTCTTGAGAGGCATTCCTGGCGAGGAATTTCAGGGTGCCTTTCAGGCGTGACAAACACGTCTCCGCAAGTGTATTGATGCAGGAGGAATGTATTTTGAAGAATATTGAACATTTGTACAAATTACGCTCAATAAATATATTTTGCAGTAAATGCTCATTACTTTCATAATGGACCCTGTATACTGGAAGAATTTTGGCTTCCTATTTCAACTGAAAGAGGGTGCTCAAGCTCCTCTCTCAAACTTCATACGTATGAGGAGGTGAGTTAAAAAAAATATATTGAACTGAATAAGCAGCGCTACATATTATAATATACACTAGTAATATGCATATACATTGCAATAAAATAATTATTTCTAAAAAAAAACAGCTATGGAGATTAATGTTTGTAAACTTGTGGCATTTTCTTTACTGCGGCTAATGTTAAATTAAGGGATTATTGAGCACCCTCTTAAAAGTTTGAGTAAGAAACTGAAACTTTTACAGCATATTATTAGTAAGGCTTAAAATTGAAAAAAAAAAAAAAAAAAAAAAAAGGGGGGGGGGATGGCCTGAACTTTATATCTCGCAAAAAAAATTTTTAACCACCCTAATGTACACCTCTATTTTAAATAAAATGGAGCTATTTTCGGTTCTATTTCTATCGAATTTATACTTTTAAGTCTGGTCTTTTCAACCCTTGTAATTTTTGTATAAATTGAAATAAATAATCCAGAAATTGAAATAAAGTTCGTGATGTGAGCTCATCGATTTTCAGTGAAATTTGCTTCAGATAACCCTAAATTTAGCATCGGGTACAAAGAAATCTCATCATCCGCCGAGAAATAAAACGAAATAGCCGGCGAACAGCTGAAAATGATCAGAGGGGAAAAAAAAAATTCTCGAAATGAAGACGTTTGTATTCGAGCGCAGTCCGAATCGGCTCATAAATTTTACATCCGCGTAACTTGTAATTACATAGGATTCGAGCCGTAACTGTGTTCTACAACATTGATTTCCTTAAGCATAAAAATAGCTCGCTAAAAAGGAATAATATTTAGAAAAAAAAAATCCGTTTTGGAGGGACTTTAAAATGGAATTTTTGATTGAGATGGTACGGAAATAAACGTTTTGCCCCTGTAAACGTCGCTTTCTTCTAAAAGAGTCTCTATGCAGTGAAACTACATGTACGGTATTGAGTTCGAGGTACACATTTGTAGGTGAATATGATTCTAATCGAATTTCCTTGGCTGTTTGTTAGGTTTTCTCCTTAATTTTTAAGTTTTTTTCCGATTTTTTTTAAAACATTGATTTTGTGCTAAACATTTTTTCCCTTCATTATTTTTTATTTTAAGGCAATTTTTTTTTTCTCCGCAGAATTTTATTTAGAAAAAAAAAAAAAAATAAAATCCTTGAAGGGACATTAAAAGTGCAATTTTTGATTGGGATGGTACAGAAATAAACGTTTTGCCCCTGTAAACGTCGCTTTCTTTGAAAAGAGTCTCTATGCAGTGAATCTACATGTACGGTATTGAATTCGAGGTAGGCATTTGTAGGTAAATCTGAACCTATTGTGATTCTAATCAATTTCTCTTTTTTTTTTTTGAAATTTCCCTTAATTTTGCAAGTTTTCTTATTTCGTTTTAATTTTGATGATTTTGTGCTAAGCACTTTTTTCCCTTTTCATTGATTATTCTTTAGGACACAATTTCTATCATCTTCGCCAGCAAGAATCACTAGAAATATTTCCGTCTTTCATTCTTTGGAAATTTATCATGTGAAATTTATGTCACTTTTAATCAAATGATTGTTTAGAAAAATATTATGAGCTGGTTAAAACACCCGGCATTTACCGGGTTACTCGAATTTAAGAGTTTGTAATGTAAAGTTAAAAGTTATTCATTTTCGTCCTGTAATTCGTTTTATTTATTTATTTTGACGGTTGCGTTTTGATAGGATTAAAATATTATTTATAAATTAACGGTAATTACGTAATATAATTCATTTGTCTTATAGTGGCACTGGTTCTTTGACATTCTTTCTCTTGAGGCAGTATGAGCCGAGTTAAACGACACGGATATTCGTTTATGCAGAAAAAGTAAAATATTTTTTCTTTAGCTCTGAATAGTTGCATTATATTTTCATTCGTTACTGGAAGTATTATCTCATAAAAATGGATGGTGGGGAAGTGGAAAATATTTCGAATTATTTTTCACTTTGTTTTGTTTTTCCCTACTCGTTGATTGCTCCCCCCCCCAACACAAGGGATGGGGGGGGGGAATCAAGCTGGTCCTTTAATTGGACGGAAACCATACTCCACTAATTTAAAAAACGCTTGGAACTCATATTCTAATTAATGTACGTCCTCGAACATTCCGTGCCAAGAGCAAACTACATCCGGAGTAGTCTTTTACGGACTTTCTTTCCTATAGTTCCAAATGGTTCCTAATTCAAAATTTGTTTACCAAACACACACAGAAACAAACTCACATCCATCATATATAGATTATGTGCGCCGTGCGCGTGTCTGTTATTTACATTAGTCCGAAGTCTATTAAATGTTGATATTAGCCAATGAATATTAACATCCATGTACCAAAGGCATTGGCGAAAGGCGAATTTATTTCCGGTGAATTACCGGTGAATGTGAAAGGTGACAATCTCCAATTCCAGTGTTTCACGGTAACGCGTACGAGCATACATATTAAGATGGGAAAAATATTGAAATGTTAATTTGGGAATAGATGTAAAATTTAATTAAATGTTCATATGAATAATCTGGTATAGATATTAGATAGATTAATGTTTATTAACAACTATATTTTTTGCCCTTATTAAAGTTTTTAGTAACGTTTTTAGCTATTGACTAGCATGTCAAACGACTTTAACCGAACACTGCATTCTTACCTTTTCCTTCCTCTTCTAGTCATCAATCGATTCCTCTCTTTTTCACCTGGCTTGTACTGTTCTTGAAATTGCTCCCATTTTGATTGCAAAAGGTCACCGAGCTAATGTGTAAATGCCGTTTTACTCAATGGCTCCCTAGCGATTTTTTTTCTTTTTGTTCCGTTAAACGCGCAGAAAAATGTCTCCCCATTGATTCGCCTTCTGGCTCCAATGAAGGACCTGCCGAATAGACTGCGAAATGAAATGTGTTGCTAATAGTTAAATGGGTGTTCCTCGCTCGCTCGCGAATTGTTGCCTATCACGCTCGTTTACGTTTCAAGTTTATTGCATCCGCTTGTGCTCGCTAACGCTTGCGTCTTTTAAATATTTGACGGCGCTCTAATCCGGTGGATAAAATGTTTCGCCCGACAATTTTGGATATTCTCATTTTAGTAAATAATTGGGAAGCGTTCCAGTTTATTTTCCGTAATGGTTTTGCATAACTAGTTTAACCGGTGATTGTTGTTTTTTTTTTCTTCTGTGCTTTCTCGGCACCTTTTGAAGCAATCAACAGTGAACATGTTTGGTTACAGGTTATTTGTTTTTACAAAAAAAAAAAAAAAAAAAAAAAATCTAAAAATTTAAATTTATTTATTACAAAAGAAAATAAAAAGTACACGAGTTTGATGCAGTTGAAATTGAAAATTGTAACTAACTGCCGGGGTGTTTGTGATCAAAAATTTCCGAATTTTCCCAAAATTTTGGGTTGCCGTTTCCGAAAATGTTGTGCTGACAACACATTCTAAAACTGAAAAATTATGGAAAAAAAAAAAAAAAACTTTTTTTTTTTCTTTCCCCAATGATTTTTGCATGCTGATTATTTGTATTTGAACAGTTTTTACGGGGGGGGGGGGGGGGGGGGGGTCGAGCTCCCAAATAGTTTCTAAAAATTTCTCACTGTCTTCAGACAATTTTACTTGAGTCCACTTGCGCCCCTGAACTAACGAAGCATTTTGACTCTTATGGTGTTCGTGGTTTACTGATGGAATTTATAGAAGCTTCCGGAATAACAGAGACATTAGCAAATTTTATTGGAAACTCCTTGTGATAAAGTCTCCCATTCTCTTGCTATAAATTGAAATTGTTTTATTACTTCCTTTTACAAAAAAGGAAGTATTGAAAAAATTTCACCCAAAAATCAGCCTTAATTTCCATTTTGCTCATCCCCAAATGAATGTTGAGTTTTTTTTTCAACCTGACCACACGTGGATATATGCCTAGGAACGTGAAGACACCCGAAATATCCATTTTGACGATCCCCGAATTAATTACAACGAGTTTTCTTGTGACGTCCGTATGTATGTGAGTATGTGTGTATGTATGTTGCATAACTCAAGAACGGAATGTCCTAGAAAGTTGAAATTTGGTACATAGACTCCTAGTGGATTCTAGTTGTGCACCTTCTTTTTTGGTTGCATTCGTATGCTTCAAAGGGGGTCTTTTGCCCCTTTTGGGGGGGAAATCATTGTTAATTTCGATGTAAACTCACGTGGTGTTATAATTTGGTGGACACTTGGCGATGTATCGCCAGTCTTTTGGTCGCCAAGCTTTGTAGCCAACTTGGCGACAAATTTAGCGATTTTTTATTATTATTTTTTTTTAATCTGGTTTCAATTTGGCCACTGTTGGTGATATTTAGAGGGTAAACTGTTGAATCATATTAAAACTGCCAATAATGAGCAAATGACATTAAATTGGAGTATAAGGGAGTCATGTGATGCACACATCAGCTCGTTAGTTTTTCACTTGTTTGTTGTGCTCTGAATTTTGTGAGTTTTGTTCGTTTGTAGTAGTGATGTGTACTGTCAGATTTGTTTGCAAGGAATTCCGAAATAAAGTCTTATGCATCCCATATTCGTGGTTTCAGCGCAAAAGCTAGCAAAAAGTAATATTTCCTTACTTTTTCAGCAACAATATTATAGTTTTACACAATCTTTAACGAATTTCTAGCAAAAACTTGCAGAACGAATGCTTTTGACTGACAAACTCAGAATTTCAGTGGAATTGATTCCGAAACAATAGCAGCAAAAATTATGGCACATTCAAGTCCAGCTTTTTTTTTTTTTTTTTTTTTTTTTTTTTTTAATTTTATTTTACCTCCATTTACAGTTGCTGAAGAATGGATAATTTCCAAAAGCTTATTTCGAAATTTGTATCAACAGCTTCGCTTTGCTGTTATGATGCTATAGTATATATATTTCATAATCTTACATTTCTTTGCGGTTTACAAAGAAAACAAAAGATTGGTTTCTGTTAATCAATTGTAAATGTATAGACATCTTTAAATATTAATATGGAAGGAAGCAATTACCTTTTATTGTAGTGATACATTTTAAAACAAGAATATCATGCTCATTAGTACGGTATTTTTCAAACAACTTCTTACGATTTAATGCCATGAGAATTTTATATTTTTTAAATTCTATTATATTTCTTAGTTGAGTGAAAACGATGTACAGCAACAGCTTCATTTATGTCTCATAACTTTTCCATCCCTTTCCCATCCATGGCGTTCTCTGGTCGAATAGTTCTGTTCTATTGAGCCCCACCGTTGCATCCGCCGCATTAAGCAAAGCTCGAGAGGAAAAGAGAGGTTTTCGCCAATTGTCTGTGATTGTTATTTATGTCTACTGTCGAATAGTTAAGGTTAATAGGCAATAGGATAAACCTCGGCTTTTGTGGGACCATGAAAATCTTTTTTTCCTCTCTCAGCTGAATGTTCTCGTTTTTTTCCTGGTCACCAGATCAATTTCTTTGCCAGTCAGGGTACGCGCTTTTCAGGGTTTAATGGCGTGAAGATTTCTTTTCTTCCCTTCAGCTTTTTTTTTTATCACCTTCGTTTACAGCTTTTACTAACCCTCTTAAAGCTTGGCTTCCATTGCAATGAATTCACGTGAATAAATGGCTCTGGCGTTTCTGCCTGGAAAAAGATATTGTTAAAGAATGAAATTAGACTAAGCGGGGAGATTTTGAAGAAGTTGGTAATTTGATTCTGAAGTTATCTTCCGTGTGTGACTTATTAATCTGCCCAAAATTTCTGTTTGGTTACCATGTCTAAAACAAGATAGCCATAGCCTAGATTTCTTGTTTCTGAGTTAACTTTAAAAGTTTGGTTTGAAGTTTGTTACAAATGAGTTTTGGTTCTTTGGGGTTTAATAGCGCTGTAGTCTTTATATGCTTTAAAGATCCTAAATTGCTTGCCAACAAATCAGCAAAAGTTTAAAATCCAACTTTCTAAAATTTAATAAATTTAATTGTGAATTTATATATATATATATATATATATATATATATATATATATATATATATATATATATATATATATGTATAATTTTTTTTTTAGAAAACTTCAATCAGAAAACAGAGGAATAACTTTTCAAAAAAAAAAAAAAAAAAAAAAAAACAATGCAAGTGCTTATATTTTTAATATGCAGCACACACTTAAGTTTAACAAACACTTAATAACGATGCACGAGACATCGATTTCCCAATTTAATGTTAGTTTTTTGCAGAATTTCTAGTAATAATTATGCGGATTCAGAAGAAAATCTTTTTTTCAATTTTTAGTGGAAATTTCTGCCAGTTTTCCGTCCGCAAATACGTTTTCTAAATGAATTTCTTTCGCCGAGTTTGTGATTTTATCGCATTTGGCGCGGTGGCGAATATTTAGCACAAGCCCTGGATGTGTATAAAATTTTCCTATGTTTTCAAGGGGGTTCTGCAATCAGCGTGGTGAAGCAGAAAACAGTAATTTACAATTGGTATAGTACTTATGTCAATGATGATGAGATATGGACTAAAAACAGTAGTGGTTTTACGTGTTGCATTCTTTTCTCGCTTTGGATTTTAGGCGTCTCATTTTCATATTATAAAATATTTTATGTAACGCAGAATAAACGAGTATGTTGGACGGAAGGACAAGAATAACAATAAATAACAGCATTTGCAAGTGAAAACGTGTCTTATATTCTCTCGTACAATAGAAAGCATCTCAGACTTAAATTTTTCGATTATTGTAATATTATTATTGCTTTTAATTATGTATGTTTTCGTGAAATTATTTCTTAAAACTCATTTATTGATTTTTAACACGCTGATTTGATTTTTCCTTTTTTTTTATTCATATTTATGGATCATTCACAAAATTTTATTTCTTAAAAAACGGTCGGATATGTTTGACATTCACGTCGTGAATATATTTCGAAAGGTAGTTTCTAAGCGAGAAATGTACATCGGGGTTTTTGTGGGTCACGCTGTTTTTCTGGAAAAAAGAAATTCTTCTTTCAGATAAAATTGCACACGACTCGTAATTCGATTACAGTGAAACCTGTGTAAGTTGACCACTCGCGGTGCAGTACTTTGGTGGTCAACTTAGACAGGTGGTCAACTTATAAAGGGCGGTAATTTTTTTTTTTTTTTTTTTGTCATTTCTTGCACCACGTATTCATTTTTTGAGGAATTCACCCTTAAACTTTCTGTTCAACTCACTTTCATTGTTTAAGATTATTGAAAGTGGAACAATAATTAAAAATACTATTCAAATAATTTTGTTAATTTTTCCTTGTTTTTAACTATATTAGACACTTCAGTTTTAGAAATTCCATATATGCCAGCTAATATTCTCTGGCTTTTTCCATTTTCAGTTAATTTTAATATTTCATACTTTTTATTAATCTCAAGTTCAGCTAACTTTCTTTTTGAAGCCTTTTTTATGTAAAACTTATAGCACAAATAGCAACAAGCTCGACTCTCCCAGTTTATAAAGGCAAAATCAAAATATCCTATCTCTTAATCCCTTGCACCAGAAAAATTTAACTTTACTCATTAGCAAGCCCAGATCTGCCACCCGCAGTGCAAGAGGCCCGCGTCCTTAAAGGGGCTAACGGCTCTAGAAATTGAAGAAAAAAATAGAAAAAAAAAAAAAAAACTAGCACTAAGACTTATTCACTTTACTAAAAGACTTTACTATCTCAAATAGAACAACAAATGAAAAACAAGTTTGGAGAATAAAGAGCTGCATTAAGCTTTATTCTGCTGGTTTAGTTAGTAAAATGCTGTTCTATCATCAAAGCCTTAACAACATTCTTAGAGAGTTATGAAAATAATAATAATAATAAATAAATAAATAATAAAATAAAATAATTTTCTGAAGAAAGTTAAAAAATAAATAAACCAAGTGGTCAACTTACAAAGGGTTTTTTACAATACTCCAAACCAAATTTGGCGAACATTAGTGGTCAAGATAGACAGGTGGTCAAGATAGACAGGTGGTCAAGATAGAGAGGTGGTCAAGTTACAGAGGTTTTCCTTCATTACATGAGATAGGACTAATTCCGTTCCTGACAAAAACGGTCAACATAGACAGGTGGTCAACTTACAAGGGTGGTCAACTTTACAGGTTTTACTGTATTTCTCATTTGCGTTCCGATACTGAAAAATTTTCAAATTCATCCATAGCGCGTGAAATATATATATATATATATATATATATATATATATATATATATATATATATATATATATATATATATATATATATATATATATATATATAATTTTTTTTTTGCTAGAAGTGTCTATATTCGATAATTGCTTAATCTACCTTTTTAAGTCCTCCGATTAATTTTTCTCATCAAATACAAAAAAGTTAATGCCACCCTTCTTATGAGAAACGCATAACACCTTAAAGCATTCCCGAAATAATTCACTGTTGAATAACAGATGAATCCAATCATTTTCCTCCTCTAACTGCAAGCGACCTGTGTCCCTTTCTCCTTTTTTGGCCAACAAGTTGGTCCTTTCTCCATAGGAGCGTCTCCCGAGGGACCTGCCAACGTTGATAGGATGTGGAAAAACGGGGCCCGTGCCCCTGGAGAATTGACCGAGAGGGTCTGGCGTGGAAGTCATCGGAGGCATATTAGTTTTTCTTCTCCGTCTGTAATTATTTGTGGTGTTCCGGTTTTGTGTGGCTTAGAGCATATTAGGCTCCTTTCTGGTAATAAAGTAGCTCGGGGTGAGAGGATGAATCTTTTATGAGCCGATACGGCTGCATTTCTCCCAATGATCGACATTTTCTTCTTCCCACTTATGACAACCAAATGTATATCGACCTCGTTCAGAATCTTTTTATCTCAATCATCCTAAATGGAACAGTTTATTCCAGTGCGAAAAATCTTTTTGTATTTATGCAACTGTAAGAAGTGAAACTTTAGCAAGATTTGAACAGGGTGGCGACAGATCAGGGAGATCAGGGAAAAGTCAGGGAACTTGAATAATCAGGGAAAAGTCAGGGAAATATCAGGGAATTTTGAAAAAATAACAAAAAATCAGGGAAAATTGATTTTATGAAGAATTTTTTTTTTTTTTTTGCTTTACAAAATTAAGTACTATAATTCCTTACGCATTTTCCGCCAATTATCTGTTCAAAAAAAAAAAAGTAAAATTAATGAGGTGCGATTATACACTGCCGTATATTTGTGCATCTTTTTTCCTCAACGTCAAAGTATTGAATCTTACTTACTAACCACAAGATGAACTTCTTAAGATTGCTTCTGCGTCTGTAAGGTTGTTTATTTTATCTTGCTTGAAATTTCCTTTCACGCTTTCAATGCTACATAAAATAAACAACCCTACAGGCAAAGAGGAAGCCTTCATTAATGCCTTAGTTCCTTTGCCTTTATTCCATTGTCTCAAAGTAATTACCGTACTGTAATCACGATTTCAAGAAGAAATCTTTGGTTTTTGAACTAACACTGGTAAAAGTTTAAAAGTTATTACTTCTTCGCGTTTTTAATTTTAACTGCTAAAATTGAACTTTCAATAAAAAAAAAACTTTGTTTTTTGCTGTTATACTATTTGTTGTTACCGCAGATTATAAAGGTTTTCTTTTCTTCAGACTTAAGTGATTCTTTTATTTTATAACCAAGTCGTATTCTTCTTTATATATATTTTGAAATTAACTAATTGTTTTTTTTTTCCCTTTGCATTTCAAAGTTGTTTGTTACAAAAGCAATCTAAGAGTTTTTTTCGTTACATACTGAAATCATTTGAAATAGAGTTAACTTGTGTACTTAAGTAAATATCATTATTATTATTATTATTTTTGTTGAAATGCTGTATTCATTCATTAAAACCTATGTTCTTGATTAGAGAAAAGCTCCCTATGATGGATGTCAAATGGTTTCATCTGTTTTGCATAAATATGTCAATTAGTTACATAAGAATAACTACATTACTTCTATTCTTTCACTATTGCTTGTTATTCTTGCAACCATTATTATACTGTTTGAAAATTTAGTTCAAAATAATTTCAATTACTTTTTAGTTCTATCATAAATACACATGTGTTTTTAAGAGTGATGTTAATAGTTTCTTAAAATTCTTATGCCAAGTGGTTTCTAGAAGTAGTTTTTTTTTTTTTTTTTTAATTTTCTATAATCTTTCCATGTAGAAAAGTAGGGTTTTTTTTTTTTTACAAAAAAATTGACGATATGTTTTTTATAAACCATTTTATTAAAAAGTAGCATTTTTTAAAAGTATCTTTAGTTCAACAACTTTACACAACTTAAAACGTTTAAAATACTGCATTTTATACAAACATACAATGGATTTCAAGTAGAGCAAAGAAAGAAAACCATTATCATTGTTAACGTAAATCAGGGAAATTCGGTGAACTTAATCAGGGAAAAGTCAGGGAACTTTTTTTCACAGTTCCTGTCGCCACTCTGTTGAAGGAGTAAGATTATTTTAAACTTTCTTACGTGTAGACTGATAGCAAGTGAATTACAGTGGGAGTAAAATACAATTAACAAAATGATATCTAAATAAGTTTTAAATTTGCCGTCGTTGTATCCTTTTTTTTCGTCCGAAGTCTTTTTTCCTAAATTGGAATTTTTTTCCTCGCATGCTATTGTTATTGCTACATTCGGCGCTGAAAAATAAAAATAAAACAAATAATTAAAGTAACAAAGTGTGCATTATTAGCATTCCTCCTGCCGTAACTCCTAAATTTGCGTGCGTACCTTACTATTGTTATTGAATTTTGCGTTTACCTTTATTTGCTAAACTGCTGCTATATTTTCCGGTACCACTGTGTTGCATTTTGTCGTTTCCTCTTAATTGTAGAAAGATATATGCGTTCAATATTTTGGGAGTGTTGTATTAATACAATATGTTTAAAATACAGATTTCCTGAGGAAAACTGAAAAACCCGGTAGAGCAGAAACAGCTTCATGTTGCGATGTACATCGCAGATTCTTGAAAAAGTCTGTAAACTATAGGTAAAAGTAGGAAGAAATCTAATTTTACGTTTCAGCGAGCGAAAAGTCGTACATATTTTTTAGGCTGTAATCCATAGGTAACTTGTAATTTTTAAGTTTAGCATTTTATTTTTAAGCTTTTTTTGTTGCTGATATCTATTTTACGATTTATCTCATGTCCGCTCATCCTGCGACTATTTTTGGTTTTTTTAATTGAGTCGTGTGATTGGCTGGACATGTTATCCGCATGTGCCGTCTTGAGCTCACCCCCCTTAAGATCCTAAATGCGAAATCTACTGGCAAATGTCAGAGAGGAAGGTGGAAGGAAGACCAAAAAGTAGATGACTGGATTGTTTGGAGGGAGACCTCAAAACTATCATCCTCAAATTGGCATGAAGCCAGGCAAAAAAATAGATCCAACTGAAGGATATGGTAAAGGCCAGGACCCATAATAGGTTGTCCAACCAGTCACGAGCAGGGGTGTGCACAGAAATTTTGGGGCCCATCACAAAAGACTTTTCCGGGCTCTGCTCTTTATTGTTTACCCCTATATTTCATCCCTAGTTCTGAAAATATTGGGAGTTTTCAGGCTTGGGCCCGGGCCAACAGGTGTCTCTTCTCTCCTCCCCCCCCCCCCTCTGTGCACGCCCCTGGTCATGAGATGAATTGCGTCGCAGACTGTGAAAAGAAATCCTGCTGTGGTAAAAAAAATGGGGGATGAAATATGCGTGTCAACATTTAACACGATCAGGGGTCGAAGTGGTCCTATATATCCTATATTTCCTATATTTTCAAAAAAAGCATCAAAATCGTCCTATATTTCCTATATTTTTGGGAAATGTCCTATATTTCCTATATTCCTGTTTTTCATCTAATTTATTTCTTTAAAACAACAGTAAATAAAGTATCTGACTACGGATTTTTCGTGGAAAGTACGTCTGCAGACGAATTTCAAATTAAAAAAAGCAACTGACTAAATCCTGCAACAGGCATCTTCTCTTATTGACTACAGCAATGTGACGTCACTGTAGTGGGTGGAGTTTCGAGAACGAAGTCTGAAGTCGGTTTTAGAATTTTGCGTTTGGCAACATCCGTTTATTTTGTTTTCCAGCGCGGTTTTTGTTTTTGTTTTCGCTTTCGCGAGTATATTTTTGTGTTTAGTGCATTTTCTGATCGGAATGTTCTAAAATTTTTTTATACAATCTTTTCTTTTTGTGGAATTTCGGGATCTTTGAATGGAATGTAAGTCTCTTAAGATGTTAAATCGTATTTTGTTGTAATATGTGAAATTATAATGGCGAAATCGCATTGCTTAACAAAATTTCGTGAGGAGTGGTTGAACCAGGAGGGTGTTAATGGTACAAATATTGGTGCATGGTGCTCCAAAGGAAAAGATAACTAAATAATATATTATTTCTTTTTTCATAGCGAAACTATTCATATAATGTGTCCTATATTTGTCCTATATTTTTTGTGGAAAATGTCCTATATGTGACAAGTTGATCACTTCTACCCCTGGACGATAAAACACGATGCCTAATGTGTTGATGTACAACAGTGAAAACTTTTCCCGTTGGATAAACATTCCGCTCGCATGCTAGAAATGCTACCAACAACAGAGCATCCATTCTTTTTACCAGCAAAGATGCGTCATCAAAAGCAGATCCGCCACGAGTTGGGGAATATTTTATTAAGGCGTTATCCCGAAGCGACACACCACCCATCGTTGTCTTCAAATCTCGGTACATACGTAATGCGATGCTCTGCCAACATGAAGCCTGCCGACAAAGGGGCATCGCACTGTAAATCTTCCCGGGTTTCAACAAGTTACGATGTCATCCGACCTTTGCGACCCACCCGTCCTTGCACCAGGATGAAAGAAGGGGGAGTCATCCCCGAGACCCAGGCCCCGGTCTTGCTTGAGTTACCAGGAAAGATGCTTCAGAGCATAGACAGGAGCAGAAGGAAAAAAGTTGCTGCCAAATTTTGGAAAAAAAAACTGTAAGAAGAAGAGCAGGAAAAATTAATCGGAATAATCATGAGGACAATGTTCCGTTCCGAATTTATCGCTTAAATATTTATTGTTTGATTTTTGAAGTTATAAACTTACAAAATATTTGAATTCATAATTTTTATGTTTTCTGTGTTGTTTACAAAAAAAGAGGTACCACTGTAATAAGGAAAATAATTTCGGAAATGATATTGTTTCTTTGGGGAAGGAGTATGGATGGAAGATAGGATAAAGTTGATTACAAGTTTTATTGTGAAAAAAAGGAAAATCTCGGAGTTTCCGAGGGATGCATCTCCAAATCTCACCCCCTATACTGTAATGTGTCACATTTTAAACTGATTGAGAAACGTTATTTTGTACGAGTAACTTCGCAGACAATTTATTACGAGTTTGATAATGAGTGTACCAGATTTGAAAACTAACGAAATTGAAATAGTAAGCAGTCTAGCTAAGAATAGGACGTCGCTTCGATTGGTTAATTCTATAAGTATGAGTCTGCTTTTTGTGCTGTTTGTAATTTAAGATTTGGAAACCCATAACTTTTATTAGTAAGAGTTATTTAAAAAGCATTAAATTTTTGTGAGTATTTAAGTTGAGAAGCACCACAAATGGGCGGCATGCAAATAAAAAATTAGGCAACTACGAGGGCAAAGAACTGCTGGACATTTAGCTCTGGAACGCATTTGATCTATCCAATTTTCGTCTGCTACAACTGTCTAAAAACGCCAAAGCAATAATAGCATCGTCAGTAAAGAATTCAGAGCTTTTAATTTTATTGATGTTTCACTGAAGTACAAAACGGCTATTTTGCATACATAAATATTTTATAAATGTAAATGGAAACATTCAGAGTTCAAAATGTTAAGTTTCGTAGAACAATGAATATTTTTCAATGAAATCGTGTGAAAAAGTCTTGCTTGTGAAGTTGTAACTCACTGTACAGTGAATTGTTTAAGCAATCACGTGCAGCACAATCTATATATATAATTCTCTTACGTGCCGGCAAATGAAGGGGTGAATTTCTAAACCTCTGTTGGCAACACTTCGCCGATAAATCATGTAAACAAACTTCTACGTTGTTTTGAAATCTTGAATCACAGAATACTCAACGAACTTTTTTTTTTTTTTTTGAGATGAGTTTCAGTCGGGCTGTGGCCCATTTCAACCTTAATCAGCAAAGAAAAGCTCAAAGAAGGCAGGAAACCGTTCTTGAATCCAATTTAAGACGAGCCATTTCCAGAGTTGTATTCTCTGATTCGCTGCCGATAATTTTTAGCGGCTGGGGAATTTTCAGTCAGCAGTTCCTTCAACAGATCAGGTGCGTCACACAATGCCGGTAACCGCACCTTTCCGTCATGGCAACATTTAGTATATTTATTTGCAGTATTACGCTCTTTCTGCCAATAAAGAGCACCACAAAATTCGCATTCTTCACACATTGCTCCACAATCATGTTCATCGGCAATGTTGTTTTGAACGCGTAGGCGCTTTGAGCGTCGTCTATTCTCTGCTTCAGTACGACAGTTCAGTTCAAAATGAATAACCGAGAAAGAATTTACTTTATTCCTTTTATTCTCAGCTGAAAGGTTTCGCCAAATTTGTTTAGGGTTATAGTAGTTTTAGTATTGTGCAAGCAAAGTAGCCTTGGCGAGTTTTCGCGTTTTTAGTTAAACCATTTTTTGTTCGTGACGTGGCAAGGATTCAAACAAGATCTTTTGAAGCAGTGTCAGTTGTGGCTCCCAAACGGGACATTTTTAATTGTGTATATGAGGAAGTTTTCTCAGATTAGAATATATAAGAGTGTAAATATGTAAATATATAAGAGTGTAAATAATGTAAATACATCCCTCGGGGGAGCCTGTAACCCCTAGAGGGCGCGTCCCCAGGTGGCGGATAGGGGAATGCCTTCATTGGTTTTCCAATGGGTGGTAGAAGGGAAATAAAATACCTTCCGCGGACCAACAGGTAGAAGTGCAATCTCTCCAAAGCAATGACAGACACTTTTGTATCTATAATGGTAAAGTTGTGCACATTGCCAAGGCAGTCATCTTACATACAGCAAAGTTAAACTGTCGAAAATCTGGCTAAAGCAGACAAATTAACATTATGAACGTAATTTTCATATTGGTTAAATGGATGGTGACCTAAATGCAATTACCAACTTTAATTTTTACGGAAAATTTTAGCTAGGCTAATGTATTGGCATACAGCGAGCGAGCGAAGCGAGCATGGATCGCGAAGCGATCCACAGGGAACTGCGTAAGCAGTTCCGGGGGTTGGCGAGCGATAGCGAGCAGGGGGCGATAGCCCCCTAGTTTCAGTTTAATAAAGTTACAATGAAAGGAATATCCAAGTTGAATATTTTACTATCAAGCATTACGGTATGTATAGATGGCACACTAAGTTTGATCAAAAAGTCATCAGTCTTAGGAGAAATTTGTGTCCTTCTTCCAGATTGCAATATAAATTTGAAGGCAAAAACCGCCCCAGTTACTAATACTAATATAGCTTTGTGTTATCGGATTGTTTGCCGTAATACGAGGCACCCAGAAGAAAAGAGATGTAAATGCCAAATTAAAAATTTGGAGTTAATTAGTGCAAATGGTAGGAGAAACTCTCATATGGGTTTCGGGAGAAGAGAATGATAGTAGCTCTTGTAGGGGGTTACTATGCAGCATGGTTTTCCTTTTCATTGAAATGCTACTAAAGTCAGTCTTAGGAGAAAATTGTGTCCTTCCTCCAGATCGCTCACTCTACTATAAATTCTACAGCCGATACAGCTCCAGTTAGTAATACAGATTAGTGTTATCTCATTGTTTGCCGTTGCACGAAGCAGATAGAAGCAAAGAAATGTTTTGGCCAAAATTAAGGACTTGGAGGTAACTAACTTTGGAGGCAAATAGGAGAAACTCTCATACATTTCGAGACTAGAAATGGTATAAAGTAGCCTATGTAGGAGGCTGCCATGCAGCATGATTTAGAAAAACTTTTCAATGTAAGCCTACCTAGAGCTAGAACTTAATACCCGTTTTGCTCAAAACTTCATCCCTTTGCTTATCACTGCCTTGACAAAAAAAGTAAAAATTCAAAACCGACTCGTGAAAGTATCAAAGGTTGCCGTTGCCTAAGCATTTTTCGGAACTATTATAAAGTTCTATTCTGACGTTTTCGTAACTGAAAGATTGCTGCGTCGATACAACTCGGTGCCTCATCAGAAGACGCATCCCTCAATTTGTCTTCTTCCCTGACAGGGCTTCAACAAGTCGCTGACCTGGAGTCGTTTCATCTCATCCCTCCTCTGCTGATGGGATGCGTCTGGGTCTTAACCCCCGTCTCGGGCCCCCTGAGACTTTGAGGGACGACTGCATAGGTTCGCATTACTTTCGTGCTTTCTCACTAAGTGGTGTTTTGTCTGCATGTTAGTCTTGCGCCATTGCTGCTTTCGGGAATTGTATGCGCTGCGGCTCCGGTTCTGTTTGCCGGCTTCGACGTGGGAGTTGTTGTAATAGGATTTGCCTCTTAAAACAAACTACTCTCAAAACATATAGAATTTGAATCTCTCTTCACTATTGATTCAATGGATTAGAAGTCTATGGCTTTTTTGGGGAGAAGCTACAGCACATTTGGACGAGATTTTGTTTTTTGTTTTATCGGGTTTTGTTTTTAAATGAATGTTGTCATTGCATCAAACATCAGCTATGTGATATTCAGATCATGTTTTTTGTATGTTGTGGGACAATGAGTTCTGGTGCCTTATAGAAAATATCTTGTCAAAACGTCGGCTGAGTAAAAACAACATGGTAGCTGCAAATTTGACAAAATAGAATGTTTTACTTTTGTTGGAAAATTTTGTTCGAAAGAAATCATAAATGCTTCTAATTGAATAAAATTCAGAAATGGTGGTTTAATAACATTTAATTCAAGTCTTGACATTCCTCCAAAATCGTGAAAAAACATGGCTTTGTTGAGTTTTTCGAAGCAATATGGATTTAAAAAAAAAAGAACAGTTTGCAGTTGCCTATTTGTAGCATTCACCCCACGGAAAATGAAACGTGTATCTTTGTAGAAATAATAAAGAAAAAAAAAAAAAAAAAAAAAAAAAAAAAAAAACCTCGGGTGTTTTATGGTTGGTAAGAAACTCCTTTATGTATACTTAAATCGAGTTCGAACGCTGTACGCAGTCAGAGAAAACCTGGAATAGCCGAAGAAATAGAAAGGGAAAAAAATTTAGAAAATGTTTCTTTAATTTTTACGTATTTTCTATTTTAATGACAACTGTGTTAGCTAAATACTGTTCTTATTTTTTATATCCTTGCTAGATTAGAGACTTGAATTTTTTAAAATTTGTATTTTTCCTTTTCTTAAACGGTCATGGAAATTTTCCATTACTGTTCAATCTGTCTGAGTTTCAAGCTGTAAGACATCCGAAACGTTTTTTTTTTTTTTTTTTTTAATAGCATTTTATAACGAATTTTTTAAAAATATGTTGGCATTCTTCAAAATTACAAATTTTATAAATTTCCAGTATTAAATACATAGCGCAATAAAAGAAATTTCTTTGTCGGATCATTTTTTAAGTCACTATATTCATGTTTCTCAGATTCCTCCATTTGGCAAATTGCATGTTTCCATTGCAAGAATTTATTCTATTGAAACGATTTCTAATTCAAGAAAAAAGTCTCCAGAGAGCAAATAATTCTAATCGATTCTTGAACACGCCCTTTGATTAGACTCGAAAGCGATATCCGTATCGTAATTTTGCACTTTGGGAGCAAATTCGTGCCTCATCTGTCGTGATGTTAAGTCGACGGAATGCTTATGTTAATTAAACTCCAGATCTGGGAATTTCGCATTTGTGTCAGAACCGTGCGAACTTTAGATGGCCTCGGGGAATTGAGCTCTTCTTGGCTGGACACTGGTCAGCGGGTTTGCTGCTTACTGAACGAACTTGTAATTTACTCTCTAATGGAGGTATTTTATGCAGCTGGCTGTCCACTAGGAGCGATTCCTGGGGCATGCTCGAGTAACGCTCGATGTAGGTTAGTTCGACCAGTGAATAAATACTGTATAACTTCAATTATCCGAATTCCGACAGTTCGAATCGATTTAGGAATTTGAACAAATAATTAAGTAAGACTGATTTCTGTTTTTGTCTACACGTGCTGTTATTCTTCCCTCCGCGAAGCTGGTTTAGGCGAAGCGTAAACATTATTGGGATGATGGGTCATTGTCTCATAGTGCAGTTCTATTATTGACTGCCGCTCTTAAAAATACCACTCATTTGCAGCATGCATGCAGTTGTATGTGTGTATATATATATATAGTTTTTTTTTTTGAAAAATAATTCAGTTATTATTATTTTTTTTTAAAACCATGTGAGGTGCGATATCACTTGATTCGGATAGTTGGAGTTCTGTAGTACTTCATGTTTTTTTATAGTCATTTATTTATTTTTAAATAAGGTTTTAAAAGTTTATGTTTTAGGCAAATTTAGAACTTTTATGCAATTTTAAAAAAGAAAGGTAAGTTGTCTCCGCCTGCTCTGGCTTTCAGTTGCTGGGGGGGGGGGGGGGCAAATAATCAAAAGTTCTCGTATGAGACCTCCTATATTCAGAGAAAATCAGGAACGTCTAGGTGATTTTCTCTGAAATTGACATAATTTTTAAAAATGGTTCATTTTCGCGATTACAATTTTTGTTAGTTGTTGCTTTTATCCTGAATTATAACAATAAATTATTTTTTTTTTTATAATTTATTTCTGGAAACATTATAAATATGTATAGTTTTTAACACATTGACTGCTAGGGACGAGATAACTCGTCCTCCAGCTAACACGTTGCTATATTTTTTCAGCGGGTTCCATTGGTTTTCCTGGCTGTTCTGCCGCGCATAGACGAACATTTAGACAAGGTTCAAAAAGAGAACACAAGATCGCGTCTCTACTGCGTTTGCTGTGAAAACATTTTCTGATTCAAGCAGACGTGCGCGCGATCCAACGAGATAGCGCGCGAGTTTTTTGTGCTGTAGTCTGTGAGTAAATAAAAACGTAAAATGAGCAAACATAAGTATATGTCTTACATATGTAAGTATATGTAAGAAAATGCGACGTTTGCCATTCTCTGAACATTCGAAAAGAATTGCTTTATCAATGCAAAACATGTGCGTCCAAACCTACCTTATGTGTTGTCCCTTGCTTTGAAAAATATCAGTGTGGAAAATTTCTAGAAAAAAAATATATAGAATTTGTTTTGTATGCTATATTGTTCATGAAAAAGTCCAATAAAACTGTTTTCCTTCAAATTGTTTCAAATAATTAGCTTAGCGCAAGGAGTCCGTATATAGGCTGTCGACGACGCAGTCAATGTGTTAATAAACGGTTTGAAGGTATAAAATTATATCAGAACTAATGTGTCCTCATTTAATTCTCAGGTGTTTAGTTTGAAAGGCTGGATTAAAATCGGGATAATATTCCAATTTTTGTGTGTTCAGAAAAAGTTTTTTATTCCCACGCATTCAATAAATAAATAATACATAACATAAAATTCTCAAAAATAATAAAACTTAATTTCTACTCATTTGAGAAATTTCATTTTCTCTTTTATTCATAAAATTTAATTTTTGCAGTTGTACTGTAATTTTTGCCGATTCAATCTTTCAACATAATAGTTCCCGCTTTACGTTTTTTTTTTTTTTTTATTTTCAAGTTCGGATCAATTTTCAACTGGAAATTTTGCGACTGCAAGTTTCTGATTTTCCCACTGATAGATTCTGATTTAGTTTGAATACAACTCTAAATTTGCTCAATTTTTAAATTTTTTAAACTAAACATTAGAAAACTTTTATTGAAAAAAAAACTATGACTTTGGGAAAAAAAACTTGGGATTGATATGCTTGTAGTGATATAAAAGAAAAAGACAAATAAATAAAAATTATTATTAAAAAATAAAATAACAACAGTAAAATAAAAACAATTAAAAATAGGTAAAAGTATTTTCTACTCCAAAATTCTTATGAGAAAGTCCCTTTTTATCAGAATGTGTTAACAATATTGTGTAACTTTGTGCTTGTTTAATGTTGACTTTTTCATTTAATCGTAAACCGGTTTGCAATTTTCTTTGTTCATTCCGGCCTTAACTACACTCGTTTCATTCAACTATCTCGTTTTATTTCCATACAGCTACAAAATAAGCATGACGAGATCTGAAACTATTTGGTGTGATTAATTTAATTAATGAACTTATTTTGTATTTCTGCTAAATTTAACTAAACGATTTGGCGAGATTCCATTCCGTCAGCTTTTTGTCAACTACTTTATAATCAGGTTTTGAATGTACTTTTTCTCAAATCTTGTTAAATTTACAACCCCTTTTTTTTTTGGGGGGGGGGGGGGGGGAAATAAAATCGTTGGGAAAGTTTTTAATTGCTGCTGCATCCGTCTTGAAGTATGCATGTATTCGTAGTGTGATTTGAATGTGAACAACACCAAATTTAAGTTTTATGAATAAATCGGTTGGTATTTACGTTCGAGTCGTTTAGGTTCAGCTTTTGAGGCTTTTTGAAATTCTTTGGTACTAACTGATACTAAACAACCGATAATGCTACAGATCGATTCATACAAAATATTTAATTCTTATATCAATATCAATGCAGTATTTTACTGGGGAAATTTCGGTAGTTAATATTTAATTTGGATTAAGACGTTTTCGGTTATGGACTTTTATAATGTTTAATGTATGTCTGTTAATGGTATGCTTCTAACTACCTTTAACTGTGTTTGCTTATAATGTCCGAACGTCTTTAAAGCATTTAAAAGTTCTGACAAAGAGCTTAACGGCAACTTTATTGTACTATGCACGCATGTGTTTTTTCACTGGCCGGCGCCATGTCTAGTTCCCATAGCAACTAGTGGTAATCGACTGTCGCCGTATTACGGATGACACGTGACAAATTGGCCGCGGCGCTGTTGCCACACTGGTGAAACTAATTATTAAAAATGTTGTTCCTCTATGGTACTGCTTCGTGGCAGCTGGAATAAATGTACTTTTGGGGGAACCTTTTTTTTTTTTCTTTACATTTGCGGCATCAGCTACTCGTTTTTGTTGTATTGGCTGGTGGGCGAAGTGAAGCATATCAATAATCTCACTGTTACATCTTTGTCCTAGAACTGATGCTTGCATCACTCGATTTTTTTCATACGTGCTTTCAAAATTCATATGACTCACTAAATTTGAAATGAGAGATTTCATGTATAGTTAACTCCCGACTATCTGCGGGCTGCTTATATAATTGACTGAATTTAGATAAATGCTCTCATTTTAATTTAACAAGTGCAAAATTTATTTTTAGACATTCTTATTTCTTTCTTCCATCTCCTTTCCAATGGCATCAAACCTTCCATGATCACCGAAACCTTATTTGAAACCTGACTTTTAGATCTACACAACTTACTGCTTTATATCTACACCACTTGCTGATTTTTAGATCTACACTACTTGCTGATTTTTAGATCTACACCACTTGCTGATTTTTAGATCTACACTACTTGCTGATTTTTAGATCTACACTACTTGCTGATTTTTAGATCTACACTACTTGCTGATTTTTAGATCTACATCACTTGCTGATTTTTAGATCTACACCACTTGCTGATATTTAGATCTACACCACTTACTGATACTTAAATCTACACCACTTACTGATACTTAAATCTACACCACTTCATGATTTTCAAATGTACACTACTTGCGCGTGCAAACAAGTAACTGGTCCAGTCTTGTTCGGAAAAATTCCCCTAGCCTATGCGGTTTTAATGTAACCTAGCTTGATCTGTTTTCGGTTCGTCTGTTTGCATCATTTGCTCGCGCATGTGTGTAATCCATTTGCAATGATAAGCGATTCTTTTTTTTAGCTTTTACCTATACATTTTTACATACTTATCGTTTTAGCTATTATTCAAATAAATAGAAGTGTTATCGAATTTTTAATCTAATGCATACACCAGTACCGTTCTTTGCGTATTGTCTGCGAATTCGCCTATCCGCGGTAACCGTGCCGCCCAATTCTGCCGATAATCACAAACTCAGTATTAATTGGGTGTGCGATTTATTGTCTAAGATTATTCTACAGCATTAACATAACTTGTCTTGATTTGGGAATTATTAGGCCAAATCAGTTTTGAGAGTGATATTTAATGCATACATTATATATTATGTATTCTATTGTTCAAGCATAAGTGATAACATTTTTTTCTCTTTCTCTTACAGGTAAGATACATCGATGCTGACATTTTTTGTTCTCATGCTGCTAGTTATCTTCCACTCGCAAGTATATAGTACATTTAAAACATATCTTACGCTTTCATTTCGCTGCATACATTCATGTTAGCCAGTTTTAATGAAATAACTGAACACATACAACCCTTCCAAGTTTGTTTTCTCATTGTTTTAAACAAATATTTAACTTTTTTTTCTTCTTTACTGTGATGGTTAAAAGCAGACATATCATCGCAAAAAGTTACAACAAGAATTTTAAAAAAGATAATTTTTCGAGAGGTTTGGGGGAAAAAATGTTTCTTAATTTTTGACTTATAGAAATAAATTAATGATTCTTTGAATGATACATGTGTTTAAGTGTCTTGTATATTTTTCTCGGCAATCAGTTAAACAAAATTACATTCTTTGTCGAATATTCAATATCTCTCTGTAGTTGTTTCAATATTATTGTTAATATTAGTGCTGTTTCCTAAACATTTCGGTCTCGATGGTTCGAAGCTAATTGAGATTTAATGTGTTGGATGTCTGAATCTTAATGGACGCTAGCGGGTGTTCCATTATCGAACTTTACCTTAACGTCTCATATCCATCGATCTCCGCCTGTCACCTGTTAATTCCAATAGTTTGAGAGAGTAGAAGATCTATTACTTTTACTAATTTAAGTAAGCAAGTTAATTGAGAATCAGAAGCTTACTTTATTGCTTGAACTCTCTCTCTAGAAATTATCCATTTATAATTACTACAAAAGTTATCGATGGCAAAAATGCAGAACAAATAAAATAAATAAATATTTAATTTAATAAACATATGATAATGAATAACATATGCTTAGTAAAGGATTTTTAGAAAAATCGTTCCTATGCATATGTAAAAACAACGCAATATGTAGAACCATGACTTGAACATCAACCCCTGAAAATATGCTGATTCTCTGATCGACCCCCCCCCCCCCCCCCGCCAAACTACATGTTTCTTTCGTGATCTGTTTTATTTTGAAAACATTTCACTTTTGCATAAATGAAGGCGAAGCGGGTGCTTCATGACACTTGAAGGCAATTTTGATTTGATATTTGTTTGTGTTAGTGTTAAGTCGCATCTGAGCTCTATATTCAACTCATTTCTCCAGTTTGTAAAAATAGAATCAATATATTTGAAGACAGATTCAAATTTACGAGCTTGGGATGTTAATTCAAAAAATGTTAAAAGCGTAATTCTATTTTGCAATGGAACTCAAAACTTAACACGCATTCCAACCAAAAATCATTTACTGCGTCGCTGTTAATAAATTAGTAATTTAATGCGGAGATATTCATCCAGGGTGGCGACAGATCAGGGAGATCAGGGAAAAGTCAGGGAACTTTATTAATCAGGGAAAAGTCAGGGAAATATCAGGGAATTTTGAAAAAATAACAAAAAAATCAGGGAAAATAGATTTTATGAAGAAACAAAATTTTTTTTTTGCTTTACAAAATTAAGTACTCTAATTCCCTACTCATTTTCTGCCAATTACCTGTTCAAAAAAAAAGTAAATTAATGAGGTGCGATTGTACACTGCCGCATATTTGTGCATCTTTTTTCCTCAACGTCAAAGTATTGAGTCTTACTTATTAACCACATGATGTACTTCCTAAGATTGTTTCTATGTCTGTTAGGTTTTTATTTTACCTAGCTTAAAATTTCCTTTTACGCTTTCAATGCTACGTAAAATAAACAACCATACAGGCAAAGAGAGAGCCTTCATTAATGCCTTAGCTCCTTTGCCTTTATTCCATTGTCTCGAAGTAATTAGCGTACCGTAATCACGATTTCAAGAAGAAATCTTTGGTTTTTGAATTAATACCATAAAAGCTTAAAAGTTATTACTTCTTCGCGTTTTTAATTTAATTGCTAAAGTTGAACTTTCAATTAAAAAAAAAAACTTTGTTTTTTGCCGTTATACTATTTGTTGTCACCGCAGATTGTAAAGGTTTTCTTTTCTTTAATTTTATAACAAGTTGTATTCTTCTTTTATATATTTTAAAATTAACTAATTGCTCTTTTTTTTTCTTGCATTTCAAAGTTGTTTGTTACAAAAGCAATCCAAGAATTTTTTTCGTTACATACTGAAATCATTTCGAAATAGAATTAACTTGTGTTCTTAAGCAAATATCTGTATTTTTTTATTGTTAAAATGCTGTATTCATTCATTAAAACCTATGTTCTTGATTAGAGAAAAGCTCCCTATGAATGGATGTCAAATGGTTTCAACTGTTTTGCATAAATATGTCAATTAGTTATATAAGAATAACTGCATTACTTCTATTCTTTCACTATTGCTTGTTATTCTCAACAATTATTATACTGTTTGAAAACTTAGTTCAAAATAATTTCGATTACTTTTTAGTTCTATCATAAATACACATATGTTTTTAAGAGTAATTTTAATAGTTTCTTAAAATTCTTACTCTAAGTGGTTTCTGGAAGTAATTTTTTTTTTAATTTCTATAATTTTTTCCATGTATAAAAAATTAATATACTGTTTTGTAGGTTCCCCCCCTCCCCCCCCCCAAAAAAAAATTGTCTTGTTTTTTTTTTTTACCATTTTATTAAAAAAGTAGCCTCTTTTTAAAATATATCTTTTGTTCAACAACTTTACACAACTTAAAACGTTTAAAATACTGCATTTTATACAAACATACAATGAATTTCAAGTAGAGCAAAGAAAGAAAACCATTATCTTTGGTAACGTAAATCAGGGAAATTTGGTGAACTTATCAGGGAAATCAGGGAAAAGTCAGGGAACTTTTTTTCACAATTCCTGTCGCCACCCTGTCATCGATTCCTAATGGTCCCCTTACGTAGGCTCGACCCTTACTTATATCATATCAACCACTTTGCTGATCCTTGATCAGCCCCTCTTTTTACCCTTTTCGGTTTTACATTATTATATTTGGGTAGCGAAACTGCATTTGTTTATTACTTGGTGGTTTATAATTTATATTTGGCTGCTTTACAATGCAGCTCCCCAAATGAGAACTAAAAAGAACATCGTGTTGGAAAATTTAGGCCACATCATTTTTCTTTCCATTTTTCGCTGACTACGAAATAAAGACTTCTTTTCAAAACTGAAATTCGGAAACCGCACTTTAACGGATCAGCAGAACTTGATCCTTGTCTGTTCGCAGCAAAAGTAAGCAATGTTCATTAAAACAAAGCGCTCTGTCCAATTTTTAACCGCTATTTAATTAAAAAGCGCTTAAGAACTAAACTTAGTCGTCATTTTTAATCTGCGAAAAATGCGGCTTCGCTTTTCGCTGCCAAACCCGAACTCCTTCCCCGAACTATACAGAGACTGATTCATGGAGACGTGGCAAGATTTCGTCGCTTTTAAAACTTTTGCAGGGGTCCTTCATGCGTGTCGTCCCCTCATTAGAAACTCTTTGGAACGCTGAAGAAAATGATAATCGCGACGGTAGCGACCTCTCTCCGGAGGAAGTGGGTTTAATGACTCTGATGCCCTTCTTCAACTTTTTCCCGTTTTATGGATAAGGTAATTTGTGTATTTTTATGAGTTTCTGACTGGATTCAAATTCCCGTTCGGTTTCGATTCGCTTTTGCGCGTTCTTCTCTTCCTTGGTTAATTCTAGAAAACTTTTATTCGAACTCTTTTTTTTCCGGGAAAAGAGGGAGTGGGACTCCACGGCTGGCGAATGTATATTTATTTCATAAGTATTATTCATGAAGCAATTCTTTTTGCGATTAATTTACAAACAAAGCTACGCAGAAAGGTTCTGCTTGTATGGATAGACGAATTGTAGTTCAAGCAAATGACCTAGTGCAGTTCCCAAAGTGGGTACTGCGGCGCCTTGGGTTGTTCCGGTGAGAGACGAAGGGTTCCCGCATGGTATCAGTACATACAATATACTATAGAAATCGACTAAGGTACCCTGCAGGAGCGTGCGCAGTGAAGGGGACACCTGTTTGCCCGGGCCCAGGCCTGAAGGGGGCCCAATATTTTCAAAACTAGGGGTGAAATATAGGGGTAAACAATATGAAGGGGACCCGGAAAAGTCATTTGTGACGGGCCCCAAAATTTCTGTGCACGCTTTTGGTAACGTGAGAAATTGCTGATTTTCAGAAGGTGCTACGAATAAAAAAAAATTTGAACAACCCTGTCCAAGTGAGCTGGATTATGGGAAATTGAAGTGAGTACTTTCGTATTCATAAGTTTAGGAAGATGATAGACCAAACAGCAATGTGAACTCTTACATGAGCTCTCGCAATTCGCATTAGTTGAGGAGGTCTTCTGTAGGTTGGCATGGCTGAAGTCAGGACTGTAAAAAAGCCGGTCTTTTTCGACCTTTTTTGGCTTTTATAAATCATGTACTATATTCTTGTATTCTTGATAATAATGATCTCTATACATTTTAACAAGCTAAAAAATTTCAATTTAAGTAATAAAACAATATGTTAGTTCAAAGTAAAACGATAGAAGGAATATATACACAAAAACTGCAAATCATTTCTGACAAAACCCTTTTACTTTAGTTGGTTGATCCTCCAACTAAGCTAATGTTTTTAAGACTGAAAATAGCTTCATTGTAACCTTAAAACACTTGTATGCAATAAGTTGCCACTTTTTATGCCATATTAATGTTTTTCTAATCAATCTTGATGTGTATTCGTAAAACAGAACTAAATTCTGCATTCATTAGACATCATATTTTAGATTTCTGCTGCTGTGGATCAGCATCTTAACATATGTGAAAACAAAAAACTAAATGACACAATAAGTGGTTTACACCTAGATAAATCTATCTTGTTTTTTTCCTCCAGAATAAAATCGTGCATACCTGTTTTAAGTACTTCCTTCTTCACCTAAACAAATACTTCCAAAACCCTCCAAAAAAAAAAAATAAATAAATAAATACCAGTTCCCGCTACTGTACTACCTGAAGTAAAAAATTTTTAAGACTTATTGCAGTGTTCAGTTGGCTCAGTAATTAGCACAGAGGCAACTATTTATGTTATATACCTATTAACAAATGTAGATCTATAGCATTCCGGAAGAATTTAAATTCATTCACCAATACGGTCTTGCTGGTCTTTTTATATATTCTTATATTTATTCTTATGTAGGAAATTATTTTTTCTAAAAATGTTTTTTACTTTTCTTCAAAAAATAAACAGTTTTGGTGATTAAAAGAAAAGCTAATAAGTGCATTGTTATTTAAAGTGTGAATCAAATGACTGGTATAGATTGACCACGAAAAGAAGGCAGATGACCTTGAAGCAAAAACATCATTTGTATCATTTGTGATAGATCGTTATTTTTTTGGAATAGATAGGATTAGCGAGGCCATGCCTCTTACTACTCGGTGCTTTCTGGCAGATTCTACCTATTACAAATAATAGAAATGACGTTTCGCTTCAAGGTCACCCGCCTTCTATTCGTGGTCAAGCTTTATGAAAGCAGCAGTGTCATGTGATATTTTGAATTTAACTAAATTTATTTATAATCATTTAAATTCCGCTGAACTAGACTAATTTCTTAATATAAAGCAAGTTTTTGTTTTGTACTGAACAACGGTATTTAATAACTACCAAATTTTTATTCTTGTAACATGGAATCTGGTTTAAAACAGTAGTAATTGCATTAAGGATACAAAGATAATTTCCATTTTGATTAAATTACAGTAAAAATACCCCCAAAAATTATTTTTCTTAAAAAAGCCGGCTTTTTTAAAGCGGTTTAAACCAAAAAAAAAAAAAAAAAAAAAGCAAGCCGACCTTTTTTGACCCGGCCAAAATCGAACAGCCCTGACTGAAGTCCCATTTATTTGTTGTTCAAATAGTGCAGAAATTTCGTTTTTTGGTTCGACCTGTCTGCACATTCTAAGCCTTTAAGCAGTTGGTAGTTCTTAAATAGTTTACTTATTATTATTTTTATTTTTTTCTAACATTTCCAACCCTCAATGAATCCTCTCATATTTTAATTAATCTGTTTTTATAGCTTTTTTATATATGACAACGGAAAGATTGCTACTAAAATAATCCCCACACCCTCCATTCTATTTATTTATTTATTTTACTGTGCATGAACTTAAACTAATTTCTGTGGAATGGAGAAAAAAGAAAAGAAAAATAAGAGTAAATTCAAAAAGAATAATAAAAAAGCGCAAAGAAGATGCTATTTTATTTCTCAGAGATGGTCTAGATTAAGTTAAGTCCTAAGTGTTTTATCTTTGGTTTAAAAATTATGTACATGTAATCAATGAGACAGCCAAAATTCTTCCTGTTTATTTCTTACATTGTGGGAACAATTTTTGATCATGACCTTATTGGCGCCTTTAATCGTTGTAGTGTTACCTATATAGTGTTAAGTTTTTCCAATGTATTAAAATAATTTCGCTTTGTGACGTGCAAATTAAAATGATGCTGATGAATAAATAAACATGTTTCTAGAAAGAGAGATAAGAAGTAAAAAGATAAGCAAACACATAAAAATATTACCTACATTAAACGAAATATTAGTAGAAACGAATCACACATGAGCTTGTTGGTAATATTAAGCTCGTTTTAAAAGTAGCCTGGTCATTTTAATCATAAGCTCTTTTACTCTACTCATTTGGAGATATGTTAAACAAAAGGAAGCGAGCCAGCAATAAAAAAAAGCGGCCTATACGCCTCATTTGCTGCCCCAGGTATACATCCAGCTCTGTAGGTATCCATAACCGCCGTCTCCTGGCACGGCTTACAATCGATATCTCAACCAATCGATATTCTGCCGCGTATCTCTGCCTCCCCACTCTTGTTGAAAATGATCCGCTTGTATGTACGTCCTCACTATAGAGCCGGGTATCTTGGGAAATACTGAAAAGAGAGCTCCTATTTGTTTGTTGTGTTCTCGTTTTTTTATGGTGGTTTTTACTTCGAGGAAACTGCATCGACGAGCCTACGTGTAACAATGCGTATACTGCGCGATGTGTTAGTGAAGTGGCTGGGGCAAAGAGCACCCGTGCTTTCGAATTTTTTTTGTAAACCCATTTCTAGAAATGTGAAAGTTTTAAGTTCTTATAAATCCTAAAAAAAAAAAAAAAAAAAATCTGTCTGCAACGTTAACTTCTACCACGCTTTTTTACACTAGTTTTTAGTCTTGGTTGGCATAATAATGATGAATAGCTGTAGAGACGTACCGAGTAGCACTTTGGCCGAGTACCGAGTACTCGGCCTTTCACTACTCAGTCGAGTACCGAGTTACCTAATACCGAGTATCAATTATGTTTCAAGTTGAACTGTCGGCACACACGTGATGAATTTTGAAAACATTGGAATACTAGTATAGACCTCCATGTCCATTAATAGTTTTTAAAACAAAATTCTAGCGGAAATTTAATTAATCATTTCTTAAAATTTTTTCATTTATGTCAAAAAAGTTTACAAAAAAGCTATTTTTAAAATTAAAAGTAAACAATTAAATGAAAGGTATGACTAATCAAGTTTAAATTAAAACAAATTATATCAATCTGTTATATTGCTAGTCCACCAAACATAAATAATGTTTAAAAGCAAATAAAACAACGTTAAAAGCACAAATGTGCAGGAACACTGCTGACACGTGTTTCTGCATTACAAGGAACGTCTTTTTCAGTGCATTAAATGAGAGCTAATGAATGTAAAGACATCCGACAAAAAAAAATCCGATTTTTGTCGGATGTCTTTAAGCTCACATTTTCTGCATTTTAAAAGACATTCCTTGTAAGCCAAAACACGTGCCCGCTGTGTTCCTGCACATTTCTTTTAATGTTGCTTTATTTTTATTTATTTATTTATTTATTTTTAACAAAGGTATTTCTATCTTTCTTATAAATAATTTTTGTTTAAAGCAAAAATCCGTTTAATAATATAAAAAAATGTTGTCCCATTTTTAATAACTTTAATTAATTTTGTGGACATTAAAATAAAGATTTACTCCATTGAATCATAACAAACTTCATTATTCTCAAAATTAAAATTGGACTCATAAATTTGAATTGTAAATAACTGCAGTATATCATATGCTTGCACTTTTTTATTAATTGTAAAATCTGTCTTGAACAGTATTCAATTTTTACAACTACTTGGTATTGGCCGAGTACCTTATCAAAATCTGGCCGAGTACCGAGTACTCAGCAAATTGACCAAGTACCGAGTAGTTACCGAGTACTCGATACGTCTCTAAATAGCTGCATAGCTCAGCTCGCTCGTATTGTAGGAGCTTTAGCGTTAACCACCTATAATGAGACAGTGATCTGCCGAAAATTCATCCTCGATCGACGATATTGGTGGAGTTAAGATTCGCATGTATTTCAGTTTCGTTGCAATGTTCAAAAATGCCGGAGAGAGGAAGGGTGTTCACTTCCTCCCCTTGAGTGACCGAATGTATCCTAAACTACACATTGAGAAATTTAATTTCGGAAAATTCTCCCCAGACCACTATTGGTACCCGAAAATTACATTTAAATGAGACCTTTCCTATTCTGACCCTCCAAAAACAGAAGCTGAAAATTCCATTTCGTGGTCCTGATTTGTCTTGATTTTTTAACGTTTCTTCCGATTTTTAAAAAATTAATTTCAGGACTTTCAACAGGTTTTCAATTAGTCCATATGGGTCATTTTCCAGAAAACGTAACTTTTGGATGCAAATATTTTTAAATTTCGAAACCTTTTGTTTTCTGTTTTTTTATTCTTACATGAAAGTGTTACCTACTAGAAGTAACCATAAACAATTGCCCAGCTAAGTTCCAATTATTCTACTCATAAATAGTATTTAAAAAAAAATGCCTTGTTCACGGAAATAAAACAGAGAAGAAAAAAACTTTTAATGTTTAAAAATCGGGGCCAATTTAATATCAAAGTAGTAATTTTGTTAATGGTGCAATCAGCTATTTTAATGATTAGTCGGAATATAATATTAAACTAACTTAATTAAAATACGGCTTAGTTAGTAGTTTCAAATGGATGTTAAAAAATAGAATTTAATAAATTTGAGGATATCCTGGCAATTTATAATTTTGATGCCTATTGATGATGAAAATTGTAGAATGTATATTGATGATTATTGTAAAATGCCTATTATTGATGTATATCCCCTCCATCATTTATTTTCACCTCGGAAATAATGACATTGATAAGGTCTGTCACGGAGATGAGATTCACGGAAGTGAGGAATTTTACATTAATATAGGCCAAATGATACATTTTTCAGGGAAATTTTCTTTTCTTCGTTGCTACAATCTACACATGTTAATCATATGAAAAAATGTTCACTTCTTTTTTTAAATTAATTTGCATCCCTGAAGTTCAAGTTCACAGAGGTGAGAAGTCAGAATAACCACACTAAGTTTTAAAAACAGAATCTACCTTCTTGGTTTTCGACAAAAATTTCACAACTTCAACTATGGCTGAAAATAAACAAGGGGGCTCCCTTGTAGCATAAAAAATATAATTTGATGTCATTACTGCCACGTGTTAATGCGAAATGGCGTTTTGTGTTTAGTAACGGAGGTGAGAATTTATTGTGTGGCAAGATAACTTGTCTTACTAAAACGAATTAAAACACAATATTAACAAAATAAATATACTTTAACTATTAATATTTGAGACACTTGGTGAAAGGAATAATAAATAAATAAGTATACACTTTTAACTAAACAAGCTATTAAGCAACATAAACAGTCACACAAGGTGCGTGACATGCCACGGAGGTGAGAATTCACATGTTGTGAACCAAAAATGTACTAAAATAAAAATTATTAAAAAATTATTGGCGGATTTAAATAGATATATTTCTGATGAAATAAAAAATCCTTGTTAAAGGAATTGTTCCTCAAAGTTTTTACTGTAAAAGGCGTGTGACGGAAAAGTTACACTTTTTGAAGAATGACCCCTATGTAAAAAAGGATCTAAGAGTTCTTTGAAAAAGGGTGGCGCAACCAGAAAGGATAGAGAATTCATTATATTAGCTCGTGCAGGCAATAAATTCCCAATTTAAAATACAGTTTCACATACTCAAAAATGCTTATAACTGTTTGCCTGGTCAATTTAGGCACTTGTGAGTTTCCGAACCAGGGGAAGAAAATCTCCTAAGGATGTATTTTTCACGGGCTTTTCAATGAAACTAAGCTGGAGACGATGCGATAATTATTTCAAGTAGAAAAAGCCATATTTGCTTAAAATTAGAATGGTACTTTACTAGCGTTTGAAAAATCTCTTACGACCCTTCCCGGGTGCCGAATTTGGTTCAGATTCGACGCAAACTGTGGATTTGTTTTGGGAACATACACACATACTTTATTTATTTGGATGTATCCTGATTTTCATTTGGATATTTTTGAATTATTTTGTCCTGATTTTTTTTTCTTTCAAAACCACTACGGGAAGTCTGAAATAATTACATCATGTTTATGTCAACGGGAAACGTCAATTCCTTGTAAATTGCCTCTCTGTAAATTTTGCATGTAAACAGGATGACAATCGCGATATATCGAGGCATGCAATAGCGAGGTTTTAACGTGTGTGTTTGTATATTTATATAATATACATATTTATATAATATATATATATATATATATATATATATATATATATATATATATATATATATATATAAACACACACACACACACACACACTGTGGCTGTCAAACAGCGAAGTGCACACGTGAGATTCTGCGGATATACGTATAAAAGAGGTTTTTCTCGATTTTCGGAGGAGCGCCAGCTCGTGTATTAATAATTCATGCCCCGCCTTGGGCATCCCGCACCCCTCATCGTCGTGTTATTTCCCGGAGGTAATAAATACCGGCGCATTAATAATAGGGGAAGGTACCACTACTGTACGAGGGGTGGGCTGAAACGAAAGGTACGATCTTCAAGTGACACGTTGCAGGTATCAATTGCCCTCTTGTGGCAAGTTTTCGGTTTGCTGCCTTAGATCCATTGATGAATACGCTCTTCATCTGTTTTGGCCTTGCTACTTTCTTAAGGGACGATATAAGAGGATCTTGAGGCTTCCCTGTAGGTCTTCCGACAGATTTACTACAGTATTTTAACATGATAATACTGATTAAATGTACACACACCTTCACCTCCCCCTCCCCTTTATTTAAATGTATCTTTTCACATACATTTCAGTTACGTTTAATGTAAATTTTTGGTGAACAATATTTTCTGTTCTCGTTAACTTTTTATAGAATGTCACCGCTTTTAGTCTCTTGATTCAATAAATAAAACATTCAATTTTCTCAAATCTGAACGTTTACAGAATAATGTTTTTATGAATGAATCAAACTTAAATCTTATAAGGATGTTTGCATACATCCTTATAAGCCTTAAGTTTAATAGCCTGAACACTCTTACACAGACAGAGAGAGAGAGAAATCTATAAGATTACAAGTTAAGATTGTATAATGCAGTATAGTTAAATTTAGAGCAGCACATTCTAAAGATGCTAAATTAGTTGATAAAAATAAAATCAACTGATTTTGATCAATGATTTTGTTTAAAAAAAATCTCGATTTAAATCATGATTTAAATCAACGAAACCTGCTTTGTTTTGAACTTGTTAGCAAAAATAGATTCAGGAATGTATAACTCTAGATTTTTAAACTTTTTATTGCTCAATAAATATATGCATCTTTGAGTTTTTTAACAAGCGTTCGAGTTCAGATAGAAAAAAATCTTAACGACAAATGTTATGGCGATTTAATTCTCGAGTGATTCTTCAGCTAGGCTGGTAACTGGAGAGAGAGAGGTTGAGTTGCTTTGATAAACATTTGCTCAAAAATTAAATTATGCATTCTCTAGAATCTTTGTGGAAAGTAACAGCTGAATACGAAACAAATTTAGCATGTCGAAATTCTGTCTAAGGTACGGACAAAAAGTAACAGAGTTGTTTTTTTTCCTACAGAAAATAACTACAAAATAAGTTCCAAAAAGTAGGAATCTTCACTTTTTTATGTTCAACTTAACTTGAATTTATAATTTGATATGTGTATGTTGGATATGATTGATATGCGGTTATGAACTCCTATTTCTGCTAGCTCTTAAAATGGAAATATGCGAGGCACAAATGTTGTTCAAATCTGTATTTATATGCAGGCATCGTTTCCAAGTGTCGCTCAATGTTCGGTGTTTTGAATAAAAATCTACAACAGTTACAGCCTTTCTGTTCTCTTAATTTCCTTTACTATATATTCTTAGTTATTACATTTAATTCTGAATTTTGAGGTTTCGGTGAAAAGATAACTTGGAGACATGGTTGGCTGCTTCCGGTTTAGAGTTATTGACCTTCTGCTTTTTTTCCCTCTTCTTACTTCGGCTTACAATTTGTTCCAGAATAGCCGAGCACGATCTACGTTTATTAAATACTAGTGGTAACCGCACGGCTTTGCCAGTAATAGAAAATTAAAAGGTCTTTTGGTTCGCTGTATATTTACAAATAATGTATGGTGAATTTTTTCACCAATTGGCTTTTGCCCATGTTACGGTTCCACGTTATGATAATTTCGTAATTTACTCGTCCATCTTATGATAATTTTGTTCTTGAAAGTGGAGTAGAAAAAGAACCACATCGAATTTTCAAAAAATCGCTTCAAGGTGCATACCCCCATGCTACAAACTAACTTTGTGCCTAATTTCATGAAAATCGGCCGAACGTTCTAGGCGCTATACGCGTCACAGAGATCTTGACAGACAGAGATCCGGACAGAGAGAGATCCTGACAGACAGACAGAGATCCGGACAGAGAGACTTTCAGCTTTATTATTAGTAATAAAGAAGTCCGGACTGGACGAAAAAATTCTTAAAATGCCTAAGTTGAAATTGCTTTTTCGTGGGCAGATTTTTGACTTTAAACTGTGAGACAGAACCTAAATGGTTTTTAGTATAGGCAACGTTGCAAAAGTCGTCATTTTTTTTATTATATTATCGTTTTTTCTCTCAACTCCGTCCTTTTTGCCGTAAATCCTTTGGAGTATCAAGCATTGCCACAAGCTATGCAAGAAGTAACCAGGTCCTGGGAACAACGCTCGGGCTTGCTGGATGAAAAAGCAGCAGAACTTTTGCGTCCCCCCCCCCCCACTTTGAAAGAAAACGTATAGCAGCAAGGCATGGGATATGTGGATAGATTTTCTCTTGTCGGGCACCGAACCCGAGTTGTCTGAGGAAAAAGCAGCAGGCCTAACGAACCAAATTTTTCGTACGAGCTCGTTTGAAAATTTATTTAATTCGTTGTTCAAAAGTATGCTTGATAATATAATAAACGCAGGCGGTATTTGTATGTCATATTTGACTCTTTGTCCTTCATCTACTGTGAAATCCCGTTACAACTTAAAGGGACCGAGAATTTTGTTCGTTGTAACCAGAATTTCGTTGCAGTGAAATTCCAGCAATGTAATGGAAATTAAAATGTGGCCGAAAATTTATTTCGTTGAAACTGATATTTCGTTGTATTGGTATTCGTTGTAGCGGGATTTCACTGTATTTATTTCAACAACAGTGGCGCAACTTCAATTCCTTTCTTAAGGGACGAAACTCGTAAGAGGCCTTATATATTTCTGCATAAACGTGTGAAGGTTGGTAGTCATGACTCGAGATCCTGACTTTATTGCCCCTCCCCGGAAGGTCTTGGTTAGGTTTTGTTGAATATACTAAAAGGCCATAGTAGTGTACAAACATATAAAAAAAATGAAGAATTTTTCATGTTTAGTACATTTTTAAAAGTGATTGCCCAAATATCCTTACGAAGCGAAATCTCTAACGAATGAAATGAGAAAGAAAACTGAAATTGATTTGAAGAGTTCTGAGAAACTTACGCCTGAAACGCAAGAGAAATGATTTTGTTCCTTGATGTCTTCGGTACCTTTTGCTGTAGCCTTCTTGCTAATGCACCCTGGAAACTGCAACTGTCATTTATTTTTGTGCCTCGGAATTGATTGACGACTTATGGAAGGCGAATGATTTTTCATAACTCACTTCCCAATCTACCCCCTTCTGAAACGAGAATAATCATCACCATGCTGTGAGAAACGTTTTAGGAATACGAAAATGTAATGAAAAAAAAAAAAAGTTCGAAGTGGGGCGAACTTAGGGTAATGAAACGCTAACGTTCTACTTTCCCCACCGTGCTGCATTTTTCGTATATCGCCTTCTTAGGATCCATTAGGTGAACATGTGGAATATATTAAATATTTCATGTTCTTCGATTTTTGTTTTATTTTCCGTTACAATGTCTTAAATTTTCAGTGTCATTTTGCTGAATGGCACTTTCATTTTATTCATCGTTGAAGAACAAAAAAGCTGTTCTTTTTATGTTCTGAAATAATACGGGCAATTGTTTTGCAGTGAGGTGCATTAAAGAGTAAAAACATATTTTTTCGGAATCCATTCTTTCGACGTTATTTTGGTCATTAGTGCTACGTTTTTCTTATATAAGGAAAATACTTTTTCTTATTCACATGCAGAAATGATCAAAAACTAGCGTTTGTGTTAACTCGAAAAAAAATTCTGTTAACGTTGTCTTATTTTTTTTTAATGTGAACGGAATTTCGGTTTGAATATTGAAAATTGTTTCTACTTATCCTCTTTCTTGATCTGTTCAATCCACACATTGCCAGCACACTTGAACGAACAGAAGAAAATTATTAAACGCTTACATCACAGTTTTATATTAACTAAATGGTTAGATTAGAAACAATTTTGTTTACCAAGTTCTGCAATTGTGCAACCGCCGCGCCGCAGCAAATTTTGCAAAAGAAGTCAATCCCCAAAGCAATTTGAAATGAAAGCTTAATTTGTTTTTAAAAAGATGTCCTAACTTAGTATCATTGTGGATTTTTTGACGCTAATTCATATTTGCAAAATCATAATTTGCAGCAATGAATACGATAAAGTATCTGGCGGGGTTTCATTGCTATTGTATTTACTAATTTTGCTTAATTATCCTTTTTGAAATATTATTAATCCTGTTTTTAGGCAACATTGGGTTGGATACGATATACTATCAGTACCCACTACGGCATGGCCCGTAGTAGAAATTTAAAAGGTCATCAGGTTCGCCTGTATATTTACAATTAATGAATAATGAATTTCTCGCCAGTTTGCTATATGTTAATTTGCTCGCCCATGTTACGGTAATTTGTTCGTCTACGTTATGATAATTTGCTCGTCCATGTAATGACAATTTGCTCGGTAAAATGTTCTTAAAATTGGAATAGAAAAAGAACAAAATCTAATTTTCGAAAAATCGCTTCGAGGTGCATACCCCCCCCCCCCCCCGCTAGAAACTAATTTTGTTCCAAATTTCATAAAAATCGGACGAACGATTTAGGCGCTACGCGCGTCCCAGAGATCCAGACAGATATCCCGACCGAGATCCAGACTAACTTTGAGCTTTAATATTAGTAACGAAGATAAATGGTGTAATTGTATTGCCCTTCTGAATTTCTTCCGTAATCTTACATTTTTTGCACATTTATTTTGCTCTTAATATGTTTTGTTTCCGAAGATTTTGCATTATTTTCGTATAATAAAATATATATATATATATATATACCAAAGTTTGAAGATGATAAATTAGCTAATAATTCCTAGGACGACTGAAATCTAGTGCATCTACTGTCGAAATAAAATGTAGTTTAAGTTTTCTTGATATTTTATTTCTAGGATTATTTAACTTGCAAATTAAGATTTGAATAACTTGGAACCCTCAGTGGGTAGGGGGACAGTAAGAGAGATGACGATTATCACCGAATCATCCCCCATACTCTTGCCATCTTCAGTACGTGTAAGGTAAAAAAAAAAGCAATTTGACAAAACAAAGGGATTAGGTAATGTCTGTATGAAAGAGAAGTCCTTTATCTAAAGCAAACAAGTGGTTCCGTCATTTTGTAGGAAAATAACAAGTTCTGACTAAACCCGCCTGGAGGAAAATAATAAATTATTCGTTGATGGAATTAAAAAAAAAAGCTGAAAAGAGAAAATTTTCTTGGTTAATCACTCCTTTATTTAAGGACTTCCCAACTGCGGTGTTCGAATTTTGCATGTTGAGAACGTCTTCATCCCTCTCCGTCCATCAAATTATGTTCTGATCTATGATCCGCCATATGCAGCCTATAAATAAAGCAGCCTATCGCCTGCCAGCCTCATTTATTGTCCTCCAGACGTTCCCATTACCCCTCCAAAGAAATGGCCCTTCCCTAAGAAAACGCAGCCTCCCTCCACGAAGATTTAGCATACCCCTGGGTCTGCACTAGCTGGGATTTAATATGCATGCTCCTATATATCATCCCAACATGGCCTCGCCATTGCTTTCCCTTTTTATATGAATTAACTTCCCTCCCACTCGCCCGTTATCTGCTGCGCCGCCGTAGGTGGAGGGGCCCTCTCCTGTTTTGTCTGCTCTTATCTATTTGTGGTGGTGCCGAGCGAACACCGTGTTGCGAAATTAAGGGGCGTTCACCGACTGCGATGGCACTTTTTAAGCATTGATCTCGAATCTACGCTGGATGCATTCTGATCGTTTTCGTCACTGTGGAGGATTGTCGTTTTTCGGAGAAGACCGAATACTTTTGCAAATTGAAGAATGAAAAAACGAAGGGTTTATCGAAGGTTTTTTTTTGTACAGGGTTTGCAGAGATAATTTTAACTTCTCTACAAGCATATTTCACGCATTGACAATCGGAAATACTCCCCAAAAGTTTAGTCACACTATTTTTACACTTCGTGTTTTAATTCGAGGAAAATAACCTATTGGAATTTTTAAAGTATTACGTATGAATGTTTTGTCATTACAAAATGTCTGTACGTTCTAAGTGTTAAAAAATCATGATACGCTTCTTCAAAGGGAAATTGCAACACTAAGAAAGAGTGCCCGTAGCGTCATAAAAATTGCAGGAGCTGTAGTGGTGAGATGGATATGCAAATGATTGAAACACGGACGAAATTGATTTAAAACCAATCAATTTAGTCAGTATCTAAGATGCCCATTTCGGGCAGCTATGTAGGCCTCAATCCGGCGAGCATGCTATCAATAAGTTTATTGATGGTTTCTTGAGGTCACATTCGCTGCTCTGCGCAGGTCATCAATGGTTTGTGCCAGTGGTCCTCGGTTCATAGCACGTCCAATGAGATCCCACAGAAGCTCCATGGGATTCAGATCTGGAGAGGCTGCCGACTAGGGAAGGATGTTGAATCCGGTTAGGCTGTTACGAGTTCGCCTGCGAGATGCAACATTGCATTGTCCCCTCCCCCCCCCCCCCCTTGCTGTAATACCGTGTTGGGTGCGGCCTGAAATAAGAGCAGAACTTCTGGCTCCACGGCTTGTGTGACGTAGCTGTCCGCTGTCAAACTTCCGGCAATGTGTACCTGGGACGTCCTGTGATCAAACATTAGCCACCCCCAAACCATGATGCCCGGTGCCATTACGTGCACGGGTAACACCTACAGAGGTGCCATTGGTTGCTCAACACAGAGCAAAACGCCTAACCTTGTGTCAGTTTCATTGTACCTCGACCATCGACTGGCATCTGGTATTGTTCACAGATGAATCTCGTTTCTGTCTGTGGTGAAATGACGACCGTCAACGGACCAGGCGACGACCCAGAAAACGTTTCTAACCAGCCCGTTTCACCGAGTGTATATTAAAAAAATGTTATATTAATTTGTGTATTATATTAAATTGTTTCGAAAGTATTTTTGAAGTACTACAACGTAGTATTTTTCGAACCACCTAAAGGATTCCGCTCTTGTTACAAAATTTCTTCCTCTTGGCTGCACAAGCAGCAGGGTTGGCAGTCAATTATTCTCGCCATTCTGGCAGTATTCTAATTGCTTGTTTTCGATATTAGCTCTTCGCGCAAATCAAACCAAATGAATTTTACCGTCTATCCAAGTAACTTTAATGGTTTCAATTGTTAAAATAAAATACTACTGTATTGAAGTCTGGTGAATTTTTGTTCCGTGAGGGTCCCATTTGAGATCCGAGATGAAATTGAATGAGATCCAAAATGGTGTCGAGTTTTGCCTTATTCCTATTCAGGATTGACCTGATGGCGTAAAAAATGAGCATTTCTGTGGAGTAAAGATAAGAGGATTTATCCTTTGCTGTTGCTACGGAGACTGGGTTAACAACGGTTGCTATGACAACTAGTCTTCTATTCTTTTTCCGTCGTCTTAAAATTATTTTGAATTATGTTTCTTTCGCTTTAAAAGTTAGTGTCTTAACTGTCCAAAAGTAAATCTTCCAGTGTTATGTTTTCTTCGATTGAGATCTGGCTGCTTCTTAAACCGGGATAAAAAAACAAAAGGGAATTCGAAGTAGTATTTTTAGAATCGTTTTTATTCACAAATTCTCGTTCTTATTTGGAATGTATGAATGTGGGAAGGTTGCATGATAAGTTTATATTATAAAAACGTTCTAATAAAAATAAGATTTTGCCCTGAAAATTAATTTCAAACTTTTAAAATTTCATGTTTTTAAAATTTGAAAAGTAATGAATTTTGATTATATTTCTATACAATGTATTAATAAAGTTTATACTTCATAAAGTTTATAATTAAAGCAAAGGTCAAGTTTTGCACTTAATGTATTTTGCGCTAAAAAATATGAATTTAATCAATTAATAAATGACTTAACAACAATTTTGTTTAATATTCTACTATTTTTTCAGGTTACTTCTATTATGTTTTTCCTATTGCACCTTAGAGAATGATATTTCGAACCCCCCCCCCCCCCTCTTTACACGAGATTCTTCTCCTTTCACTCGCAGGGGTAGAAAATCTGTTCTAGTTGCCCCTAATTGCTCAGATTTCAAAATCCTGCTACATTCTGCTCCAAAAACTGAATTTCCCATTGCATTTAAATCTTCCAGTGCTAGAATGAATGCAGAAACGAACTACTAATTCATCAGATAGCAACTTTTAATGAACTAAACACGTGTATCGTGCGAAATTACTTATCCTACTAATATATTTCGAGCTAAAAAAAAATTGCATCTAAGACAATTCAACAAATTATTAAAGATCTCTGATATTTATATTGTTACAAATTCTGTAAATAGTAATTATTGTAGGAACGTAACCTGTAAATAGTTTCCCGTAATGAATATACAACCCCTTTTTCATTCGGCTAAAGTATACGACCCCTATTTTCCTTCTTAACGGTCTACGCATTTCGCGAAGAGGTAAGAATGTTGTGGAAAATTCTTTTCGGTGTATTTAAGCCGTTAGCGATGGATAAACAGTTAGTTTCGATTGAGGATTTCGAACTGAGCGAGAGCATTTTGCTCTGTTTATAGCGAGGCATTTCGCTGTGTTGTTTTCGTATTTGGAAGTAAATACGTGTGTAAACGTTGAGTTTACGGTGTTGTGTGATAATTGCTTAATTGCTGATGAATAACTTAGCAGTTGTTGAAGATCTTTCCTGTACATAGTGTAAATAAATTTCCTGTGTTTTTATCAAGAACTGTGTCTTCATTTCAAGAAAGTGGAAGTCGCACCGAATCCGTTACAATTTGGCGCCCAACGTGGGGCTTCTTCTGGACTTTCTTGGAGTAAGTGACTTTGGACATTTTTTCATAAAGACTTTTTTTGAATTAGGACTTTATTTTTATGGTGATTACTCGCGCAATGGATGAACAATTAAAACAACTTCTTGACGCAATCACCTCTGTGAAGAGTGATATGGCGGCTAATCAAGAACAATTAAAAAATGATATGGCGGCTAATCAAGAACAATTAAAAAATGATATGGCGGATAATCAAGAACAATTAAAAAATGATCTGACTGCAAGTATGTTGGCAAATCAAGACCAGTTAAAAAGCGATTTAACGGTGCTGAAAAAGGACTTAACGTCTAACCAAGAAGAAATTAAAAACGACCTTATTTCGGTAAAGACTGTGATGGAAAATAAATTTAATGACATAGAGCATCGAGTTGATGCTATTGAAGAAAAATTTAATACCGTTGAAAGCCGATTCAATGCTGTAGAAAATAAATTTGAAGATGAAGATAGAAGATTTCATCTACTAAAAGAGGAGATCTTTAAGGACGTGGAAAGGAGATTGGCGACCGCGGAAAGCAGCTCTGTACAGTTTGGCGCTCCCACATCGGTTGCTCGACCGTCCATTAAACTTGCCACCTTTGATGGGAAAACTTCGTGGCAGGTTTACAAAACTCAGTTCATGATAGTGGCGGAAGCGAACGGATGGGACTCTGCTGCCAAGGCCTGCCATCTTGCAGCATCCCTGAGAGGTGACGCAGCGGACATTCTTCAGACCCTTCCGGACGGCCAGCGCCTGGATTTCGCCGCCCTCACATCTGCGTTGGAGCTTCGCTTCGGTGAGAAGTGCCAGAAAGATTTCAGCCGACTCCAGTTGAAGTCCCGTTTCCAGAAAACCGGGGAAACCCTGCAAGAGCTTGCGGCGGACATCGAGAGACTGTCTCATCTTGCTTTTTACGACTGCCCTGCGGATGTTCGAGACAACCTGGCACTCAACTACTACATCGACGGGGTTCGAGATCCGGAAATCCAGAAAGCTCTACGGATGGCGGATGTCAAAGACCTGAATTCTGCCGTTGTGTATGCGATGAGATACGAGGCCGCCCAAGAAGCAACCCGTGTGGATCGCCTTCGAATCCGGACTCAGGAAGCTGACGAATCTGATTCCAGGTCGTCCCACCTCGCTGAACTTGAGAGACAACTCGGTGACTTGACAAGACATTTGAGCAGCATAACAGCCCAAAAGAAACAAGAGCAGAAGTGCTGGAAATGCGGTAGTGAAGGACACCTGCGAAGGAGTTGTCCGGCTCGCCAAGCTACGCGAGGGAAGGAAATCACCACCACTAAAGCTCTGCAGATTTCCTCTTCTAGTAGTGGCAGTGATGGACTTTTCATTTACGCACATGTAAATGGGAACCCCTGCAGACTGATTGTTGACACTGGAGCCAATGTGACAATCATTAGGACAGATGTGGCTCGTGAATTTGGATTGAAACTGCTGTGGACCTCGCCACGCGTAAGTCTCCAGACTGTGACAGGTGACAAAATTGAGATTGATGGTAAAGTGGACTTGGAAATAGTGTTTGGGAATGCCACCTACCATCATACGGCATTCGTTGCTAATATCACGGACCCCTTCATTCTCGGATTGGACTTTTTGAAGAAATATGACTTCACTCTCGACTTCAAGACTAATGAGCTGCACTCGATGAGAGAAGACATAGCCGTTTTCCCCGCAGAAAGTGATGTAAAATCCGCTCATCAAATAATAGCCCGAACAGATTTATCGATTCCCTCAAGGTCAGAATCATTAATACCCGGCTCCATTGAAGAAACCAATAGTTTTCGATTTGGACTCATTGAATACCCTAACCTAAGCAATAGCCTAAAAGGAGTGCTGGTAGCATCTACGCTTGTGGACCTTTCTAAGGATGTAATTCCCGTGAGAGTCGCCAACGTGAGTGAAAGGCCAAGGAATATCCGGAAAGGTGAAGTGTTAGCAACTTGTACTCCCGTAAACTGCATCATTAGAAGAATCAATTCCCCCGAGACTGTGTCTTCTGAGTCCTTGACGTCGAAGTTAATTGGGAGTGCACCCTTATCGAAGGATCAAAGAACTGCTGCGGAACAATTGGTGGACGACTTCAAGCATCTGTTTTCATCTACATCGGAGGATGTGGGCCGTACGAATTTAACGCAGCACAGGATTTACACTGGAGAACACCCCCCTATTAAACAGCATCCGAGACGACTACCGTTCGCCAAGAAGGAAGAGGTTGAGACCCTCCTGAAAGAGATGAAGGAGAATGATGTAATCGAACCCTCATCCAGTCCTTGGGCCTCTCCCATCGTCTTGGTCCGAAAGAAAGATGGCTCCACCAGATTTTGTGTAGATTACCGACGGCTGAATGAAGTCACCAAGAAAGACAGTTACCCTCTTCCACGGATAGACGACACCTTGGACACTCTTTCCGGACACAAATGGTTTTCGACCCTGGACTTGAAGAGCGGCTACTGGCAGGTTGAGATACACCCTGATGACCGAGAGAAGACAGCATTTACAACTGGACAAGGCTTATGGCAGTTTAAAGTGATGCCCTTCGGCCTCTGCAATGCACCAGCTACGTTCGAGCGTCTTATGGAGACAGTGTTAAGAGGACTTTCCTACGAATCCTGTCTGGTCTACTTAGACGATATCATCATCGTGGGACGCTGCTTTGAAGAACATCTGGCAAATCTTAGGAAGGTGCTGCAAAGGCTTAAGGAAGCCAATCTGAAGTTAAGTCCGTCCAAATGTAATTTTTTCCGCCGGGAAGTGAACTATCTTGGTCACATCATCTCTTCTGAGGGTGTGCAAACCGATCCAGAGAAGGTATCTGCGGTCAGGAGTTGGAGTCGTCCCGAAAACATCCATCAGTTGCGAAGTTTCCTGGGGCTCTGCACGTACTACAGGAAGTTTGTGAAGGGTTTTTCCAACATTGCACGACCTTTGCATAAGCTGACGGAGAGCAAGCAAAAGTTTGAATGGTCCAAAGAATGCGAAGATGCATTTCTACGACTGAAGGAGGCTTTAACATCAACGCCTATCCTCGCCTATCCTCAGCCTGAAAAATCCTTCATCCTGGACACTGATGCGAGCAACGAGGGAATTGGAGCTGTTTTATCCCAAGAAATTGACGGAAATGAACATGTCATCGCTTACTGGAGCAAATGCTTATCAAAGTCGGAGCGAAATTACTGCGTCACCAGAAAGGAGTTACTGGCCATAGTGAAAGCTGTAGAACACTTCCATCATTACCTCTACGGCCGAAAATTTCTGCTTCGGACAGATCATGCCTCGTTAACTTGGCTTTTGAACTTCAAGAATCCAGAAGGCCAGATAGCCAGATGGATACAGCGGCTCCAGGAATATGACATGGAGATCAAGCATCGAAAAGGGTTATCTCACGGTAATGCTGACGCTTTATCAAGGAGACCCTGTCCTGAGAACTGCCACTATTGTTCCCGAATCGAGAAACAGTATGGAACGACTAGCCCTACCGCCTATCAGGTGACAGTGACTCCAACATCATCAGAACCTGATCCATGGAGTGATGACCAAGTTCGAAAAGATCAACTTGAAGACCCCGACATAAAACCAATTTTAGAGTTCATGGAAAGTGACAGTCGACGCCCTAGCTGGCAGGACGTTTCCATCTTCAGTCCTGCAACAAAAAGATACTGGGCTTTATGGAACTCACTCCATTTACGGAACGGCGTGCTACACCGGAAATGGGAATCTGACGACGGCAAGACATCTAGGTGGCAGTTACTACTTCCTCGATCCAGGATTTCAGATGTTCTGAAAGAAATACATAGTAGTGCGACTGGAGGACATTTTGGTGTCTTGAAAACTCTCAATAAAGTTCGGGAGCGCTTCTTCTGGAGCAAGGCGAAGGATGACGTGGAGAAGTGGTGCCATTCTTGTGACGCCTGTGCTGCTCGTAAAGAACCGAAGAAAAGAAGCAGAGGGAAGCTACATCTGTACAACGTTGGAGCTCCTTTCGAACGAATTGGGATCGACATCCTGGGTCCTCTACCAAGAACTGCTGATGGGAACAAATACATTCTTGTTTCCATCGACTACTTCACCAAATGGCCGGAAGCATATCCCATTCCAGATCAAGAGGCTACTACCGTAGCAGAGACTCTAGTCCAACATTGGATCTCGAGATACGGAACACCTTTGCAGATTCATTCCGATCAAGGGAGGAATTTCATCTCTGCTGTGTTTAAGGGCCTATGTCAAATTTTCGGAATTGAGAAAACTAGGACAACACCACTACACCCACAATCGGACGGCATGGTGGAGAGATTTAACCGCACAATCCTGAATAATCTCTCACTTATGGTATCCAGAAATCAACAGGATTGGGACAAGAAGCTACCTTTGTTCCTGCTGGCCTACCGCAGTGCTGTCCACGAGACTACCGGATATGCCCCATCTCAGATGCTCTTCGGACGAGAGCTTCGGCTACCTTGTGATCTCGTCTTCGGTCGTCCTCCGGATGCGCCTTCATCGCCTGAGGAGTACATCCAGGATCTCCAGGCCCGGTTGGAAGACGTTCATAACTTCGCACGAGAGCGAATCAACATCGCGGCGGAGAAGATGAAGACCCGATACGACACAAGGTCTACTGGACATGAATTCAACGAAGGCGACAAGGTTTGGTTATGGAATCCCATCCGACGGAAAGGTCTTTCACCCAAATTGCAGTCGCATTGGGATGGACCCTACAAAGTCGTTAACCGACTAAATGACGTCGTAGTGAGGATCCAAAAATCACCTAATGCAAAACCTAGGGTTGTACATTATGATCGGTTAGCCCCATACTATGGCCATAGTTCATGAGTATTACGTAAACAACCATGGTTGATAACATAAAAGTTGTAGATAATTTTTGCTTTTAATGTTTAGTAATATTTCTTGTTATTATTGTGTTTTCTGTATCTGTTAGTTATTAATTAATGTGTATATTTGTAAACTTGTGATAGAAGTTTGGCACCCTTTCTGGGGATTGTACTGCCCGGGACGTGCAGTCCTTAGGAAGGGGGCAATGTTACAAATTCTGTAAATAGTAATTATTGTAGGAACGTAACCTGTAAATAGTTTCCCGTAATGAATATACAACCCCTTTTTCATTCGGCTAAAGTATACGACCCCTATTTTCCTTCTTAACGGTCTACGCATTTCGCGAAGAGGTAAGAATGTTGTGGAAAATTCTTTTCGGTGTATTTAAGCCGTTAGCGATGGATAAACAGTTAGTTTCGATTGAGGATTTCGAACTGAGCGAGAGCATTTTGCTCTGTTTATAGCGAGGCATTTCGCTGTGTTGTTTTCGTATTTGGAAGTAAATACGTGTGTAAACGTTGAGTTTACGGTGTTGTGTGATAATTGCTTAATTGCTGATGAATAACTTAGCAGTTGTTGAAGATCTTTCCTGTACATAGTGTAAATAAATTTCCTGTGTTTTTATCAAGAACTGTGTCTTCATTTCAAGAAAGTGGAAGTCGCACCGAATCCGTTACAATATTGATTTTTTTTTTTTTAATTTCGACATCGTATCCGTAAGATCTATGTTTTAGAAGCGTGCCAACATCAAACGTCGCCAATAATTGATTGCCATAGTTGGTCCTTTTGCCTCCTAAAAATATTTCAATTATTGGGAAATTTAAAAGTTATTTTAGCTTATGCTACTTTAAATCAGCCTATTATGTGCTTTTTTGTTTTACTTATTGTTTTCTTTATTTAAAACTTGATTTAACATTGATCTTTAGACTTTCCAGTATTAGAATAAATTTCGGACGCGATTAAAGGAGTCTTCAATTAAACCCCAATAAATTTTTCAGAACTCTCCCAAATCGCAATAAACGTTTAGAGCTTGAGCTTCCAAGCTTTTAATGCTCCCAGTTCTTCTCAGAAACTCACTATTACTTTATCTCAAATGCATTGACTTGCTAATTCGTACTTGACTGGCTAGGAAAAAAACTTTTTAAATTTATTTACTTTTTTTTTTCGAACATCCACTTTTTGAATTCAAAAGTCTCAAAATTTTGCCAATTTTAAAAAACGAAAGAAAATTGAAAACAAAAAGTAAATGTCAAAAGTAAATGTGAGAAGCAAATGAAACTTTCTGCAATCAAACACAAGAACTCTTATCTTCCAGCGATAAATTGGAGCAGATCGCTAGAATTTTGTAATCTACAATTTGGAACTATAAAACTTCGGTTCGATAGTATCTATCATCGTAACTAGTGTAAGTGATGAAATAGACTCATTTTTGTACAAATTTTCGAACTCGACTGCCGAAAAAAGAACTAACTACTGTTTTTAACGGGAGACTCCCGTTTTTTGCTTCCATCTTCCAATTTCCCGTTTTTTACGATTTTCTCCCGTTTTTTCAATCAATCATCAAAAAGTTTCACTTTTTTCTCAATAGATGGCGCTCTTTTCTAGTCTAGGAATGTCAGGGAATAAGAATTTTTCCTATTAATAATTCAATTAGTAAAAATTAATTTTTTGGATGCTATCTACTTTGCATGTTCAACGAAGAACGTGCTTTGCCGAAAATTGCAGCAAATTGCAATCTTTTTGCATCTTGAAAATATTTCAATTATTTTGAAAGTTTGACGTTATTTTAACATGTGCTATTCTACACCTACTTATTTTATATTTTATTTTCATTATATATTGTTTTTTTTTTTCGAATTGTACCAAATTTTAGTAATTAAATTTTTGTAGCTATTTTTTTCGGTAGGGACAAGGGAATGTACGAAACTTTAAGCAAATTCACTCCTTATCATTTGGTTTATTCATTTGCAATATATTTTTCTTACTGTTACCAATTAGCTTACATCTGTGAAAAATCCGAATTTCACTTTAAATTTAGTGTTCATGTTATTTTAAAGCATATTTTAATAATTTTGTTGTGAAGATATGTCGCTGGTGAATCACCTATACACCTCTAGTGGAATCTCCTGCTATTATGACGAGACTTTAGAGCCCGTTTACATTGACCAAAGAGCCGGTTCATTGCAGGCTACTTAAAAACCGCTGTAAGAAAAAGTCCCTTCCAAGGAAAAAAAGCCGTTCATTGCAGGTAACTTTCCTATTCCTTTGCAGGTGGAAAGCGGAATAGTTCGAAAGTTCAACTGCTGTTTACGATGTTTACGACGCAATATCAAAAATCCTTTGCTCCGTCTTAAGCCGATTCATTGTATTTACTGTGTAAACACCCCAATATTGTTCCCAGTCAACAAATTATTAGTTATAATATGCATAAGACATTTACAATGTTCCGAAATGTTTGTTGTACTAAGTACTTGTAAATTTATTGTAAAAAATATTCAGTTCATAGTAAAAAAAAAAAAAAAGATTCGTTACTTTTACCCTCAGTAAAAGTCGCTCTAATAAAAAAAAAACTCTTTTTTTCTTAGCATAATCATTTTTGCTGTGAATGACGTTACTAAACCTCTAGTTTCCGACATGTATTTAAAAAAAGATTTATATTTGCATATTTTTAAGTGAATAATTGTGCGCATACACGCAATCTAATTTTCCGTTAATTTTAACATTTCATCACTTTTGAAAGAAAAGAAAAAAACGTGCAAAAATCTAAGCTTGTGTGAAGAAAATTTTTTTTTTCCCTCCTCGCTTTGAAACATCATTTGCTTTGCCTTCATATTCCGCCTTGCGCGGTGTCTTATTTGTTCATAATTAAGGCCAATTATCTCCTTTCCCCCTGATAATTATCCATTTTGAAACAATTATAAAGCCATTATCAGAATTTTCCCCGCATTTACCGTGTGAAGCTTAATTGAGAATAAAACAAACGCCTTTGAATGCTTCAGATGTGAAGAATGCACACGCCATCTTTACCCCCTTTTATTGTTATTTTTTTTATTTCTTTCGAATTGGAGGAGAAGGGGGAAGGGCTGACTATTTTTCATTTTTAAATAAATAAACATGTCTTGCCGGTTTTGCATTGCTAGACATCCTTTTTGTGTGTTTGCTTAATGTATATGTTAAGTTTTTTTTTCTCCTGCCATTTCTTTCATCCTTTCGAATTTCTAGTAACGTGGTTGGAATTTCTTTTGGAAGTTAGCGGCATCGTGTACGTTAAAGAGGGATAAGCCGAGAGCACTTGAAATAGGGAGATTTGTCTTCGCTGACGTAGATGCTAAGGGGCCGTATGTTTCTTTATTGCGAGGGATGGAAGTGTGCCAAAGGCATTTCTTTCTAAGAAGGATAGGAGACGGCCGGATTCTCGGGACTTGTTTATTGTATGTCAATTTCGATCTAAATCGATTTGTATAAAAGTGTCTCGGTGCTCAGAGCGGAAGAAAATCTCAGGGGTGTTTGTGATCCGAAATTTCCGAAAATTTTGGTCTGACAATATTCTAAAATTGAAAAATTATATTAAATAGAAAAAAGAAAATTAAATGTCCCCCCCCCCCAATGATTTTGTTGATTTATGTGTGCATATCTGAAGAGTTTTACGGGTAAGGGGGGGGGGGGCTTGAGTTTCCGAAAATGTCACATTATCTTCAGAAAATTGTACTTGAGTTCACTTGCACCCCTGGAAAAACTTCAACCATTTAATATTTTGTTCTCAATATTAAAGTGCAGCCAAATATTGTTGTTTAAATTAAAAAATTGCCGAAAGCGTTTTATAGGAGAAATACCAGGGCTGTGGAGTCGGAGTCTGACTGATTTTAGGGTAAAGAAGTCTTGAGTCGATTAATATTTCAAGACTCGGAGTCGATCGTTTTCCCTCCTGCTCTGCATCCCTGAGAAATACTAAGTGTATGCACGTGTGTATCAATTTAAAACAGAACTCGTTAATCTGTGAGTGATGGAATATTTTTACTGTCATAGTTTGTTTCAACACCCCCTAAAATATAAAAATCACTACTTACTTACTGAGGAACAGAAACCTTGTTTACCATTGTAATTAAAAGTAAATAATAAGTAAGTTAAATATTTTTTTAAAAATGAATAAAGTAAAAAAGAGGGCTTAAAATAAAAAAGCGCAAACAGTTGAGAAAAGGGGGGGGGGGGGATTTGAGCCATTGAACTTTGGGGGGACATCCCGTGCCCCCTTCTTGTTGCGTTCCCGCTTTTATCGCCCTTTTCACCCCGAAATTTTGTCATGTTTAGACAAACCTTATTTAATGAAGTGTTACACCTTAACATATAATGTAGGTTTATTTTAAACTTAAATTATATAAAATTACATATTCAATTTATTAAGAATGATTTCGCTCAATCCAAAAAACATTCTAGTCTCTATAGTTAGGGCAAACCTAACTTTGCAGCGTCGTAATGCTATCATTAGGATCTGCATAGCTTTCAAAATGCTGCCAAGTTAGACTTGTTCCAACTATAGTGCCAATAATTTCCGATTGTTTGAACTCCACTGTAATATTGTGTAACCTTCACTCTCGTTACACAACGGATGGTCAGTTTTGTTTCCCTTGGATTTTGATTAACGGCTGTTAATTAATGTACTAAATATGGATACCACCCCTTGGATGAAATTTTCAAAAAAAAAAAAAAAAAAAACCGCGCATGTCACTGCGTGGCAGAATAAAGCTACTCAAAAAAGTAGAGCATTTTTAGTTGCTCCTTCTCCAGGCCTGTGGTGATCATCATCATCATCATGGCGTGGCTTACATTTGCGTGCGCCCCCCTGCATTCGCTTTTTCGTGCCAGTCTAATGGCGAACACCACGCTAAGGTGCTTTGACTGTCTCATCTTTTCTTTACTTTTTACTCTCCCCTTACTTTACAAGCAAAAGCGTTCTTTTTCTGCTATTTCGATTTTATTTATGTGTTCTGCTAGAGCTTCGTAACCGTACCTGCCTTCTTAACACGGTTTATTTTATTTTGTTTTTAATGGCTATTTTTCTATCTCAAATCATTTTTAACTTATTATTTTTTTTTAATCGAACGTCAGAAATATTTTTACTTTTTCCCGGGAAAGCAGGGAACAATTATCTCGAAAAAGCGTTAGGGCCTCTCCTTATTTATTTTTCTTTCAGGGAATCTCTTTTCAGCGTTTTTATCCCACTTCATAATTTACGATAAAGATGATTATTCTCATTGTTATGGTCTTCCCAAAATAACGTCAATAGTTTGTAATACGCTTCTCTCTTAATGGAGTGTTAAGGCAAATGATAATGACTAGCCAAATATGCTTTGTGCCACGAAAATGAGAACTTTTTTTTTGGCGCACGTTTCTGTAATTCCTTGATGAAAGTTCGCCTCTTTGGCTGCCTTCGACTTCGGTGTTTAAATTTTTTTGCTGTTTTTTCCTAATAAAATTATAATTTCAAATTGTCCATTTACATTTTTCTTTTCCCTTGACAATTCGTATTTCCATTTGTTATTTTCTTTGCACACCATTTTAGATAACATTTTTTTCTCATTACGAAACTTCACAATTTTTATTTTATTCGAAACTAATTATATGAAGTCTTAATATAACTGCATTTGTTTTCATTTCTGGGTCGAAATGGACACTGTTTCTGTGAATACTGCTGGTGTTCGTCATGGTACTTCAAAGTAAAATGTGGACATTGGGTATTTCTGCATTGGTGGATTAGATTTTTTGTTCCCCCTCCAGTATGTTAAAACGTTTTTTAACTAAGGCTTTTTATGCCCAATTGTTATTGACGTGTGCAGAGCGTCAAAAAAAAAAAAAAAAAAAAAAAAAAAAAAAAAAAAAAAAAAAAATTGAATTTTGACATTTTGAATACAAATTATGTTTTTCGCAATCACGAGTGTGTGTATGTAGGCGTGTGTGTTTGTGTGTGGGGGTATGTGTGTTTGTGTGTAGGGGTATGTGTATGTGTGTGTGGGGGGTATGTGTATGTGTGTAGGCATATGTGTTTGTATCAGTGTGCAGGCATGAATGTGTGGGTAGGTGTGTGTATGTGTGTGTGCGTGTGTATGTGTGTAGGACATGGATGCAACCTGGAGACGGCTTTCGCTATAGGAGCAGCATCGTGAGGAGCCGGTCGACGGTGACAGGGTGCGGAGGGTGGCGGTGGGAAAATAAAAAGATAGGACATCAAAACAGTCAAATGAGAACAATAAGTAATTGTGATTGCTCAAAAAAACTTTTTTTTGAGAGAGAGAGAGAAAAATATTTAAAATAATAAATATTAATAAAAAAATGTAAAATGGACATTTTTATTTCTTTAAGCAGACTTTTAAAGTTGCAATCTTGTTGACAAGAAGTGATTTTTAAAAAAATAAGATCAGTCTCTAATTTCAGGCGCTTTAAATCAATCTTATGCATTTTACCAGCCCGTCACTTCCTCATTTTTGTTTTAGTTCTGGCAAGCTTTTCGACAATGTAAAAAAAAATACATTTTACTTTCCAAACTCGTTAAATGCAATTTAACACTTCCGCAGAATAAAATACAGTTGAACTCGTTTGATACGAAATGTCAAAAATCCACAAATTAATTTGTATTAGCCGTTATTCGTAACAACCGTAAATGAGTAATACAGTGAAAAAACGAAGAAATGCTTACTTCTATATGTTTAGAAAATATTACTACTAATATCCACATTGTAATTAATCTATTAGTACTTTCAGAAAAAAATCACTCATTTCGTATAAATGAATGTTTATGGAAAATATTGAAAAAGGAAGATGATAATCGACATGTAATCCACAGTGGAAAGTGAACAGTTTTATCTTTGGGTAAATTGAAATGTCCACAGGTGAACAAATGCAGGCTGCATTTTACCTGCAAAATATTTAATATTTTCTTCTCGAATCACAATGGGACTTCTACTGCCTAACAAAATGATGAATAATTTCTAAAACTGCAAATTGCAGTATTCAACTATGAACATTTCAAATAAAGAGGTCAGAAATTTTTGTTCGTCTTAGCCAAGACTTTCAATTTATTGTACGTACTAGACGTGAATTTTTTAATGTAATTAGATAGCAAAACTTAACAGAGAAAAATGTTCATTTTAGCCGTGGTTTCGTATTTAACGTGATCGTATTAAGAGAGATCAACTGTATTCAGATATTCATAATCATTCACTTGAGACAGTTGAAGTTATTTATATCCTTCCACTATCATTCAGTCGGTTGCAAAACAGAAAGCGAAATTTATGTCGGTATAGACTTTGGTTTTGAGTTGAGTCGTTTTTAAAATGTCATTGCATAATTTTACTACTATAATTAGCCTACGCTGCTTCTGAAGCAATATCATACTTGCCAGTAACAGTACAAATTTAGTTGCCTTCAGTACATCATTTAATTTAAAGCCATAGTTTTTACCTAATATCAATAGCATAAAATCTCAAAAAATAGAATAATTTGGTTACCAAGTGCAAAATTTTGTGTTTAGTACTGTCTTACCATCGATTATATGGAAAGGCTAATATCCGGTTTATAGGCGGAAATGGCCGTATCTATTAGTTTATAGGGATGTTAGTTGGTTTGTTACAGACGTGTACTTTTGCCTCTCTGTTATTTAGCCTAAGTTTTGTAAAAATAAAAAATTTGCTCTCAGCAACATTTTTTAAATCTCAAGTATATGCGATTTATATTCTCTCGGCAAAAATTAATTGATTTATTTATTCGCAACAAAGTTTTGAACTTACCATTTTGCTTTTGCGTTCCTGAACGAAATGAAAATATTTTCTTTTCTTTTTGTTGTTTCCATGGTTACTATTTTTGTTTTCCCTTATTTTGTTTTAGAAAATGCAATAAATGAATAAGACACTAGTGACATTATAAAACGCGTGCATCAAAATCCCATCGTTATTTTCCGTTCTCCCCTGCTAGATTCATTCAGATGGAATAGTCTTTTCTTGGCAGATTGCCAAATTACATACAATGCGCGATCAAACAATGATGGTAAAAAGTAGTGCTGTAAAGTAAGCACACCGATAATGGCCAGTGCTTCAGTAGTGGCCACTTCAAGGTTTATATTTTTTAAAAAAAATAGGATTCCAGGTCTCCCAGGGGATTAAAAAGTGCATGTTTGAATTCATTGGGAAACATGAAATCTTATTTTTTCTAATATAAACCTTGAAGTTGCCACTATTGAAGCACTGACCACTATCGGTATGTTTACCTTAGTTGGAAAAAAATATTTAGGGGAACTCACCTTGGGGTTTGGAGGGACTCATTGAAAGGAAAGGTGGTTTAAAACCAATTTATATTTTATTTGCATTATTTTTACAATAAAAAAACACATTTTTTCGGTGGACTGCGTCGAAAAATTGCTTTACTGGGGTGGGAAGTAAGGAGCAATAATACTTATAAGTATGCTTTACAGATCAAACAAGTTTGATCATTGAAAATGCCGGGTACGATGCAGCAAGCTTTGCATTAATTTCCTTTCGATCAAGTGCTCCCCGCTTCTTCGAATCTAGCTTACGGTAGATGTATCCTTGTTCTTGTACGCTTTGAGGCTAGCCCCCTTTTCATGTCGAACTGCATCAAATCCCAACTTCATTTCTAAAGACCTGAGCTTCCTGTAGATTCGTTCTTTCGTTCTGTTTTCCATCTTCTGAAAAACCTTCTCTCTCTCTTTTTTTTTTCTTTTTTCTTTCTTCCGTCCCCTCTTCTAATTCCCATCAAAACGGCAGCCGCCTGTTTTCGACACCAATTCTACTTACTGCTGTTTCTTTTTTTCTTTTTCATTGCAATAACAACAGGAGTCGATTCTTCCCCTTCCCTTAACTCCTCCCGAAACGAAAAAAGAGAAGGGACTATTATTTCGAATGGAACAAAGATAAGTCAGCAAGCCTTCTTTCAAGATTAAATGCCTTATGATTCAGGGTGGACTTTCGAGTGTCTTCTCTGCTTTGGGTGCTTTCTATTAACGATTTCGGGGAGTGGAGGGAATCGAATGTCACGGTCCAGTTTCATCCGGATCTGTGATGCATGGAGCTCGATTCCTTGAGTTTCTGAAGTGCATTTTTTAGCTTGTGTGTGGAACTGTGGGCACATAGGAAGAATTGTCCGTTCTCCGTAGAAAGACTGTCTGCTATTTATTTAGTTACGAAAGTAGCTCAATATATTTTTTATGCATTTGTAGATGGATAAAGAGTGTAAATCCTCTATATATATAACAGCGAATGATCGAGTAATGCTCCTGACGTCATCAACAATGAAACTCGCACCACGACATGATAATTTGATTTATTTTTATTTATTTATTTATTTATTTATTTGGTAATGTTTGACATGCAGGGAAATGCTTTATTTTGACGAGGCGGAACTGGATCCAGGCGGTCATTCCAAGCTCGTCAGCTTGCGAGATCGAGATTCTCGCTCACGTGATTGCTGGTGACGTAGAAATGTCACAAAGTAGTATTCTCATCTACTCGAACCTAGCCGAAAGCTAAGTTCGAGTAGATTAGAATACTACTTTGCGACATTTCTACATCATAACCAATCACGTGAGCGAGAATCTCGATCTCGTAAGCTAGCGAGGTTGGAATGACCGCCAAGTAACTTAACTGTTTTACTGGTAAGACTGTCATTTAAGGAGAATGAAGAAACGAAATAGTGGTCAGCAATGAACGTATCTACTTTAGTTCATTGTTAATAAACTGGAGTTAGGGTTGAAATTTCAACTATCAAAATAACAAAAAACAATTCTTTCAAATGTAGAAGCAATCTTTACCCTTCATACGTGGAAGGGAGATTTTCTTGTGGAGTAAGAATGAGTAAAAAATATGGGGCAGAAATTACTGATTTCTTCAGTGTGAAACTGTGAGCACATGGTGTTCCGTTTAAGAATTGTTAGCTCCCCATTCAAAGAATAAGACTGCTATTTCTTTACTTGCAAAAGTAGTTCATTATCTTTTTTATGCATATGAAGATGGGTAGATAGTATAAATCGAGTAAGAGAGTAAAATCTTGGGCAGAAGTTTCTGATTTCTTCTGAGAAACTCTGAATCTGAAACCGTATTGATAACAACCTTGACCTTAACACATCCAGCATTTTTAAACCGGAATCTGTAATGAAAAAAGTTTTATTGCAATGCTTTCATTTTAAAGTCATTTTCATATCGGAATAATTTATTAACTAATATTAAAAGCTTTCCTTTGGAAACATTCAGAAGGTCACACGAATCACTGTGCAAATTTGGATTTTTTTGGTGTTTTGTATAAAGAAAGCCACTGTGCCACTGACTACTTTTCTTTATCTTTACTAATAAATAAAGCTGCAAGTCTCTCTGTTCGGATCTCTCTCTGTCTGTCAGGATCTCTCTGATGCGCATAGCGCCTAGACCGTTCGGCCGATTTTCATGAAATTTGGCACAAAGTTAGTTTGTAGCATGGGGGTGTGCACCTCGAAGCGATTTTTCGAAAATTCGATATGGTTCTCTTTCTAATCCAATTTTAAGAACAAAATTATCATAAGATGGACGAGTAAATTACGAAATTATCATAATGTGGAACCGTAACATGGGTACAAGCCAATTGGCGAGAAAATTCACCATACATTATTTGTAAATATACAGGCGAACCAAAAAGACCTTTAATTTTTCTATTACGGGCAAAGCCGTGCGGATACCACTAGTTAAAAATAGAATAAAAAGGTTTGTACATTTCTATTACAAAATAATAATAATAATAATTTTTCTGTTTTTCTAAGAAAATATAAGTAGTAAAACTACGTTTTAATGTGTTTAAAAAAAATTAAATTTTCCAATTTTTTTTCAGGAAAAAAACCGGGTGGGGAAGGGAGGTGTTTTTTTACTGTCTCAAAATTTTCTCAAATTTTGCATCTCTAGTTGTGGCTCATTTAATTTTAATCTACTAAATTGATGATTTTGCTTTCAAAACGAACTGTTCAATGGCTTAACGTTCAACAATCGACTCAAATTCAGTTCAATCACGAGGATAAAAGGCAACAGTTTGTGACAGCAATGATTGAGCTCGGAATGCCTGCTTCTCCCTTTTCGGGGGATACATCTGTGAAAGAAATTAGTCTTCCAATTTTCAAACGGGCGAGTGAAAATCCAGCGGGAATATAATAACATCACCCCAATTTATTGAAAACAGTAAGCAATCAGTGGTTGCTTGTTATGCAAAGAAAACGAAACACTTTGATCTGCCTGCCCAATAAGTCTAGTAGGAGGAGGGAGTTACCGAAGACATCGTAATTTAGGAAACGACAATAGATTTAAAAAGAAAAAGAAAAGAAAATAATAATTAATTTGAATTTTGTCATCTTGAATTCAAATTATGTTTTTCGCAATCACGAGTGTGTGTTTGTATGTGTGTGTGTGTGGGGGGGGATGTGTATGTGTGTAGGCATGTGTGTTTGTGTCTGTGTGCAGTCATGAGTATGTGGGTAGTTGTGTGTATGAGTGTTTGTGTGCGTGGGGGCGGGGTATGTGTATGTGTGTGTGTGTAAGCATATGTGTTTGTGTCTGTGTGCAGGCATGAATGTGTGGGCAGTTGTGTGTATTGGTGTGTATGTGTAAGTGTCTGTATGCATGCGTGTGTGTATGTGTGTAGGGGTATGTGTGTGTATGGTGGTGTTTGTGTATGTGTGTGTATGTGTTTGTGTCGCGTGTGTGTTGGTGCGTGTATGTATGCGTGTGTGTGTGTCGGGTATGGACGTAACCTGGAGACGGTTTTCGCTAGAGGAGCAGCATCGTGAGGCCGACCGACGCGACGGGTGGTGATGGCCGAGGGTGGCGCCGCACCGGTGGGAAAAATGATAGCAACGCCAAAAACAGTCAAATGAAAGCAATAAGCAATTGTGATTGCTCAAAAAAAAACTTACGTAGTTATTTTTATGTCTCATATCTATCGGTTTTATAGAGTGAAATCCCGTTACAACGAATATCAATATAACGAAATATCTGTTTCAGCGGAATAAATTTTCAGTCCCTGTTTAGTTGTCACTAAGCAACAAAATTCCCGTTACGCGGAACGGCTTTGATGTTCGTTGTAACTGGGATTTCACTAGTACTTTTGAAAGCGTTTCCCGTGTTCTATGATTGCCGACGATGAAAAACTAAAAACTTTTAGCTATCTGCTTGCTCAATACCTACAGGGGGAGGAGGGAGTTAAAGAAGACATTATGCAATTTAGAAAGCAACAAAAGGTTTTTTTTTTTTTTAAATGCAAGTTTTTACATTGATTGTTATATCTATCGGTATCGGTTTATAGTATCTATGAAAACATTTCCCGTTTTCCCTCCAATTCCCCGATTCAGCTACATCTGATTCAAGCATTTAATCATAGCCACTTCAGCTAACTCTTTTAGACTGAGACTGCTTTAGAGCTAAGAATGCAATAACAAATTTCCTTCTTTCTCCTTAACTTTTTGATGCAATACCATTCGGGTCTCTAGTGAGCTCCTTAAATTAAGGGGCAACGATTCGTCGCAGTGATTGGATTGGAAACAGCCTCCAGATGGATGTTCTTTACTGTTGATTGAAGCGTGTGTTGCAATTAGTTCTTGACTCCTGAACTTGGATTCCATCCCTTGAGAGCAGCTTTGTATTCAATTTGTTGCAGAAAGCTAGAACTCTAAAAGCTGGACCTATTGCAAGATTTTTTTTATTAGCATATTGTTAAGATTATTTAACGTTTGTTTTTGAATTTTTGTTTTGAATTAGGTATTATCGGTTATGATTGTAGTTTTCTTTGATGTTGCATGGTGCATAAATCAATCTCTATGCAATGTACCAGACAGCCCAGTTATCACATCCAGCGACTGCAGTTTCGTTCTTATTTGAACTCTTCAGTCTGGAATAGTGAATCAACTATTCACTATTCCCGAACTGAAGAGTTCGAATAAGAACGAAACTGTAGTCTGTGTATGTGATAATCGGGCTGTCTGGTATACTTTATGTAGCTCTGCCTTAACCCTGTCTTAGGGGCTGTAACTTACTGCTAAAGTCACTGTCCGTAGTTGGAGCAAACCTAACCTGGCTGCATTGTGAGGGCTACGTAGATCCAAATCGAAGCATTAATACGTTGCCAGGTTAGGTTTACCCTAACTATTATTATAGATTAATTATTTTTAGAGTTGAATAATTTAGCGTTAAAAAAAGCAAACATGTGAACTGGTTAGTCCGCGACCTCTGTCTCTTTTTTTTTTAATTTGTTTATTGTGAATATTATAATTAAATTTTAGGTTAGTTTGCGGAAAATGCAAGAACTCTGATGTCAGAATACCAATACATTGGAGGTGAAATTCAGACTCTTAAAATATTAATTTAATTTTCGACGCGTTTATTAGTTTCAGATTGGCGTTATTAAGTTAAAGGAACTTTTTAAAATGGGTTAACATTTCACTTCTGATGTTAAAAGTCTTCTTTATAAATCTGAACCAATAATTTGCACCAAAATCAAAAATGAAAAATATCCATTTTATCTGAGAAACTAGCATTTAAGATAACATTTTACAACCACAAAATTACAAAATACATAAATCCGTACATGAATAGAATTTTACGAGTATTGTCTTTGCATAAATAATGGAAACGTTGATTATAAGAATTATTCTGTACAACAGTTAAAAAATATAACAGTTTATATAAAAATCTAAAATTGCATCAATTTTGTTCCAATCCTTAATTAAATGTTGTCAGAAAAAAGAAAATCTTCTCTATTTAACCAATGTACATATAAATAGACGCAAAAACAGAACGTGTTGCATCGTTTTATTTGTAAGCTGTAAATGAGAAAAACGATGAACAATAAATGAAAATACATACTTATATAGTTTACTTAAGTCGCTATCAAAAATTGCCCCCCCCCTCCTGTTTTATAAAATTGAGTTTTACTACCTTTTTGTAGAACGTATTTAAAAATTGTCGAACCACAGATATCTAATAGGCTCTTTCTGTTCCAGTCGTTTTGCGCTTTCAGTGAGAAAAGCGTTTTTTTTAAAGAAAACAACAATAGAGAGTCAAAATCTTTATTGCTATTTTCCATAAAAGTGATACAAAATATTTATACTTTCCAGCAAGGTGCAAAGAACAGCGAGCAGCATCAATTATATTTGATCATTCCAAAAGTAGTTCCGAAGGCCGCAAGTTCAAACGAATAAATGCTTTGGGTATATCAACGATCCCGCAGGGACATTAAAATAAAACGATTTTGAAAAGTACGACAGAGCTTTATCCGAAGCCTCCCATCACTTAAAGAGCCTTTTGGCTGGCATCCAACAGCCGGACAATAAGCAACAAGAACGATAATTGAATATTTCTCACCAAATCTCGTGCACGACGAGAAGCAGAGAACAATCGATATACAGAGAAAAAATGGCTGCTTTTCAAGATGAATGGGCGTTGGCGAAATAAAAGAAAAAAAAATCGTTTTCGAGGGCGAGGAAAAAATGGAAGTCTAGAAAATATTAATTTATCCTTCCCGCCCTTCGAAAGGGATGTTCGAAGAGTGAGAGTAACTGGCGATGGCGTCGCTGGTTCAGCGGATGGTAAGCGATTGAGACTCGGAAAGGTCGGTCACGCATTCTGAGCGCTAAATTTTCATACGTAAAGAGATAAATGTTCTCGGATATCAGTTATTAAGCCGGAAGCAGCCATAAACGCTTTGTTATAAATGAACCGCGCAAATAGAGCGGTGGCACACAGGGGTTTTCTTTTTAGATATTAATATCCTATTCTTCCGATATTTCAATTTACCAGACGAGATGCTGTGCATTTTTTTTTCGTTTTATTAATTCGGATGCATTTACAAAAAAAAAAGAAAAAGAAAAAACGAAAAAGAAAGTGTAGGATGTCATTTTTGTCTTCTTTTTTTGCCTTTAGAAGAGTAACAATTCCTATGAGTGTAATTAATTGAAGGAATAAATTTCATTTCACAAACACAACTCCACAAGAAATAAATAAGAATCTTGATCTGTTGTCTAACACTATATCTAACACGGGACCCAAACATTTGGATCACGTGTTAAATAACCGAAATTGAGAATTTTTTAAAAATGAGACAGTTCAACTTATTTGAGACATATGGGCGGTAACTTACTGAAAATAAAATAAAAAATGTTTTCATTTTGTAAGAATGTCTTTTTTTTTTATTTATTGATTTATTTTTATGATCAAAATATTAAAGTTATGGGATGTCCATTTGTGTTTCATGAGCCGTGAAAATTATGCAATACAGAGCTGACTTAGACACTCAACAATTTGTCAGCTCAATTTGAACCTTGAAGAAAAAAAAGTCTAATTGCAAAATTGATGCTCCTCCCTTCTAAAATTGATTGTTATTTTTCTGAAATTTAAAAATAAAGCGTTAGTCTTTCGCGACTCACAAAAGTAGAGTACTTTGCGACGCACACTTCAGAGTATAATAATCGCTTAAGAAAATCATACCGTATGGGAATCAAGAAATAATATGTGTAAATACTTGCCTGTATTTGTTATAACGTGCCACATTTCATTCGTAAAAAATGTATGTCGGGTAATTTGCATATATTTTCTTTTCTTTTGTCTTTCGTTTTTTTTTTCATTTATTTATTTATTTTTAGCAGCAGCATTAATGTTGCGCGCACGCACACACACTCTCACTCTCTCTCTCTCTCACACACACACACACAAAAAAAAAAAAAAAAAAAAAAAAACTCTTTTTAACAGACGAATACAGTATGAGATCCCAATTTCGGAATTCCTAAATTCGGAAGACCCGAAAAATGGAACTTTTTTTTCCTTATTTTATTTTTTATTTATTTTTTAAGATTTTTTTCTCTCCAATTTTAAAAGTCCGAAATTGTTTATCAGCAATTGTTGAAAACGCAGCACTGTCATTTCAGCCTGAAAGCATTTTGCTGTAGTTGTGCAGCAATCTTTTAACATTCACTTTCGGTTAACGTTACTTCTTTTTTTTTTTTCTTCTCTCAGAAGTATACAAAACAAGGTCTATTGAACAATAATACAAAATTATTCTTAGTAAAAATTTGATTTATTTATTGTATCGATCGGCACACAGCATGATAATAAAAAGCAACGTCCGTGGACTAGACGCTACTGCAAATTTGTCTCCGACTTTTGTTTTAGCATTATGAAGTATACTTACGTTCAGGTTGATCAAAAAATAAAATACATTTTGCGCAACATTAGCGGAACCAGGAAAAACGTGACAAATACCGAAAAATGTTACAAAAATATCGCATGACGGTTTTCACTATTTTTTGAGTCAGTATCCACAAAGTCCGGAAAATTCCAAACTCTGGGGAGGTCGCGGTCCCGAGCATTCCGGATTTAGGGTCTCATACTATAGTCTAAATTGTGTAACTTATATGCAGCAGTCATTAATCGAATTTTTCCTAAAATGCATACACCTGTTTGCATAATGATCGATTTCTGTTGTAGTTTGACTGTGTACCCTCTCTCAATGGACACACCGCAACTCGCTCAATTTCATTCTGTCGGTGAAAATGCAATTGTTCTACCTTCATTTAAGTAAACTTGATTTTCATGTACTACCATCAAAGGAATCGATTGTTTTCTGTATTGATTTCATTTCAGTGGCATACAGTTTTGTGTTTATTTCGATACAATTAGAAAGTGTCTTAGGACAGTAAAATAAGAAATAACAGCGTTTAATTACACAAAATTGCAAAATACTGCATTCATGTGTTTCGGGGTTGCAAGGAACCCCTTTTACAATGCAAAATGAGTGAGCTTATGAATGAAAAGGCATTCGACCAAAGAAAAGAGGACAGTTAAGCAACTTATTTTGCATTGAAAAAAGGGGTTCCTTGTAACCCCGAACATGTGTATGCACTAATCTGCAATTTTGTGAAATATAACGTTATTATTTTTTATTTTACTTTTCAAGCACAATTATTCAACTTATCTTAGGACATGATTAAAGTGAAAAACCAACGTAAATTAGGCACAAATTCTCAAGAAAAATTCTGCATACATTTAGTCTTAGTACGGTTTTATTGTTGGAAAAGAAGTGTAATGTGAAAATACAGCAAGATTAAGCATTGCATCGTTTATTCAAATTATCTCTGATGTTTTATGAAATACTAAGAATGAATTGTTGCAATCGCGAATTACAACTGAAAATCTTTGGTGCCTTTGTGTTTAACTAAAATTTATTCCTTAAAAGAGATCTTATTAATGTTGAAAATATTGGTCTATTAATATTATTAGCTACTGCAATTAGCTGAAACGTAGCATCAAAAATAATGAATGTGTCGTATGGATAGGGCAACACGCTGTGCAATCAATGCGTAATTGCGCCCTTGTTGCTGTTGTTAACAACATATCTTGGCGTACTGCCAGTAAGTGGACCGTTGTTTTATGGGAATGGCCCATCTGTGGGTTAACATATTGAAAAGATTTTACTTAACTTTCTCAGTTACTGCACCTAAATTTGAATATTATGGCCGATAACTTTTAACAAATACTTAAATGTTCTTTTATTGTAGCTTAAAACTGTGATTTTCAATTGATTTTCCTATCTCAAGTACATGAATTACATTTTATTGTTACTCCCACATTTGTCGATAAATCATGTAAAAGAAGAATTGTTTTGTTTTTGGTGGAGAAGTAATAGCATCCACCTAGCAAATTAATTCTGGGGATTCGAGTTTTTAAAAAACTTCTTTGTTTTCATCGTATTGGGAATATACAGCTGAGCTGTTAGAATTTTTTCTTTTTTCTCTTTGCACTATCCATTGCTCCTTTTATCACTCTGTATTCAGTAAATTTTAGAACACACGAAACTCAATCTCTAATAGTATAATAAAAAATAACGTCAAATAGCACAAATTGCAGATTTCTGCGGACGCGCGTTTCAGCGTTACAAGGAACACCTTTTTCAATGCAGAAGAAATGGGCGTAGTTATGAAAAGACATCCGACAAATATTGTAGAATATCCTAATACAGTCGAATCTTGATAACTCGAAAATTTTACCCGAATGTTCTTTTATCTCGAAGTTTCCATCGGGTCTCAAACTCTTGAGACAGTTGTGGAAACTTCCCCTTTTTTATTTAAACCGAATTTATTTGGTTTAAACACTATTTGTTATAAAAACAATTTTATTTTGGGAAAATCATGAAGATTTTATCAATTAATTGTTAACGAATGTTTAATATTTATTTTTGTTCCTCATTTCTTCGTAATTAATTAAATAATTAAGAGTAAAATCTTGTAATTTCATTTCCTCATACGTAGAGATTTCTATGAAAGAATCTTGTTTGAAAATCTTTAACTATGATAAAAAATCAGGGTTCGCCGATATATATCATGATATATATCCGATATTTATTTTGAAAATATCATGATATTTTGATACTTCAGATATTTATTTTTTTTTAAATTACAGTATTTTCAATACAAAAATTATATAAATCATATTAATATTGTTCATTTATTATTAAAATAACCAAAAAGTTATGTATTATGTTTTTGTGATGTAGTAACACATCAATACAGCAAAGTAATATAATATTCATTTTTTGTATTATATTTATCATTAGTAAGGTAGCAATTTTAATTCATATTAAAAGTGCCTAATTAAATATTAAACATCGGTCAGAAAAAAAGAAAATGTATTATGACTGCACGGACTAATGCATATTTTTTTATTTCTGAGTAATATAACTGTGAAAAAGTAGCTAACAAAAGAAAAATGAGTAAAACAGCTAATGCTAAATTAACTCTATTAAAATTGATAAAAATATAAAATGAAATATTAAATCATGAAACAAACTTTAATTTTAAATCTACATATTGTAATAATAATGTAAGAAAAAGAGTGATTTGAGGATGCATTTACTATTTTTAAGACTTAGGTTTGTGCTGAACAGAAATATAGGAAATATATCAAAATATCCGATATATATCACAATATCATGATATTTTCGAACCCTGTAAAAAATACAATGCCAAATGGGTCTTGGCATAGATAATCAAAAAATAATTTCTGTGACAGTTCAGACATTATTCTTGTTAGTTATTTGTAATTAATGAATTCTTGTAAATTAATTTCCTCATAATCATAGCTATCAATAGTAAATAAAAAAATAAAAGCAAAATTAAAATCACGCATTCTTAAACATTGCAAGTATTTTGCAGTATCTACAAAAGAATTATAAATCTGATGTACATTACCTATACTACTTTAAAAAATATGTGCGTTGATCCTTTGATTTTTAAAGATTTAAAAAAAAAGTTACAAATCATGTAGTTTATTTATCTAATGTATCAGTGGCAACAATTATAGAAACAGGACACGTAGGTTTTAAGAAAATCATTATGTTTTCCATTGTAGACGTTTATTTTCCTGGTTTAATGCATTTAGGAATAAAACTTTTTATCACAGAAAAAAATAATTAAAAGCCTCAGTATCAAAATACTCTTTTAACATATTTTAATAATGAAGATCGTCATAAAAAATGTTAATTGATTCTTCTACCATTCATACATGAGACTTCTTTTATATATTGGAATAAAAAAAAAAGTTTGAAAGGTGAAAATTTGGCATTATTTTTTTTATAAGAGCCCTGATTTCAATGAATATTTTCTGTTTTCATAATTTTATATATTTTCTTGTTCTGACTGCATCGTCTATCGGGGAGGCAAAAAGTGTGCAGGTATTAGCACAATTTTATGCCTACTCTAACTGTTCTTGGACTTCTTTAGTTATTTTTTTCCCCTCGTATCATTAAATTTTCTAACGTTACAATTTATATACACTATGCATCGCTTTAATGGTACATTATCTATCTTAATAAATCTATAAGTAATCAAGCAAATTAGGTAGTAAATGAAGTTTTGGTTGGAACACGCTTTTTGGTCTACTTTGAAATGCAAAAGACTGAAAAATAATGATATTAATTGAATAAATAAAAAAAAGAAAGAGAGAGGTACTTGAATTTTTCTCCATGGTAATTTTAGAAAAACTTAGTTGGTCTGCCTTGTATATGTATGTACCTAATAGGAAAGCTGCATTGATTTAAAAAAGGAGAAAACTAAAGAAAACCTATTTAGCAAATTTGTTTTACGTTAAAACTATTAAGTTCCTAAATTTATTAAATCCGTAATTTATCTATAAAGCTTTGTTTGTTACTTTGCATCAATCAGATTTTACTCTTTTCAATAATTTGTAAAATTTATGAAAACATTTCGGGAAGAACGATGAAGTTTTTGAAAGAAACCAGTTTTTTTTTTTTTTTTTTTTTTTAACCACTTGGTTTCAAGCATGGTTTAAACCAACGTGGTTTAAATCAAACAATCCTCCCATAGCTTGAACTACCAAACTCTCGAACGTTTTAACCGGTCTTTTGGACTTTGAGCTATCGAGACGATCGAGAGTTGATTGTATTGAAGAAAATTCTTTGATACGTCAGTAATACAATAAAATTTCGGAGAAAATCAAAGTTAAGAAAATTTTCCATGGCGTTCTTAAATAAACCTAATTATTTTTATTTCCTTTTTGTTTAATTTATTGGGGAACTTTATAAACAAGCAGTTCTCCATCAAATATTCAAAACAATTCGATTTTGTTTAATTGTTACGTCTTATTGGAATTAAGACTGAAGAAACCGAAAAAATAAAGGAAAATATTAGATATTCTGCCACTAAGAGAAGAGACTCGGAACGTCTTTCTAATATATTTTGCTGAATTAATATGTTATGTTGTTTCTACTATTATTTCATAAATGTTTTTAGGTTGTAATAATTAATAAAATAAACGCTTTAGGGGCGTTATATTAAAAATATCGAAAATTATTAACTCGTAGCATATTGCACAATTCCGAGAAATATTTTTAAGTTTTTAGCTATCCCAGTGCTACAATTGATATACATGTTAAATTTAATATGATGAATATCTGAAATCGAGCTATTTATTAAAAAAAAAATCCTTCTGCAAATCTGTTTCATAAATGTTTTTCTTTATTAGTACGTAATTTAATGCTCTTACTGCTTCCTAATTTTTTACTTCAATCTACAGTCATATTTTTACCGTACTTAAAATACCGTACTACAAATGGTCGAAAATGGACATGTACTACTTTTTAGGTTAGAAAGGTCAGTATTGTACTACTTGTACATTGTGCTAACCATATATGGAGAAGGGAGCGTAGAGCCTGAAAGGTTGAGAACCCCTCCGTTATAGGACCGAGAATCGATTTATTTATCAATGTTTTTCAATTTTAACCATACCCTTAGGTGAAGTGGCGCGAACTTTTGGTCGCCTCGAAGGTTATGATATTCATCGTGGAAAAATGCAGAAAAAAGATTACTTACAAAATGAAATTCTGACCCTAAAGAGTTAAATCATGAATAATCTCGCTTATTATTTATTGCGCCCCTAAACGATGATTGCTTTGTGTTTCTACGGTTTAATAAAGATTCGATTAGGATGTGATCTATATATCACTGAAACAGCTCACTGTCTCGTTAAAATCTGTGGTCATTGTCAAGGATTTTTGTGAGCTAAATAAAAAAGCAATCTGACGTAAATCATAAAGCAAATTCTACTTTCTCTTTTCCGTTCCTCCTCCCATCTTTATTTCCCTCCACGTTCCTTGCGTTTGCACTGCGGCGTTGGTGGTCTGCGCGCGTTTATTTATTTATGCAGATAGTATTTTATGATTTTGCCTGACGTGAACGGTTTGTTTTTTCTTCATCATCAGACAGGAAAAGTATACGGTTTTTCGATGTTTCTGAATCGGCGGAAAGCTTCCGTTCAGAACAAGTCTTTCATGTGAAGCATAAATAAATCAATGTGGAATAAATTTTGCACTTAGAAGATTGATAACGCAATTTTCTGCTTCATTCAGCCTTAACTTCGGTGATATATCGTTTTGCTGAGATACGATGTTTGATGTTTTTATTAATTTTATTTCGCCCCCGCAACTTGTTGCACGTCTTAATTGATGACCCGAGCTTGAACCACGAATTCCGGGCGCCGCTGAAATAAACTTCAACAACGATGAATATTAGCTATGAAATGAAAAGAATTCGTCGTGGCTAGTAACATGTCATCGCTTTTGAAAACGAAATTTTCGGCTGATATTTATTTGGTAGGCGAACAGAAATTTTCTTTTGATTGTAATTTATCAAATTTTTCTGAAAAATAGAATGAAAAAGCCAACGACTCTTGAGTAATATTGCGTACAATAAAACAAGGATTTGCATTTTCAGGAAAAACGTTTGCATAAATTAATTTGAAAAACGATGAAAGAGCTCATTTAAATATACTATTTCTAGGCTGTATGAAAGGTATTACGCTGAAACGTTGTAGTTATTTAATTTGTCGTCAAATGGTTTATTTTATTCTACGTTGTAGAAATCAGCTTTAAATATTCCAACAGCTTTTGATGTTACGTCGCACATTAAATCCAGTATTTCTAAAAGAGAAGTAACATTGCAACATACGTTTGCGAAAACCTATTCATCAAAATGCTAGTCTCTATCAAAATGGCGTGTACTACATTTCGATGAAAAGAAATCTTTGCGCATAAAAACTTCGTAAAATGTGAAACTACGAATAACACTAGGAAGCGAATTTAAACTTCTTATTTGCCCGAAGTATAAAATGTGAATTAATATTATGTCAATATGCTGAATCCAAATTTTTAAACCGTGTAGTTCTGTATTGTATGGTTTTCTTATAAAACATTTTTAATGTCAGAAAAAGAAATGTACCGCTTGCTTGCGTGTATCATCGTTTACAAACGCAATTGCCTCCTTTTTATTCCCGTAAACCTTTGGCGTCAAAGGACAAAAATTTGCAGAGCCTAAGCGAGATATTGACAAAATGCTATGTTCACTCTTGATACCTCGAAGAACCAAACACATTAAAACCTTCGAGTTATTGGTAGTTAGAGTTATAGGAACTTCCTACAGACTTCTTGAGAGTTTGGGATCCAATGAACTTAGAGATATAGGAACATTCGAGTTTTCGAGAGTTGACTGCATTCAAATTAGTTTTATAATTCAATTAAACAAAGTGATTCTTTCCGGTGAAAAAACAAGTTAAAATAGAATGCTAGACGAAAAATCAAATGTTCATCCCCCCTCCCCCCTCCGGATTGAAAGCTTGACGGACAGGAATTTGGTGCCGGATTTAGCTTTGTCGCTATCCCAGTTGCATTAGCGCACCCAATCGGAAGTGGCGGTCCCTTTTCTTTTTATAATCTCCTGTACCCAGAATTCCTTTTAACTCCCTTTTCTATACATATAGCCGTTTCAAAAAATCCTCTTGCGTCCTCTAGTTAATCCTCAAGACGAGGTCGGAGCGGGGGGGTGTCGCATTAAACTAAGCCTAATGGAAGTTCGGGGGCGATCCCATTTCAACACTAGCCTTCATTCCCTTTTTATATATAATCTGGGAATCGGAAGCAACGGGCCCACCTGTTGTTGAGGGGAGGGAGTAGGACCTTTTTGATGCAAACTAAATCGAAAAAAAAAAAAAAAATAAAATAAATAAATGATGAAAGAGGTGGGGTATAGGAAAGAGTGAAATGATACTGCTCCTCCCCCGCACACATACACACCGCTTATTTTTTCTCTCCTTCGGTCTGTCCGGTCGAACAGGAATGAAAAGTGAAAACGAGCCTTTACAGCTTGGGAAAATTGTCACCTGTTAGTAAGGAAAGGAAAAAATGGAAGGGAATTGTTTTCCATTTGGGTTTAAGACTCGGTAGCGAAAACGGGCATTTCGAAGCAAACAGGGAGCGAAAAAAATGTGGAGGAAGAAAGTACGAATTTTCTTCTCTGCTTCGAAACGCTCATAGCTATATATATAAATCTAAAAGAATAAATGAAAGACAAAAGATCGGATAAAAATGTAAACTGAAAGAGGGTTTTATACGGAGAAGGGAAAAGAGATATGAACAATTTCGTTTTCTATTCTTCCGCCCCCCCCCCCCCCCCACTCTAACCTTTCGAATGCGTATTCTGCTGAAGGGATGGAATACATTCACTCAGAATAGAATGCGTCGCCCTTTTACAGAGTGTTCTTTAAGGAAGGGGGTGGGAGGGAAAATGTAAAAGAAAAAAGATGGAAGCCTTTTGTTTTGGTTTGTTTTATGAACTGGAACGGAATCTATACCCCTTTTTTGGATAGTTGTGGAGAAATTTCAGAGATGAGAGCAGTATTCTTTTTAATATGCTCAGGAATTGTCTGGAGATGAGGAGATGAGTAATAACTATTCGGTGAAGTTGAAAATTCGCCGCCTACCATTTGTCGTGGGGGGGGGGGGGGGGCTGTCGATTTGTGTAATTTGGTGTTAAAACTGAAGATTATATTGAAATTTACTACCAGTCCATGTCTGATGGTAATTGCAGAAAACTCTTTGACGGGGATTATGCAGTGCAGAAAATCTCAGTTTTGAGGGAGGGGGGAAGAAGCCTCAGAGATTCTCCGATAAGCATACTGATCGATTGCCGATTGCTATAAGAAGATAATTGGCCGATTAATCGGCAGGCAATATAAAATAATGATTTTTTTTATTCCATAATTTCTCTCTCTCTTGTGAGTGATGATTGTTTTTTTCCCCCGAACTTTTAAATAAATAAATTTAAAAAAGAATTAAAATAGGATAAATCAGTGTTTTATTTAAATTCTAAGAACCTACTTTCTTATTGTTAATTAAATTACATAATTTCAGTTAAACATAAAAGTTCATTTTTTTTTTTTTTTTTTTTTTTTTTGGGATTTACGCAGGACATAAATTCTTTAAGAACAGAAATATTTATGCGGAGACTTAGACATTTATCTTTCTGAGATCTCTAATGAAATAGGTTCTTTGGTCAGTCGAAGAAATTACTTGCTAATGGTAATGAAAATTGAATCAACAATGTGCGAAATCAGTGTAGCCCCGCCATTTGTGGAAATGGTTCGGAAGTACGTATTGGAACCGAAATATATTTTAGTCCCTCGTTCATTTTTACGTTAAATCAAAACCGTATTTTTGTCTATCATAAGCTTTCACTAAACATTGGATCATCGCTACCTAGGTCATCTTACATTCAACGATTATTTCGATGCTTCCCTCTCCTCTTTTTCCAGACCATTGAGTAGTTAACGTGTTTAAGGCAGAGGGATAGATCTGGAATGCGGGCGGAATATTTATGATTTCCACGCATCAGTGGGGATAAAAATGATAGAAGGATCTACAAAGAAGTATTGATGGATGTTTATAATCAAAGGCTGAAGCCTCAGCCTCAGTATGAAGCTTCTGTAACATTCAAATGAGATGCAATTTCAGTAGCACAGTTCAATGTTTGCTTTCTTTGCTTAGTTCGTCAAAGGGATTCAATCCTCGTGAATATTTACTGACAAATTAATATCCCAGCTCTTCACAAAATTTCTTGCTATTCGGGATTTAATTGCTAATTAGTATGAACACCTGCAAACCTGATAATCCTGGTCGCGTATGGCTCATATTCAACAAATGAGGCAGTGACAAGCTAAGGAATACAAGTGGACTATTGTAAGTTTCGAGCAAAACGCGTTTAAAGGTCATCATATCCTAGGTAGGCTTTCATTGAATTTTTTTTCTAAATCATGCTGTACAGCAGCACCTACCAAGGCTACTACCTACCAAGGCTACTAGTACAATCTCTTGCCCCAAGACAGAGGAGAGATTCACCTACCATTTGTACTGGTTATTCCCCAAATTTTAATTTTGTCATTCACATTCCTTTGCTTCCAACTACCTCAAATGGGAAATGTAAGTTAACTTCCAAAAGAAAAAATTAAAAAATCCAATGTTTCTTTACATTTGATTATAAAATAAAAAACAATTTTTATTTGGGGGGGGGGGAGGGGTATTGAAGCGTAAAAGTTTTCTGCCGGGAGCAGGTAAAGGGCAATCAATACTAATTTTTCATTTTTTGGCTTTTTTGCCATCTATTGTACGTTAGCTTTACTGTGCAAGCTTGCATATTTTTTTTTCCGCTGAAAAAGAAAGAATGGGGGAAAACGTCTAATTCCAACATTTCTCTGTTAGCATTGAATCCAAAATGCGTTTCTTCAAATATCTTGAAAAAAAAAAAAAAAAAAAATTCTGCAGATACTGCCGTTTACCTGCCCACGGTATGGATTTCTCCAATGCAAAATATTAATTAATTACTTTTATTGAAAAAAAATCCAACTACATTTTTTATTACCTAATATTTTTTTTATCACTATGTAATAAATGAGTATATTATCACATTTGTTAAATAATATATTATTCTTTCCTAATAATAAAGCTGAAAGTCTCTCTGTCTGTCAGGATCTCGGTGACGCGCATAGCGCCTAGACCGTTCGGCCGATTTTCATGAAATTTGGCACAGAATTAGTTTGTAGCATGGTGGTGTGCACCTCGAAGCGATTTTTCGAAAATTCGATGTGGTTCTTTTTCTATTCCAATTTTAAGAACAAAATTATCATAAGAGGGACGAGTAAATTACGAAATTATCATAACGTGGAACCGTAACATGGGTACAAGCCAATTGGCGAGAAAATTCACCACACATTATTTGTAAATATACATGCTAACCAAAAGACTTTTCAATTTTTCTATAACGGGCAAAGCCGTGCGGGTACCACTAGTATTTAATAAATGAGAGATTAGATTGTACCCCAATGCTATTTGCTAAATTTCCGTTGATTATTTAACATACTACCTTAGTTTCGCAGTCTAGCAAGTAATTACTTTTAACATCTGATTTTTGAAGCGAATCTGAAAAATGGAGTATTGAATCATACGATAATTAAAAGTCACCCATTACAGCGGCAATGTTTTTAATTCAGTATTCGTGCCTGAAGCAAGTTACGGAATTTCTGAGCGTTTACGCTGAAAGCTTTACATTTTTGTTTTCATTCGCTTGACAGATTTTGCTGCGATTGCTGAATAGCAATGGAGCTATCGTGGCACCGTGCCAAAGGGCCACTAATGGACTTGGCTTTTGTTGTTTCTACAAAAGCAACCTCGTCTGAAAAGTAGAATAACTATTACATCTAATTCTCACGCTTCTTGGATTAAATGAAAGCAATTAACTTGGTTAAACTAATTTAGAAAATTAAATGTTATTTTTTAGTTTCGCCTGATGTAAACCTTTAAGAGGAATCTTTAATGTAAACGTCAGTTTACACTTGACGTTTATTGCCCAATTCAGATGTGTACCGTTAGAATTCAAAATATTTGTTGTTCAGTAACGTTGAAAACTTTTACCTGGTTTGTAATTGCATGCTTACATAGATTCATTTTTAGTGTGTAATTATTTGTAATTTGTCATTTACTCATTGATTTATTTATTTGCAAAGTTTTGCTAAATAGTGCATGTATGTTTCGTCATTATGCTTATTCGAGTTTATTGGAACAAGATATAAAATTGATAATGATGCACTAAAAAATTAAAATGTCATAATCATAAGTGTCTGAAAGTTTCATAACTTCAAAAAGTTGGAGCAACTTATGTCGAGGAAACTGGGCAAAAAATCTTTGACGAGGCAGAAATTAAAAAAAAAAAAAAATATCCTCAAAAGCAATAAAACGAAGCGAACTTCTGAAACATGAATTGGGACAGAAAGCTAACTTGAGTACAAGAACTGTGAAATATGAAAGCGTATGTTGTGTAAGGAGCCATTCATTAATTACCTTAGGATCCCGAGGGGGAGGAGGGGATTAGAAAAATCTCTACCTCCCCTACGCCCCCAAAGTAAGTGTATCAAACCCATTCTCACGTAATATTTTCCAAGTCGATATTTTACATCAGAAATCGTGCGGTCAGTGGTTTGGCAGGGATCATATTTCATTTTGCGTCTGAAAGGTAAAAAACGCATTAGGATGAGCTGTTTTTTTATTTTTTTTTACCAAGAATTAATAGTGTAAAATATAATAAAAGAATCGCACCATGTATGGCATGTTTTATTTTTAATTAGTATCGCATCATGTACAAAAAAAAAAAAAAAAAAAAACACATTCAGTCTGAACTCCAACTTTTTAGGAAATATTTCTTTGCAGAAAAAGGTTTAGTTTAATAATAGTGAATTTAATAATGATTCCAGTGATGTAATATTCGTAAGAAAAGGGAGGAGGTGAAGAAAAATCTTACGTACCCTTACGTGGGGGAGGGAGGGGGTCAAAAATTGCCATCCTTACGTAATTAATGAATGACCCCTTACAACATATGTTGGTTTACAAAACAACGATAAAACAGATCTAGGGGGAATTTCTGGCCTTAGCATTTTAGACAAAACAAAAAAGAAATAATGATAGACACAATCGGGAAATTTTTTTAAGAAATTTAAGTGATCAGATATCGAATGATCAGAAATCGAGTGAATTCCTACAGTCATTTCATAATTAAATGTTCTACAATCCACAAAATTTAGAGAGGAGAAGTAAAGAAAAAGCTTTTAGAGCGGGAGAAAGACCTGGAAGCAGAAAATTTTACCGTCAAAATTTCTCAAATCCCTTTAATTATTATTAAATGTTTGCAATAGTAGCTTTTGCAATTGTTATGTTACGTCATTTATAAAAACTTAATTACACGTGTTCTGATCCTAAAATCCGTAAGAAAAATGTTATTTATTTTTTGCTGCTTCGCTTAAAATTCTGCCTTTGTAATGCTACATCATTTTAAGATTTTTTGTCTTTGTTCTAAAACAAAAAATTTTTGCTGTAAATCTGAGAAAATTACTTTTACATCACAGATTGCCATTTTGTATCATAATTTGTCCTGCAATTTTTTTTTGCCAAAATTCATCTCCAAGTGAACTTAGAAATTTATCAACAAAGTTATTTCAAATCCTAGCTCAGCAGCATGCAGAGCTGGGGGAACTTGCACGTTGGATCCACATTAATTAATAGCAACTCTCCATTTAACCATCAGCTTTCTGATCCCCCCTTTCTTATTATGTGTTCAACTTTATTATAATTATATAACACAATTTCAGTACTTTTCGTCTTATTGCATGGTCGGATACAAGGGAGGGGCGATGAGGGCGATCGCTCCTCCTTTGAGGGACTCTACAGGCAATTTTTTGACATTAAAGTTCCAAAAGTATTTTTTAGTCAATCTGCAAAGAATTTAAAGGAACTTTCAGCCGGAAAATGTTCGAAATATTTCAAACTTGAGGCCTTAAAAATGCGATTTTAAACCATCTTTGGAAACGTTAGAGGAGGGAATGAGGTTCAACCTCTTTCCTCTGCTAATTTTTTCAAAACTGCAGTTCCAAAAATACAATTTTAAACGATATTGGATTATGTTTTTGGAGAAGGTTCGGAAACCTTGTAATCTTTTCCAAAATTTGAAGTTTTAAAAACGCAGTTTCGCCGCCCATCCTATGAAGGATTCCTGGATCCGTCCTTGTCAAATTGATTGTTATTTATTTTTACGGAGCTAAAATTTTTCATTAAATTTAAATTATTTCGCAGTGCAACCAGTAACAGTGGTGAATAGTTTATTTTTCTTTAACTCACCAATTGCATTCTCAATAAACTAGAAAACCCAGTCCATATCGAGCATTCAAAGACTGCTAATTTTTTTCCTACGATAAAGCATAATAGTGGAACCATCCTAAGAAAAATGGCTTTTTGAGCGAGTCATACTTCTTATGGACGGCTTGACGCTTTTTGATGAATGGCTGCGAAATGCCATGTGTACATATTTTTGCATGTAGCCTTTAAATTATTTATGGGAGCAACTCAAACTCTTGGTTATATGCCGGCGTAAACGTGAGTGCAGTTGCATCGAATCAGCACGCAAATACTTAATTTCAGTTGGGTACAAATTACTAACGATTCTGAGGATATGTTTGAGTTTCAGATTAAAGTGTTGGTTAATTTGTTTTCGGAAGATACGTGATGTGATATAAGTAATGAGTTTGATTGTGTCCTTTTCCTTTAAATGTTCTTTTCTTTAATGAGAATTCTTTGTTAATGAAATTGGATAGTAAAAATAATTGGAACGCGATCGCCTACAGTGAGATCAAATGCTTCGTGATCTTAAAGAACAGTATGCTTCTGCTGTATTGTGTATGGCGCAAAACACGATAAATCAGTATTTTAATTGAAATAATTTTTATTGTTTGAGTACTAGGAGAGGACCTTTGAGATCGAAAAGTTTCAAATGTACGAACAAAATCATATAAAACATGATAAAAACATCATATGTTGTTGGAAATATTAAAAATAATGTTATTTATCTTAAAAATGCGAGTAATTTAGGGAAAATGGAATGGATGCCAAGATCGTGTGCGTGCTCTCGGAGTTTTCAAGTAATTTATCTCATAAGGATTAAGAAACACTTTAGACAATGCCCAGGGTTCCAGTGCTGTCATATTTCTTCCAAAATATTTTAAAAAGTCAAATTACATTTAAAAAAAAAATCACCTTTTATTTGAAGCAGTTTGAAAGTTTTAATGATGACGTCATTCAAAAAGTCATCAGTTTTATAATTCCTTAACAGATTGAATCATTCGTTGGAGAACTGCTTCAATGCTTATAAATGATTGACGAATTGACTTAAAATTTCATATGAGTAGCATATGATTAAAAATAAGAGACTATTTGTTAACACCATTTAAATGTACTAGTAGTTTTGTTACAATAAAGGTTCTTGATTTCTCGCGGAATCCTAAACAATGCCCTGCGGAATCCTGGGCGAGAAACGCTTATCTGGGGATTTAGATAACTTTGCAGTAATTGGGAGTGTGGCTGGGGTGTCCCACAGAAAAATTCGAAGGGTTAAGCGCAAAAGAAGCGATTTTTAGTCAACTGAGGTACGACGTAAGTTGATGCAAAACGCAAAAATTTCCCTTTTGACGTGAGTAATTTTGTGTTTGTAATTGTTTAAAAAACAATTCGAAAGACTTACTCTTTTATGAGAATGTATTATCTCACGATACTGGCAGTGGTGGATTTACATTGTCACAACTGCGAGAGGACCCCATGATATGAAGGCCGGACGGAGGTGATCCAAGAAGGTACAGAAAAATGGTTTACGTAGTTCTGTTGTCTAAGGAGCATCGAAAAATGTATTGCGACAGCCTCTGAAACTGTAAATCCGCTCTGATTGGTGAAATTGTTCAGCTTTATTTAAAAAAAAAATAATAGAAAGCAAATGGACAGATGAAACGCAGGTTCTAACATTACGTTTTTGTGAACTTACATAATTGGAGTTACAGCTGTTTTTCTCTTTAATTATTTTTGTTTCGTTTCTATAGTATTGCCCTTTTTTAAACAATGGAATTTAAAGTTTCGTTTTTTCCTTTTTCAGTTAAAGTAAAGCAGAGACATTGACTCATCCGAATTCCTGGAGGCCGCCATGAAGAAGCGGCGGTCGACGCCGCCGCCCTTGGGGGCACTCGTTTCTGTATTTCTGGTTGTGCTGATACCATGCGTTCCTAGTCTCGCCACCAAAGAAGAACCCGAGTCACCGTATCCGTTCTTTACGGACCCCAACGTGGAGAGGTTCAACCACATGACGGTGCACGATTACACCGAGCGCATTTACATTGGGGCCGTGAACCGAATCTATCAACTCTCGAGAGATCTGAAGAGGGAGAGTGTGGGTGAGATGGGGCCACGGGAGGACAGCCCCAAATGCCCCGTGACTCAGGTGTGCCCCAACGAGTCTAAGCGGCCCACCGATTACTACAACAAGGCCCTCGTGGTGGATTACTCCCAGAGCAAGCTCATTGCTTGCGGCAGTTTGTTCCAAGGAACATGTACAGTGCACGACTTGAATGACGTCTCAAACTATGAGACGCCAGCGAGCGAAAGTGTTGTGGCCAACAACGCCACCGCCTCCACGGTGGCTTTCATCGCACCAGGGCCAAAGAACTTGCCCCGCACTCACGTTTTGTACGTTGGCGTGTCGTACACCGGCAATGGGCCGTATCGCTCGGACGTACCTGCTGTGAGCAGCCGAAGCCTTGATCCCAGCAACATGTTTGTGATAGCCCACAGCGGCGTAACCACTGGTACCAAGATCAGCCTCAACAGCATGTCTCGCGAGATATATCCTATATCCTACGTCTACGGCTTCAGCAGCAAAGGGTTCTCGTACTTTGTGACAGTGCAGAAAGCTTCCACCGATCCTCCGAAGCCCTTTGTCTCGAAGCTGGTGCGTGTGTGCCAAAGGGACGTGCAATACTACTCTTACACGGAGGTGCCTCTGGTGTGTCGCGTTGCCAAAGATGGCACGGACTACAATCTTGCGCAGGCTGCTTTTGTGGGCAGGCCTGGCTCGGAACTGGCGAGGTCTTTGGGAATATCAGCCCAAGACAATGTGCTTTTTGCTGTGTTCGCCAAGTCTAAAGATGAGGCCGACATCTATAACAAACCTAGTCCCAATTCTGCTCTGTGTGTGTACGCTTTGTCTGCCGTCCACCGCAAATTCACGCAGAATATTCAGCACTGCTTCAACGGCCACGGCGAGAGGGGACTGGATTTCATCAATCCAAGCCAGTCTTGCTATCCGACGGTAAGTGACTATTCTTTCTTAATAATGCATTTACAAGTTGTGTTGTATTCACGCAACTAATGATTCCAGTTCAAGAAAATGATTCTATTTTAAATTTGAGGGGAAGAAATAACTGAGTTTCTGAAATTTCTGCACATTCATGCACTTACAGAAAATTAAGTTCATGTTCCCTCATTCTTAAAACGTATTAATGAGGACTGTTGGTTCATTGATATGTAATGTCAGAGAAATTCTACATGTCTTGGCTGGATATGGATGTGGACTTTTCTTGTATAATTTCGTGAATTGCCGTTTTTTTTTTTGGGAGGGGGGGGGGGGGGGGGGAATTTGGCTTACTTTCTCATCAATGTAAAAGTTGTGTGAGTTAGTCAACTAGCATTGTTTTTCTTGTTGCTGTCGATATGTTGCATTGTTCTACTTATTTCATTGATTTTAATTCTCAATCTTTTGCTGATTTTTCTCAACGTTCTGTCCCACAGAAGAGTTTTATTATAGTTGAATTAGAGCATGCATATTTCTTGATAGTAAAACATGTAGTCCGCTGTGTAACTTATTCGAGACCTTCAGAAAATTAATAGGGGAAAAACTCTCTCAATACTTGTTTGATTCAAGCTTGTGCGAAAAGTAACTTTCAGTAACTTATTCGTTATATATTTTCTTTATAGAAAAGAATGGATAACCGCTGCAGAAACACCAGTTATAGCCTTGATGGGTAGTTTTGAGTTCGTAAATTGTAATGAACGCATGTATGAGCTCATTCACAGTAATAGACACCGATTGTTTTTAGGAAAAATCATTACATTGCCGCCCCCTCCTCCCCCCAACCGAATCATATTAATATAAAGCAAGGATTTATTAAACCAAATCTAAAATAATTTGTCACACGGTGGAAATGAATCTCTATTAGCAAATTCGGCCTGGAAGGTGTACACATGTTGCAGTACATCATCCTTTTGATTTTTACTTCCTTTTTCGAAGTAAAGGAAGTATTGTATTCGCGAAAAAAATTGACCCAAAAGCAGGCCTTAATTTCCATTTTGCTCGCCCCCGAATGAATGTTGAGATTTTTTTTCAGCCCGACCACACGTGGATATATGCCTAAGAACGTGTAGACACCTAAAATATCCATTTTGAAATTTCAGGTGTTCAGATTATCCTGAAATCCCATTAATTACAACGAGTTTTCTCGTGACGCCTGTATGTGCGTATGTATGTCGCATAACTCAAGAACGGTATGCATTAGAAAGTTGAAATTTGGTACGTAGGCTCCTTGTGGGATCTAGTTGTGCACCTCCCTTTATGGTTGCATTCGGATGCTCTAAAGGGAGTCTTTTACATCTTTTTTTCGGGGGGGGGGGGAATTATTGTTAATTTCAATGCTAACTCAAGTGGTGTTATCATTTGGCAAACACTTGTCGATATATCACCAAGCTTTTGGTAGCCATGTTTTGTCACCAACTTGGCGATTTAAATTTTTTTTGAGCAATCACGATTGCTTATTGTTCTCATTTGACCGTTTTTGGTGTCCGTGCCTTTTTCAACTTGGACCAGAAGCCTATGCAGCACCACCGCCCACCGTCCTCTGCTGGCGGCGCGGCTGCTCCGGTTTTGAGCTACCCGCTTCTCCTGGTCGGAGGCGTCCATGTCCTACACACACGCACTTTCAACACACACACATACCCTCACACCCGCCTGCGTGCATACACACTGGTCTACGCACACACACAACTATGCACACGTAACCGCCCAGGAGGAGAGGCAGGCTTGGGGGGGGGGGGGCAGGGACAGGAACCGTTTCTAGAAACAATAACTCCAATGAGTAGGGTCCTGTCTCAGTTCGTGATTGCGAAAAACATAATTTGAATTCAAAATTTCAGAATTCAAATTAATTTTCTTTTTTTAATCTGGTTTCAATTTGGCCACTGTTAGTGATATTTAGAGAGTAAACTTGGCGCGATATATATATATATATATATATATATATATATATAGATATATATAGATATATATAGATAGATAGATAGATACTGCTTGACATTGAAAATGCAACACCAAGAAGGAGTGGTCAGAAAGGGATGAAATTTGGAAAAAAGACAGCAAAGAATAATAAATGATCTTAATTTCAAAATGATAGGCAGAATACAGAGCAAGAACGGCGTCAGCTCAGTAGGATGTAGGACCACCGCAGACAGCGATACACGAAGAAACATGTCGAGGCATTGAGTTAATAAGGGTGCGGATGGTGTTCAGAGGGATGGCTCTCCATTCCCTTTCAACCATTTGCCACAGTTCGTCTTCTGAACAAGGCAGGGACAGAGTCTGCAAAAGGCGTCCAATCACATCCCACGCATGTTCGATTGGTGACAGACAGGTCAGGAGAGTATGGTGGCCAGGGTGCCTTTGAGAGCATGTTGGCAGATGCGAGCACTGTGGTCGGGCGTTATCCTGCTGGAAAAATTGCATTAGGTAGCCCTTGAAGGTAAGGGATTGCCACCGGCCGCAGCACATTATCCAAGTATCGTTGGGCCGTCATAGTGCCCTGAATACGAAATAGAGGTGATATGGACTTGTACGCAATTGCGCCCCAAAATCATTATGCCAAGTTGTCGTGCGGTCGGACGTTCCACAGTTACTGCCGGATTAGATCTCTCCACGTCGACGCCACACACGTATGCGGCGACTATCACTGGATAATCAGAAGCGGGATTAATCTGAGAACACGACATTTCGCCATTCTGTCATCTACGTCGCTTTAGTCCAGCATCATACTAAACGTTGCTGTTTATGTTGTGGGGTCAATGACAGTCTTCCTAGCGGACGCCGTGATTGCAGACCACGTGCGACCAAACGACGGGAAATGCTTCTGGTTGACACGGGAACATTCAGGGTATCTTGCACCTGCTGCAGAATCGAGGAACAAGTGACTTGTGGGTCTGCTACAGCTTGTCGGTGAATGCGTGGATCCACGCGTTCTGACGTCACTCTGACTGTCCCTGCACCCTCAGTCTTGCCACATTTCGTTGTTCCAACCATCTTCGGCACAGCCGATGCACCGTGCTCACATCCATGTGGGTATCAGCTGCGATTTGACGCACGGAACAACCTCCCCTTCTCAGTCCGATCACCATACCCCTCGTAAAATCGTCTATCTGCTGGAAGTGCCTTTGTTGACGGCGGCCTGGCATTCTCTCGTCGTACACGTATCCTCCAAGACAAAAAAAAAAATTTCTTCAATAATTCTCCACTCAGAAATAATGACACGAGTATTGCCCATTCTGCAAGTTCCTTCCCTTATATCTTACTTCACGTGCGTCGGAGAGCTGCGCATTTTACGTCATTTACATAGCTCAGTGATGTACGTCTACTCTAAAATTTGCATGAACAGGGTGGCGACAGATCAGGGAACTTTATTGATCAGGGAAATATCAGGGAATTTTGAAAAAATTACAAAAAATCAGGGAAAATTGATTTTATGAAGAAAAAAAAAATTTTTTTGTTGCTTTTTGCTTTACAAAATTAAATGCTCTAATTCCCTAAGCATTTTCCGCCAATTATCTGTTCAAAAAATAAATAAATAAATAAATAAATAAAATTAATGAAGTGCGATTAATATACTGCCGCATATTTGTGCATCTTTTTTTCCTCAATGTCAAGGTATTGATTCTTACTTATTAACCACAGGATGAATTTCCTAAGATTGCTTCTGTGTCTGTTAGGTTGTTTATTTTACCTAGCTTGAAATTTCCTTTTACGCTTTCAATGCTACGTAAAATAAACAACCATACATGGAAAGAGGAAGCCTTCATTAATGCCTTTGCTCCTTTGCCTTTATTCCATTGTCTCGAAGTAATTAGCGTACTGTAATCACGATTTCAAGAAGAAATCTTTGATTTTTTGAATTAATACTATAAAAGCTTAAAAGTTATTACTTCTTCGCGTTTTTAATTTAATTGCTAAAATTGAACTTTCAATTAAAAACCGTTTAGAATACATTATTTTATACAAACATACAATGGATTTCAAGTAGAGCAAAGAAAGAAAATCATTATTATTGGTAACGTAAATCAGGGAAATTTGGTGAACTTAATCAGGGAAAAGTCAGGGAACTTTTTTTCACAGTTCCTGTCGCCACCCTGATGAATTTCTGAACACTCCTTCTTGGTGTTGCATTTTCAATGTCGAGCAGTATATATATTTGGTTTGACTTTTTTCACGATTGGCGATATTTAGAGAGCTAACCATTAAATAACATTAAAATTGCCAATATTGGGAAAATTAATCTCAATGAAACTTTTTTTTTTTTTTTGCTTCGGTTCGCAACAAACTTGGTGTGAAAATATGTAGTGTTTCTTTGCTTACTCTAAGTCCAAGGCACTATTATCATTAAATTAGCGTAAAAGAAAGTCATGCGATGCACTTATCAGCTCGTTTAAGTAACTTTCGGAATAAAAGTAATGAAATTTCCACGTTTTCTAATATTACCTATGCATCTGCCCTTGTCTCATCAATTACTATCGGGTTCAGTGGCTCTCCACTCAGAACTTTGTTTAGTTTTTCGTTTTCAAAGTTCTTCCTTTTTGTACAGAAGCAGCGATCACGAAATGAGATACAACATGGACGATGGTTTAGGTACAATGAATTTCAATTCCCTGTGCCCCCAACGGAAGGGGAGTATAACGCTGCATAAAAAAGAATCGGGTTTGCCCCCTTCCCGTGATCATAATTCACACACGTGACTCCAACGGCTGTCACGTGCTACACGTAATGGAACATTTGAAGTATGAATTTCAAAAAAAGAAAAAAAAAGTATGGGAGGTGTCGTTGGACGAGTGAAACAAATTATGTGCTATTGGTTTCTTCTCTCCCGCTTTTTATACATGCTTCTTCAAATCTGTGGGGGGTGAGCGTGAAATTTTTTTGGAGACGTAAATCCGTATTTTTCATTTCTGGAGAGATAGCGCGAGAATATAGAATATATTTTTTGCTTGAATTGAAAAATGCATTTCGGTAGGTGATATGGAAAGAAGTAAATTTTATGCCCAAAATTTTCTGCATCCGTGATCGACTGCTGAGAGGGGGAGCTTTCGCCAGGGGGAGAAAAAGCAATAGTCGGAATGGAACACGAATTCGTTGCTGCTTTTGTGGCTGAGTGTTATACAGTGACCGTCCTGTAATGCTGTCACCTTTGAACAGACAAATTTTATTTTAAACTGTCAGTTTGATAGCCAAGGTTTCGAGTTTTACAAACTGGCTATTTCGGTCTCACGGAAAGAGAGAAACCTCTCCGTATATAAACTTGAAATATTGGCTTTTTCTGTAGTAAGTTATAAATCTGAAAAATAAGTAACAAATGCAGTTTTATTTTATGTTTACATCAATAACTGCTATGAGGGATTCGTGCCTTGTTTGCTTCATTTTACATTATAAAGGAAGTATTGTAATCAGGGCCGTATGCAAGGGTGTGGTTTATAGGGTTCAAACCCCCTACGAAATTTTTCATCCAAAGAAAGGTTTTCCATTATTTATTTTTATTTATTTATTTATATTTTGGTGACAAAAATGATATTGTTATTATTATTTCAATTTTTCGTGAAAGGAAATTATTATGACTGAAAAATTGTATAAACTCATTGTGTGTTTATGGTAGTTATTGAGAAATTCATTTATTATGTAATAATATGGCGTTTTGTAAGAACATCCCCTCCCTCCATTTAGATAATCTATTGTAACAAAAATCGATAGAATACACATGAAACCAAATTTGATAGACCATATGAATGTTTCAAAAAATGTGTTTGGTAAAACCCCCTCCGAAACAAGTCTGGTTACGGCCCTAATTGTAATCTCAAAAGTTTTTCACTAAAATTTCGAACTAAATTTCCAATATCCAATTTGACGATCCCTGAGTTTATTATCACGAGTTTTCTCGTCGATTTTATTTGATTCTATTTTGAAGCTTGTATAATACATGATTTAACATTTTTTTAAATTAAATTTTTTTTATGGGTGCTGTTTCAAAGTATTTCAAAATGATGATGCGTACCCATATTTCATTTTTTTATTATTTATTTTCTTTTTTTACATTATCAATCGAGAAGTAGCCGAGTTGCATTTATATCTGAATCCAAAACTAGAAATCTTCTGAAAAAACTTGTGTATTATTAGAAGCCTAGACAATTTTAATAGTTTATTTCGGCTTTCTTGTGTTAGAAACAATGAGACACAAGATAGTTTGAGCTTACAAAAAGACGAAAGAGAGCTTAGAACAGTGGCTTAAGATCAGAACTAAAGAATCCGCTGTTGTGAGAAGCAGCTTATGTATCTGAATGGAGAAAAGAGAAAAAGATCTATGCACTGCACAATCCGTCTGTCAGTAACAAAATAAGTACTGTCTGGACTCGAGCTTCTTTTCGCTGACAAATTCTATGTCAAATATCTTGCCATCGTCATAATAATCTTAACATGCTGTGATGTGCGCGAAAATTCGAATAATGATGTGTTTCTGTTAGCGATATTTTTCTTACGTGCTCTTCAGTTTAAGCTAAGGTGTACGAGTTTTTCCAAGAAGTTGTGATAAAATATTTTCTTTATATTAGATTCCCGGAAACGAAAAATCAAGCTTTGTTTTCAAAATGAAAAAACAATTATTGTAATATGATAGTATTTTTTGTGAAGAAGTGCAATAATGAGATAAACGTACAATAAAAACATTTATTTGAATTTGAATTGAAAATGAAAAAGAAAGAAATACTTACATAAAGTAGGGGCAGTAGGGAGGTTCAAAAATACATGTAAAAAAAAAAGTTTCTCCTAGATAACAGGACACCCCTCAATATTTTTTGACTTGAACATAGTAATATACTGGAAAAATTTTTGCTTCCCATTTGAACTGAAAAAGGGACTGAAGAGAGAACTTTCTCCCCCAAACTTCATTAGTATGGGGAGGTCGGGGGGGGGGGGGGGGTAAAAATACATTGAACTGTAAAAACAATGCTGCATATTATCATACACACTAGTAATATGCATTACAATAAAATAATTATTCGCAAAAAAAAAAAAAAGCTGGTGGAGTTAAATGTTTCTAAATTTGTGGCATTTTCTATGCTACGGCTAATAATAAATTAAGGGGCCTTTGAGCCCCCTTTTGAAATTTGAGTAAGAAGCTAAAACATTTACTGCACAATACTATTAGTAAGTGTAAAAAAAGAGGGGGGATGTAATGGAATCTAGCTGAAAAAAGTTTTTTTGATCCACCCTAAAGCGCAGGCTATCTTTCAATAGTATTGCCATTGAATGAAGATAATAATAGCTGGCATATTATTATTTTTATTTTCAACCACGTTAAAATTTTATCTTCCGCGAAAAAGAATCCATGTGTAGACACAAAATTCAGAAATAAAGCAATTCGGTTTTTCACTTATCTTCCAGTACCTTATATGCATAGAAAATAATTTATGCATCTCTAAAATTTTAAAACTAGCAAATCCTAAACGAAATGAAATATCTATCGCTAGTTAGAGCTTTTAAATGCTAGGAATTCTGAAGAATCTTTGCTTGAAAATTTCTCTGCGTGAACTCGGATATAGATGAACTACTTTAATCAAAACAGTTATTGAAATGGAACCAGAAATTCATTGAAGAGTGAGCCTGGATAAATGAATCTGCTGGAATTCCTTTAGCACGTTGTATTTGTTCCATTTGCCGCACGGAACCTAGCGTTGCACCGTGCGGCAAAATGGAGTGCGGAATAGAATTTGGAAAATGGTAAATTGCAGCCTCTTTGAAGGATTTCGTGATTATTATACGTTAATTGGAATATTTTAGATTGGCTAAAGTTATGAACGTAATTTTCGTTTCTCTGGAGCTTCATTGATGTGATTAAATTTTTTGAGTCTTTGAAGTAAAATATCTTCAGATAATTTTGAAATCTTGTGAGAATGCGACATAAAATTGAGAATTTTCTCCCTTTCTTGAAAATGAAACCCTTCTAGACAGCAGACGGTATTCGAATTTATTTGTTTTTCACGTGTGTATGGGTCGTTCCTCGGTATTTGATTGTGAAATGGCCCAGAAAAAAAAAACTATTGGTGAGATAATTTACGAAATTATGTTTGAAATATGTTCATTATGAGACCATATGTATTAGCAAAAATTTCATTGAAAATTTACGTAAATTCAGGGAAGAAGCCAACTACACTTATGACCAGAATTTTTTTTTAATTATTTTTTCTTAAATATTTTGTATGTGATAAAAGTTTAATGTTTTTATAATGAAAACGTTTTTCTATCAAAGAAAAGTTTCATATTAATGTTGATTAAGAGATGAAAAAAGGAAGTGAAAATATTTGATACCTTTTCCTCTTCTTCTTTACAAAAATAAATAAATAAATAAATAAAACCGCTAGAATTTTTCTGTGAAACGTTACGAACCTTTAAAACTAAACTGTATAAACATTTAATATCAGGGTAAATTTCAGTTTTCAGATTTTAACTGCACCAAATTTGACAATAATACGAGACACTGAAAAGAAATGTTAACAAAATGAATGGTTTCGCTTTTTTATTAATTCAAAACCTTATTCGTAAAATCATGGGAAAAACGAGAAAATTTCCTCAAGAAATGCATTTGCTGTGTCTAATTATACGAAACCCATCCCTCTTTCGCATTTCATCATTATTCTTTGGTCAAGGAAATCTTCTTTGTTTTACTTGAACTCCAAAAGTCTGGCGGTGTTCTTCGAAGAACCAGGAGTTGCCATATCAGAAGAAACCCATGCAAGTTGCCTTTTTAAAACAGATATCACTAAACTCGCCGGTTTCGAAAGAAAAATTTGTAATGAGGTCCTAGCCGGAAGTCCAAATGAGAACTGAGAATTCAATCGCTGTACTTCTCGGAAATCCTGGACGGAAGAGAGCAGCCAAGTTTACTTCCGGGTTTAAAAAAGGAAACGTTTTAGTTAGTGCTGCCTATTACGTTAAAAATCTTAATTACTTTTAGTGTCGGACATGACTAATGCTTATTTTTGTGACTTAATTGCCAATTTCTACTGCGTATTTGCCGACATGTTTCAAATGGGAAATAGTACTTCATTTCAAAGTCTCGTTAGAACGCTTGGTCATAAGAATACCATTAAAAAATATCTCTATGCATAATTATACGCGAACGTTGAATAATTTTTTACTTAAAAATATGTAGTCAATTCCACTGATACTAAAATTCGACTGGCAAATTGTTTGAAGAATGCGAGTGGCTAGCGGCGTAAAATACGAATTGGAAAATACGTTGAAGTATGTGTTTGGGTTTACAAGGCACTACATTTTCAATGCTAATATGTTCTGTCCCGAAGCTCAAAATATCCTGCTTTGAAAAGCACTTCTTTGCAATTCCTCTTTTATCCAATGTATTTTGCAGTTTCTGCTTTACAACCAGCAGGCAGGGTGGCGTAGTGATTGGGCGCTAGTCTACGTCCAGGAGCTTTGAGGTAGTGAGAAGCAAAGGGATGCAAGTGGCAATATTAAAAATTTGGAAATAACCAGTACAAACGGCAGGTGAACCTCTCCTCTGTCTTGGGGCAAGAGATGGCACTAGTAGCCCTGGTAGGTTCTCTGACAGCATGATTTAGAAAAAATATTGAATGAAAGCCTACCTTGGATCTGATCTTTAAAAGCATTTTACTCGAAACTTAAAGTAATCCACTTGCATCCCTTTGCTTCTCACTGCCTCATTTGTTAAAATCAGATTCCAGTCGTTAGATTTTTTTTTCAAGATGCAAGAGATCGTCAGCGTCGTCATATGATCACGCGACATGCTCGCCTAGGATCCCTTGAGTGTCTCTTTGGCTGAGACACTCAGCTAATTTAAATTCCTAGTGCAAATAGGCATTGTGAGAGCCTAAATGCCCCCATCTGGTGGGAAATTGGCCGTCAAAACTGGAAATAGAAATGGCAAACAGCCGATAGTGGTACCACATGAAAGTGAATGCCAACCCCCTGGAGAATGAGTGCACTATGACTGCAAAGAGAGAGGAGCCAATGCACAGCCCCATTAGAAACAAACAACTAAACGATTTGTACTTGACAACGATGACCTTTCACATTTCGTGTTGCTCATTGTTTTACTGTCTAAAATTTATGGGTTATCTGAAAAATATCGACAGTATTATAACCTTAACTCCTTCACCATCCGCAGGCCCGGCTCCTGGAGTAGGCGACCTGTGATACCGCCTAGGACGGCAGATTTTTGAGGGAGGCATGTTTTATGATGGCAAAAAATGAAGAACTCAAATTTATTCCTTAGGTTTTTTTTTTCTTTGCAGCTGCAATTGTAACAGTACGTGAGAGTATGCTCGATGATTTAAGGAAAACAAAAGTAATAAGACCAGTGGGCTGCACTTGCCAACATCGCCCGGGGTAGAAAAACTACTAGAACCGGCACTAACCATCCTTTACTATTATTTCATTTACAAATAAAATTGAGAATAATAGATACCAGCTTCAGTTGTATTGAAATTTTCAATTTTAAAATGGCATAAACAATCATACCAAGATTAGTGAGATTTTTTGCAAATGTAGAACTCAAATTTATTCCTTAGTTTTTTTTTTTTTTTACTTCTTTGCAGCTGAAATTGCAGCAGTACGTGAGAGTATGCTGGATGATTTAAGGAAAACAAAAGTATTAAGAAAGACCAGTGGGCTGCACTTGCCAACATCGCCCGGGGTGGAAAAACTACTAGAACTATCACTGACCATCCTTTACCATTATTTCATTTACAAATAAAATTGAGAATAATAGATACCATTTTCAGTTGTATCAAAATTTCCAATTTTAAAACGGCATAAACAATCATACCAAGATGAGTGAGATCGCGTATATAAATTCAGCATCGCCTTTTGCCTTAATAGCCTTTAATGAATGATTTTAATAATTACGCCATTACGCTTTGTTTTAATTTCCATAGATCGTTAACTCTCATTCACAGCTTATTTACTTTTTTTTCTCCCTGTCGTGTAGTTTGCGAATGAAGTCCCGACCCGACTCATTTGCTAATCTTTATTAATAGCCTTTCCGTAATGAATCCACAGGCTGAGATCTCCGCCGTTTTGTCCTCAAGCCTTAAAATTAAAGCTTGAATGCTGCCTTCGGACAAAAGTCTTTTGAAATTCAGATTTTAGACAAAAAACGCTTTTGTTCCTTCTATTTTTCTCACCATCCAATGAACAATGAAAGATATCTTTTCTTTCTTTCTTTTCTTTTCTTTTTTTTTTTTTTTTTTTTGTGAGCGGGTGACTTTAAAAAGTGATTTTGCACCCCCTAAAGTGCTTACCTCTTTCTCTGAATTTCACACCCCCCTTCCTACCTGCCACCTCGCGAAAATTACCTTCAGCTGTTCGCGGCGTTAATTACTAATTATAAAAAATTGCTTTTGGTGAGGTGTCGTCGTTACGTCAGCCACAGACGACGCTTTTCTTCCTTGATTTTTTTTCCCTCTCCTCTCTCTCGTCCGCCCCCTTTTTTAAGTGCACTAATAAACTAAAAAAGGTTAAGCATTACTAAAAACGTTACTTCGAAGCTTGATCTACCAATTTTCACCCTTTGACGTATATCTGTATTAATGTTACAATGTAATAATTGTAAAAATTATAAATTTCTACTACGTTTCTAGATATTTTGTGTATAAATGTAAGATAATTTGTAGTTTAAATGAGTGCTGATTAGCACACGTTCTCCCCCCTTTTCTCCAATGCACTAAAAAGCAATATTGGTTAAGCATTACCAAATAAGTTACTTTAAAGTTTAAACTACTTATTTTAACCTTTTATTGTATCCCTGTAAAAATGTTAGGTAATTGTAAAAATAATAAACTCTCTAACATGGAGGTGCACAATCTTTTCCAGTGAAGGGCCACTGACATTATATTACATGTGCTCATGATTGCAAACTTCTTCTGTTATGCGAATGTGTTTTTATCTACCAATGTGATAATCTACTCAGCTTTATATGAGATTTTTGCCTGAGCATGGTTTTAGCTACTCCAGACTCATGAGCATTAAGCTAGAGCGCAGCTGCAGTCTCTGGATGCTTTAACTGACCTTTTCGGTGTTTGCTTGAAACTCCGCATTAGCTCTGGCCATTGGGCAGTAATTTGATTAGCTCTGGCCATTGGGCAGTAATTTGTAGCTTTGTATCCAATTAAAGTGTATATAGTGTTTTCAAACCTTTAAAATGTTCGCGAAAGTATTTATATTCTTCAATATGCTATATAAGTTTATTTCAAGCAAAAAACCGTATTTAAAATCCTAAATTTTTCAGAAGAGGGACGAGGGATTTCTTGTAGAGAAAATTTCATATCTTTTAAACAGGCGGGGTCTCTGTCCATCTAAGAGCAGTGACTCGCCCCCCCCCCCCAATTGAGAGTACCCGAAAAAACGAAGAAAAAGACTCTAAAACCGTAACTCCCCTCTTGGACCAAGTCTTCGAGCTCTAGATCCGCCACTAGTTACGACCGTTTTTCCGAATTCGGTGGATTTCTGGCAAAGCGCAGCATATCATGCTAATGGTTAGTTGGGGGGGGGGGGGGAATAAAAATAAATAAAGATGAGATATGAGCAATTAATTTCTGGTAGTAGCATCAAAATGCTAGGCTCGTCGGGTCGAAGAGTTTTTTTTTTTCTTCTTCTTTTTTCTCTCTCTTTGCTGAATATTTTAATGAAAGTGCAAAAGGGGCAATATCAACAGTTTTATTATTCGATTTAAGACCAGATAATAATTTAATGTTTTAGGTGGAGTAATAATACAAAATTTAATTAAGCATGAAATGTGTATTTCAACTGATGTCAAAAACTCTTGAAAAGCTGAATAGGCTGCAGTGGAAAAGGTAACGGATGCCGCCCAACAAACAGCAATTAATTTCTTTAATTCATACCTTCCCAGTGGCAACGCGTGACTCGGAATGAAAACAGCTGTGCACTTTAATGAAATCTCGGAGAAATAGATACAGTCATATCTATTTGAACGATCACGTTTCGAATCCATTAATATCGAAGCTCTGACTTTTTTTTTTTTTTTTGTTTCCCGAGCGAATTTAATGGCGTCTGAAACTCGATTGTGCGTACCAAAATGTCAAATTATTATTCACAGCTTCGGGGAAAGAACCCTTTACTGCTGCATTTAATGCACTTTTATATATTAGGCCGCAATTATAAGGGTAAACAACAGAAGTTAGTATTTACATAATACTCGCTAGAGGCCGCTGCGTCGGAGGGTTTGAAATTACCTGCCATTTATTTTCGTTTGCTCTGGGAGGAAGGGGGGAACCGTACATTCACACTCTTATAACACCCCATCTCGCTGCTTTGTTTTGCGATGATAAATGGCGGTTTGAATTAGCGTGTTCTAGGAAATATTAATAATCCTGTCTTGTGTTGATGTTTTTCGAAGGGTGGACAGAAATGGAACGATTGACTACTAAGCGCCTCAGTAGTTGAAATGTTAAGTTTTCCTTAGACTTTGAATATTATGAAATTTAAAATTTTTTTGGTGCTTGGAAATCATGAAATAGAATATTACATTCTCTTGCACCACAGTTATTTCGAAATCCAGTATTGGTTAGCTTCTCCGATTTTAAAAAATTCGCCCAACTGTCCTATTTTGTGTAGGATTTTTTTTTTAAGTAAAAAACACGCAAGCGGCTCTCAGTGTTAGTATATATCTATTACATAGTATTATTAAAAGAGAATTTTCTCAAAATCACTTTGACCATGAAGTTCATCATTAGTCCGCGGCAGTAAGAAGCAAAGTGAACTGTTTTTAGTTTTGAGTTCAACGCGTACGAAGTTTAAATCCTAGGTATCCTTTCATTGATAAGTTTTTCTAAACTATACTGTACACCAGCACCTATCAGGACTATACTATAGTTATAGTACCATCTCTTGCTCTAAAACAGATGAGAACTGTACTACAGCTTGACCACGGAGGACTGGCGAATGAAGCGGATGCGGACCACATCAATTTGTAATAGATAAGATCAGTGAAATCGCTCGAGCTGTAAGCATTTCACTGCGTGCGCGTTCTCGCTGATCCTACCTATTACAAAATGAAACATTCGCTTCCAGTTTAGCCGCCATCTCTCCTTGATCAATCTATAGTTATTTCCTTTTTATTTTGTTTTGGCATTTACTCCCCTTTTTCTCCTCACTGCCGTACAACATATTGCTTTTCAGTTTTCATTTTTATGTAAGTGATGTTTATGAATTCTCAAATTTTATTTCGGTAAATCTGAAGTTTACAGTTCCAGCAGCAACAACCTTCAACAGCCCAGCAAGTTGAACTGATGCATTCTCATTTATTTAAGCATTAAAGATTCTTTGCTTACAAATTATTTGCTTTTGCATTTCTAAGGTTAAAGTTCCTCCTAGATTCATTCCGATGCCCAGGAGGGATAGTGATTGTTTACCTTTTCCGCCGAACTAATCCCCGTTTACAGTTTAAAGCACTTCTGCGTGGAAATAGATCACTGTCGTGAGGTGAGACATCGGGTCTTACTTCTTCCTCCTGCGAGCCAAAACAAATTACATCGAATTTCGTCGCGGTAACTGTAATGCCAAATTTTTTCCCACCCGACTGTAATCTCTTTAACAAGTAAAAATGGTCTGAGACTATCCCCGGTGACGTCTAAGGATGGGACTCTCTTTCACGCGTAAGCCCAAAGAAAACAATGGGACTGCCCTTAAGTACCTACAAAGTTCCTCCTCTGCAACAACACCCTTGGGAACTGTTGAAGAGAAATGGATGAACAAAGAGGTTTTCCTTGCAATAACACGCGTAACTTTCAGCCTGTCTGGATGACTCCGGTTTCTTCTAAGATATAGTTTGTTACTCCTCTCTACCATTTTTTTTAGATGGAGCGTACAGAAGACGTTTGCATCGACGCTAATCTGGTCTTATCGGCTTTCCAGTGCTCTAGTATTTGATACATAACTTGGAGTCTTCATTCCCTTGACAAAGGGGGTTTCTGAGGTGGTGTTTGTTGAGAGTCCCAATAAATTAGTCACTGAGTCTCTGATTTTTGGTTTTAAATTTTTGTTCCATCAGTAGATATGCAAAAATAATAGTTATGCTGCAGTATTCGAAATGAGTGGTCGTTAGTCGTCTGTATCAACTAAAAATTTTAGTTTAACGACCACATTCAGTCGTCTTTTTTGACGCCAAACTTTTCACAAATAAGTTTGACATTCTAATATTACTCACAGTCGTTCTTAATGTACACTGGCTTCAAAAAGTTAAGGTATGACCCGTTTTTTGCGTCTAATTTGCTAATGAATGAATGTAGAAAAATTTTTTTGGAGGGTATGTGCATTAAATGTTTTTTTTTTTTATTGAATGCGTCATAGAAATTTGTATAAACGTATTGCAAAAACGATTTATAACAAAAAAAGTATTTGCGAAAAAGTCGATTCTTGAAGAAAACAGAACATCACAGTGTTATGTAATAAAATGTCATAGCAACAATACAGAAATGGGTTCTAATAAGGAATGTGTCCCTCCTAACTTGAACTCATTGGCGGCATCGGTTTTCCATGCTGTTTATTAAGTTGTCGGACACCGGAATAGGAAGTGAAGACCAGACACAGAGTAAGCCTTGTTCCAGCTCATGTAACGACCTTGGAGGAGTATTTAAAGCATCAACCTGTCTGCCAAGATAGTCCCAAAGATGTTCTATTGGATTCAGGGCTGGAGCTCGAGCTGACCATTCCATTCGTCCCAAACCGTGATCCTCAAGATACTCCTCAACAATCCGAGCTTGGTGAGATCGTGCAATATAATGCATCAGAATGAAGTCATTACCAATAGCACCAGCATATGGGCGGACATATGGATCAAGGATCTCATCCCGATATCTCATACCAGTCAGAGTTCCTCCATGAAACACGTGCAGGTCAGTAGAGATCCCTGCCCAAACCATGATTCCACCACCTTTATAACTGAGGTCTTTCAACAGTGTTGGATTGATGGTATCTATTGCGCTGTTCCCTTCAGATTAGTAGAAGTCCTGAATCACTCTCCAATGTAAATCTGAACTCGTCTGTGAACAGCACAGAAGCCCATTGCTGCTGGGTCCAGGAAACTTGTTCTCTTGCCCAGCATAAGTAAAATGCAAACTATGCATTTTATTGTTATTGCCATTTTTTTATGGTGAGCTTCGGAAAACATGTTGTACCTCAACTTTTTGCGGCCAATGTATTATGCAGCATGTTGTTGTTACTTATCTCGAAATTGTCTAGCAAGGCTAGACAATTCCCATAAATCCAAAAATCTCCAAAAAGTCAAGGGAAAGTTGTGGGTTGTAAAGGACCTCATTCTTTGCAAATCCCAAGCAAATTAAGTTATGCAGCATAGTTTTGTTTATTATGCAGAAAACTTTTCTTACTCTACTGGAATTGTTTCAAAATTACGCCTATGCATAATATTATAGCAACTAAAAAAAAGGAAAAAAAAGCTGGGTGCCAATGACAACTTTTTACCTCCTACTTTAGTTACGAAAGTGGATACAAGGAACATGGCTAAAAAGCAGTGTCAATCATATTAACTTGAATTTTTTAACTGATCAGCTTTTTCGTGTACGAAATGTTGTGTAAATTTTGCAAAATATTTGCCAGAGGTGTAAATTAGTTTAAACCCAGAGGCTTTGTAATAGCGCTTCTACGCCACAGGCCCGGGTTGTTTCCCGGGTTGGGCAAATTCGATTCAGCAGTTGATTCCTTCAGTGGGTCAATAAAATGAGTATCATGCGTGCTCAGGAATTAAACCCTGTTGGGTTCCGCCTTTGGCTGACCATCTAACCAGAACATCTGCCTTGCACCCCAGAACCCTTGATCAGGAAAACTGAGATGGGCACAGTAAGCGTTGACCCTCGTGAGCTATTCCACCACTGGGCTCGGGCTTGTATATTAGTTTCTTTAAACTATTTACGAAAAATACAGCCCCTGAACTAATAGGTGAGACGTAGTAAAGCTTAAACCATACATTCAAAGCAATGTTTAATGTAATAACTTTTTCTATTCGTGAAATAAATTTCTGACAACAAGCTTAGAAATAAGTTCTTTTTTTTTACGATTTGATAGACTGTGGCAAAGTTAATCAAGCCGCTGAGGCTCTTATGCCAATAATATGTATGCCTCTAACGTTTCGCTTTTATACCCAAACCGGCGTGTTCCCTAGATCTTCCAACTGAAATTCAACTCATGGGATGTGCTGTGATTGTCAGGCTTTCCCCGTGACGCTATAAATCTCATTTTAGTCGCTCAGGAGCTCAGTTCTGGTGTGAAAGCACTTAAAGGGTCCTTGCCCAGAGACAGAATGGGCAAGGTATGTCAATAGATGGAACACTAAGGCCAGAAAGCTGTCCAGCAGATTACGTTAATTCCCATCGCGGGTATAGCGATCGTAATACTGCATTAGCTTTAGAATTCTAGCGCATGTTACTGTCGTGAGGGAAATTCCCTTCGTGGGGAGCTATGGGGTACTAACTTCATAGTGATAGTCTTCATTATCTATATTTATATTAGTTAAGGTGAAAATATAGGACTTAAAGTAATCTATATATGGGATTTTACTTTTTTACTCACTCCTTCAGCACCAGTAACATACGTACATGCAGTGCATCAAGTTATTGTTATTTTTTATGAGGTATCTTTAATTTTGGTTCGCAGAAGGTGGATTTGCACTTTCTATTGCTGCCTAACTCAAAATAAAAAAGTTGGCAGGTTTTGATTTAAAAAGAGAAAATTTAATTTAAAATTTTAGAAACGGCTCTGCTTGTCAAACCTCGGGAACTGAGATTGCAGTGCGTGCTGCCCATCTTATTAGACTTGGGACTGTTTATTCTTTAAACGTATTTCGTTTTTCTGATGTTTTTGTTAAACTGATTTGCTATTCGAAATCATTACATCACAGAATTTAAAATATTTCGGAAAGTATTCATTAACTGTTCCAAACTGTTCTGTTTTGAGAATTTTCCTCCCGTCAATGGGAAGTTTAGTTCGTTTGATCCTCTCTTTTTGTTACGCCTATAATAATATTACGCAAGAATAAAACATTTTTGCATTTTTAGAGTTGAGTACCGACTGGGTCTTGTCTAAAGCCTTAGATCGTACCTTAAGTTGCGACACGTCCGCCATCTTGGGACTGAATGCCGCTTTCTTCCAATGCCTGCTGTAATAAAGTAACGTATTTTGCTTCTTGATTGTGGATTGACATGGAGTTAATAAGATACTACAATCGAGGAGCAAAACACGCTACTCCACCATAGCAGACATAGGAAGAAAGCATCGTTTAGCCCCAAGATTGCGGATGTGTCGCGACTTATTCTACAATTCAGGACTTTAGTCTTGTCGAGTGCTTCAAGAAAATAAGGTTAAAAGATAAACAGCAATAACGCGATTAATTTCTACTTCTCTCGTGAAAGATGTCGCTTTGTAGTTTTGTGTTGTGCTCATCCTAACGAAGAGATTTATGTATTAATTTCTGTTCCCAGTTTTTGAAAGTCGTGAACAATCCTCGCTTCCAAGGAAAAGTACAAAGACAAGATTCCAATTTTAATATTAGTTTCTAGCTCGAGGAGTGAGAGCTGTCTCGGAATGAAATCGAGCAGTTTTATCCGACAGAATTCGGAGAGCAAAACAAGATCCAAGTACTTTCGATATGAGAGATCGTTTCGCTATGAGTTTGTTTTGCTTTTTGGAACAAAACATTCGAGCAGGGAACAACTTACTGCTGCGGCGGAAAACTCTGTTGTGATCACGGAATTTTATTAATAATTTTAGGAATCGAACAACCTAATGGGCAAAAGAAAATGAATTTCGCCCTCCCTTGAAACGATATTTGTACCTAGTAAAATAAAAAGTGAAGATGTAAGTTATATAATATAGCTGATTTTGATTAATATATGTGTATTTTTTAAATTATGAAATTAATATGTTGGTTGAAGAGAAGGAAACAATTCCAGAAATGATATTAGGAAGATCAGAGATGTTGTTAGTTTTTTTTTTTTTTTTCCTCCCATCGCGTGAAAATAACTCTTTAATATTTTTAGAAGAGAGAAATGTATTTTGGAAGACTAAAATATGACAAAATAGTAGAGACGTACCGAGTACTCGGTAACTACTCGGTACTCGGCCTACACGGCCAATTTGCCGAGTACTCGGTACTCGGCCAAATTCTGATCAGATACTCGGCCAATACCGAGTAGTTGCAAAAAATTGAATATTGTCCAAGACAGATACTAAAATTTATAAAAAAAAAAAAAAGAGCAAGCATTATATTCTGCAATCATTTACAATTAAAATTTATAAGTCAAATTTAAATTTTGAGAATAATGAAGTTTGTAATGCTTTAATGGAATAAATCTTTATTTTAATGTCCCCAAAGTTAATAAAACTTATTTATTAAAAATTACGCAAAAAAGGTAAGTATAGAAAATATGGAATTTTTATATTAAAAATGGATTTTTGCTACAAACAAAAATTAGTTATAAAAAATGTAAAAATACCTTTGCTTAAAAAATAAAAGGAAATAAAACAACCTTAAAAGCACAATGCACGAACTCTGCAGACACATGTTTTGGCATTACAAGGAATTCCTTTTTCAATGCACAAAATGGGGGCTCGTAGATTTAAAGACATCCAACAAAAGTCGGATTTTTTTGTTGAATGTCTTTACATTCTTTAGCTCACATATTATGCCCTGAAAAAGACGTTCCTTGTAATGGGGGGGGGGGTCAGAAACACGTGTCTGGAGTGTTCCTGCACATTTGTTTTATCTGCTTTTAAAAATTATTTACGTTTGGCGGGCAAGAACTATAATTGATTGGTATATAGTGAAATCCCTCCTAACGGACACCCCTCAAAGGCGGACACCCCTCTTATGCTGACAATTTTTAATTCCCCAGTTCCAATGCAAATAACATTATTAAACCCCTGTCCTGCAGACACCTCTATATTGCAGACAAAAAAATTTGTCCTGTTAGTGTGTGCATTAGAGGGATTTTACTGTAATTTGTTTTTATTCCAACTTGGTTAATCATACCTTTTATTTATTTATTTTTAATTTTAAAAATTATTATTTGTAAAATTTTTGACACAAACAAAATTGTATATATAATGCGTAATTAAATTTCAGCAGGAATTTAGTTTTAAAAACTATTATATGGACAAGGAGGTCTATACTACTATTCCAATAAGTTCAAAATTCATCACATGTGTGTCGGTGGTTCTTCTTAAAACATAATTGGTACTTGATAACTCGGCCGAGTAGTGAAAGGCCGAGTACTCGGTACTCGGCTACTCGGCCAAAGTGCTACTCGGTACGTCTCTACAAAATAGTAATAGTGATTAATTTTATAACAAAAAGTATCTATCTAAAGATGAAATGGAAGATGGTAGGGAAAGAAGAGATCCCCTTATTATGTGAATTGTTTTACATTAGAATTTATATTTGAAAAAAAAAAAAAAAATAATAATAAAATATTCAATTGTAAGGGGCTTTGGTGACTCTGTGGTAGAAGCTTCCCTTTCCAAGTTAGAGGTGGTGGGTTCGATTCCAACCGGTGCCCTGGGTGTTATTTCCTTTTGTGTTGTAAATCTTTCCCGTATGTGTCCGGAAGCAAGGCGCTTTGTACGCAGTCCTCTATGTATCTGAAGCTGTTTATAACTCCTGTATAAATAAATAATTCCAATGTAACATTCTAAGAGTTCCAATTGTTTTTTTTTTCTTTTTCGCGATCTTAAAAATTTTAATTGAAAGAATAAAATTTGAATGTACGCTTGACTAAACTTTTGAGGCGATTTCCGATTTTCAGTTCTCGAAATGAGTAAGAGACGTTAAAATTATCTGAGAGTGACATTTAATAAAGTCGAGACTCCTTGAGCCTAATTCACAACATGTTTCATATTTTCATGCTCTTTTATTTATTTATTTGCATGCTAATGTTTTCCTATGCAATTTGTGTTTTTAACTTTTTTTGATTAAAGCACCTTACCTCGACCAACTAGTGAATTCTAATTTTTAAGATCGCATCTTATTAACAGTTATCCTGCTATGATTTTCTTTCATTTTTTTTCTTTTTCGAAACTAAAAAAACCACCAATCATCTTCATGCAGAATCTTTTGCGAAATGCTTCGCACCCCTTGGTTTGATTTTATTACGGCGTCGTTTACTTTTCTTACGTTCGCGAAACAAGCTTGTCCCATGCATTGTTGGAAGGAATTGCTTATTTTTGTGTATTTCTTTTCACGACCAGCAGTAATCAATAATAGATATATGCCGTTGAGCAGACCAGAGTTTTGTGCTCTTTTCCCCATAAATAGAATTCATTTGTTGCTTATCCTGCAGTATAATTCTTTTTCGCTCTTGTATCCGTAATTAATTCGGGTCTAATTCTTCTGATAGACTATTTACAGACTTGCGTTGATACACGTGTTATGTATATCTAAGGTCAAAAAGTTGTATGTGTTCATGATTATTTTCCAAAACGCTTTTACTGGAATTTTTCTTTGAGTTGTTTCGCCCTCCCCCCCCCCCCCCCACTTTTCCTCCCCAAATTAAAAAAAAATTAAGGAACTTCAATAAAAAATCCCCCCCCCCCTTGCTTCGATGTACATATAGCACTTTTAAGGGTTTTTGAGCCCAGGTCAGTTTTAAACGTAATTTATATTTCATTATATTTTACAGTACTGAACTCAAAATAGCTTATGGTTATAACTGGGTCATTCCATGCGAAATGAGCAAATCAGCTGTGGCTGACGTCACAGATTTCAATGAAAATTTTTATTTAGGTAAACCATGCATAGCATATCTATGAGGAAATGCAAAGTATGGAAGTTTAAAAACTGTTTGTTGCTTTGTTATTGAAATTAGAAGTTGATGCTTACGCTAAGCCTAAATTTTCAGAGTTCATTGCTACCAGTTTGTGACTCGATTACTTCATAAGTTACAAACGTACACTTAAAAAATAAATATTTCCTCATTCTCTAAACAAATCTCAATTGGAAAAGAGCAAAGTAAAATTTATTCGGATATTTTTTTGGATCTGAGATATTAACAAAGATTGAAATTTTGCCAATTTACTTCAGATTTTAAATCACTCTTCTAGCTCTTTTAATGAAAAAATAACAGTAAAAATGATTCAGATTGAAAAACTATCTATAACTAACTATCTGCTCTAATTTAGTAACTGCTTATGAATTTCCTTATGACGAAATTGTACTTTAAAAAATCGAACATTTCCAAAAATTTCATTTTTTCCTCTATTTCAGATGTTTTTTTGAAGATGAGGGAAAGCTCTAAATTTACTCAATTTTTTTTTTACGTAACTTATTGAAGTGTCTTTTAGATGCTACTAAATTTTAATCATTGGTATCAGCGTATTTTTGTTACTAGAGTAACTTGAACTAAGGTAAAACTTCATTAGTTACTTCTTTTTATTTTATAAGTTAAGTAAAACTTATCATTTCTTTCGTGATTCATTTTCTCAAAAGCATGTTTATGAAGTTCATGCTGAAATGTACATTTTTTAAAATTGAAATAAATGTTAGTTTTACTCGCTTTTACATCATTTAGTCGTTTATCTAGTTCTTTGAATTCTCGTAATTTCACATAAGGGTCAATCCATACAGGTTCCATACAGTATAAACTACTCATTCATGTCCAAATATTTCTAAGTTATCAAATTAAAATAGTTATTTTGAAAATTAAGATATGTTTTTTCCGTATAATGTATTATAAAGGGCACAACATATGTAATTTAAGAAGGTACCATGAAGTTTTCACACCATTTATTTCTGTTTTAGTGTATGAATTGACTAGCAAAATTGCTTAATTTCAAAGATCTGCATCTTTTTTACAAAACAAATACAAAAAACAATATGTATAACATGTACAGTACTTCAATGGAGTATTCAATTGGCTAGGAAATTTTATTTTTAATTCCATCCCGTTTTGGTTTATAGGGTTCTAAAAATGTCATTTTTCCGATTTTTGAGAGGCTGTAATCTATAAAGGGTACACAAACACACAGCAACAGTTACATATTCTTTTTAGCATGGTTCCAGTGATCAGTTTTTGTCGTATTTCATTTTGTGTTTCCGTGTCGTGAGTTATCCCCCTTTGAAATGAGTAAAATTTTTACATTTGGCCTTGAACTTTAACCTGTTGCCATTATTTTAATTATTAATTTACAGCTACGTAACTCAGCATGTAAGACTATCAACTTATGCACTTTAACAGCAAAGCGTTAAATTAACTGTCATAAATGTAATTCAAATAGATTTTGGCCAAAATGAGAAGGTTTAAAAGTCCCATTTTTGACTACGAAAATCACTTTTGATGACCTCTAAAAAATCAAAGATCCAGTTGAGAGAAAAAATAAGAGTGGTTTTAAACAACTTTCATATGCAGCTTTTAGGGATATGAATTTCAAAAAAATTAAAAATGATCGAGCGCACCCATCCGTTGAACCTGTAATGGATTGACCCATAAAACAGAAAGAAAATGCTATTTTTCTGAATTTTGTTTTACGTTTGGAAATCGAAAACCAATTTCGAGTTTCTTCAAGCAAATTGTAGAAACGCAGCTCTATATTCTTGTAAAACTTTAAAGTTATCTGAATTTTCCCTCATTTGAATTTTTGTGTGTATGTGAAGGGGAAAATCATCATTTTACAAAATGTCACTAAGTTTAAAACTGATTTTGAAAACAGAGGATTTAAAATACAACTTCAAAAGTAAGGTATTTCTTTTATGATACTTAGCACATTATTGGGTATTAATTTCATCAAAGCTAATGCATTCCTTAAAGATTGAGATTAAAAAATAAAATGCTTAATTTTGAGAAAATTGAAATATTTTCCCTTTTTTGAAACTCGGTTAAAAGTTAACTATAATAACTTTGAAAATTTTACTGATATCAGATTAATTACCCTACTCCATAGATTGCAACAACATATAACTTTTATGCTTTCATAAAATAGTTAATAAGATACAAGCCTTTAAAAGTACAACATTTAGCATTTATGAGAATGCTGTTCAATGTGACCAATTTTCAATCGCATGTAACTATTCAAATAAACTTTAAGCAAAAATATTTTAGATATTTTTATATAGGCATAAAAGGAATCTGCATACCAAATTTCATAAAAATCTGTTGCCATGCGGCCACCACTTTTTTGCGAATTTTGCTCATTTCGTATGGAATGACTCAACTTATAACCAGAGTTTGCATTTGGATATGGTCTTTGTCTTGCGCGGAGTTGAAGAAAATAGGACGCTTTGCTAACGAATAATCGATAGAGGAGGTTGCAGACAGATCTGGGCTAAAGTATACCTTTTTATTGTTAGTTATGTTACAGATTTACTTGATGTCTAAAAATAATGGTGAGTTACAATAGAACGTATAATCCGAAACGTCGAAAATCCGAACGCACCCCCATGAAGCTTAAATGAATTTTCCTTTATGTTCAATAAACAATGAGAGTAATTTTTTGTTAGAAAATGTAACTACATATTATAGCGTTGTGTACTGTATTACATGTTATGTGCATACATATTGTATAACTATTTCATTTGATTAAATGGCATACTATTTTCTTGAAAGATATTTTCTTTGCTATTTTCGAAAATCCGAACTACATACTCGTATGTTCCCAATTAGTTCGGATTTCTGACGTTCTCAACTATTAAATATCATTTTACCGGACAGTCGCAGATATGATTTTTGAATCACAGGCTAAAGGCTTTTAGTTGAAGTAAAAATAAATAAGTAAATAAAAAATTCATATTTAAGTTTTTTTTATGAATTAATGTAATGTATATGTCTTCGTGGATATAGTTTGTTCGAAACTCGTTCTGTACTCACTCCTTCAAATAGTTCTATCTTTAATTTATTTAAAGATTTTTTAAAGAGTTAATTAACTTTTTCCAATATTATTGCTTAAAAGTTTAAAAGTCCTTAATTTTTTACTCAATGAAACAAGCTCGAACAGTATGAAAATTTGATGAAATATTAATGCACTTGAGATGAATCCATACTTTGCGACAGCCTGTCGCAATCATCTTCAACGCGTCGAATAATTTAAAAAGCGTTTCCACCCGCAGACTATTTTGAAAGTTTTCCGTCGGGGTGGGAGATAGTTCTCCCTTAAAAATCACGAATAATTACCTTTTCGAGGCATGCGGGAGGGAGGGAGGAGGAAACGGGGGACAGGAATCTGTTAATCGTGGAATTTGTTCCAAGAGAAAAGGGATCTTCGCAGGAATCGATAATTGAAAAAGAATTCTTTCTTCCAGTTAAAAGCGCTCGAAGAAGAAAAGTGTCTTGCGCAAAATAATGACTAGTTGAACGTTCCAGGAACAGATTTTAAAGCCTTCCAAAGAGGACTGACTCAGATAGGTGTTGCCGAGTTTTCCTTGTTTTCAGTATCGTCTGGAACCAGCCATTAATTGAAGAATTCTTTCTAACTGTTTTGGAATTCTTTAAGTAGAGAAATTACCTTTTTCTTGAATTTGAATGGATTTTTTTTTTTATTGTACCGCGAAATTACTTCGCGATAGTAATTTGTATTTCAAATTGCTTGGGGTTATTTGTTCTGTGTGCGAATATCTTTTCTTTTCTTCTGTACCACAGGTATGATCGGGATCTCAAGTTTCGTCTCTCATTCAAATACCCCATAGAAACAATTTAAATGATTTCTGATTCAAAAGAAGTTTGATACAGTCAACTCTCGATAGCTCGAAGTCCCAAAAGACCGGCTAAAACGTTCGAGTCATCGGTTGTTCGAGTTATGGGAAGTTTTCACAACAGTTTCAAGAGATTTTGGAACCCAATGAAAACTTCGAGATAAAGGAATATTCGAGTTATAAGCTTCGAGCTATCGAGGTTCAACTGTATTCTACTAGTAATAGTAAATAGATTCAACCAGATTTAGCTGTACAGATGTTGTTGTCTTGTGCCAGCTACGCCGGCAATTTCGGGTACTTTGCTTCACTTTTCCAACTGTACCTTAACTCAGAGTTAACAGCACATACGTGCCAAAAGGACCCGTTTGTACGGTATTCAACCATTCATATCTCAACACATTCACACAAAGAAAGTACAAGAATAGGTCATGAGAGAGAAAGTACATCCATTCTCGAATCGGAATTCGAACCCAGGACCTCTCCACTTACTTCTCTACTACTAACAAGGCTAGCGGCAGCTGTACAGATAAGTCGAATCATTAAATGCTGTGACCTAAGATACCAATTGATGGAGACTTAGTTTTGGATAGCAGTACTAACTTTTATCGAGCCTTCATATCCTCTCTCTGGTATAAAAAAAAAACCCGAAAATTTTCGCGAGAACAACAAAACTTGCCCCGGAATCGATTAATCAGTTTCTCTGTTGCCCCGTAATGCTCCATTGGAGAGATGGGGGAAGAGAAAATATGATAATCTGGCAACGTGGTTGTCTGGGCTTCCATATCTGGAGTAACTGTATCCTGAAGAAGAGCGAATCTCCTCCACCGAGGAATGGCTCGCAATACGAATCGTGATCAGATTCCGAACGACTCTCTCGGAACGGGGTTTTGAACGACGCTCACGTCTCTTGTGTTTTTCTTTTCTATCTCTTCCCGATATAGAAATGGATGGATTCCGATCTTATCCTCTTCCGACTCCACCTGACACTACGGCGTGGAAGTTACGTCTTGGGCTCGAAAATGCCAGTGTTTGAAGTCTGAGTAAACATTTATGGAATTCTTTCCTTTTAATTTTTGGGCATTTAAGGGCTTAATTAGCATGATTGAGTGGATACTCAACCAATTTTATGGATATTGATTTTTTTTTTTTTAAAGCGCTATTTTTGATAATTTTTTCAATTGTCAAGCTATCCTAGCTACACCAGACCCCAAAGAGTTCCTTATTTTCCTACTTTTTCCTACTTTTTGAAGCCCACTCCTTTTTTTCCTACTTTTTCCTTTTTTTCCTACTTTTCCCTTTTGTTAGTATAGCACGTCTGTGCATTGATCCTTATATTTCCTATGCCTCACCGATAATTTTCTGCATGTTTTTTTTTTTCAAAAGGAAAAAGGAATTGAGCAGATAGTGAGCATATCATTGACTGAATAGTAATTTCTGGAAGAAACGCAGCGCCGTTAGCGTGTTTAAAAGCTGAATTTTCGGAAGTGCGACTTTTTTGCCGATGCGACACTTACGGTCGACTTTTCTCTTTATTGCGTCGATTTTTGTCCTACTGTTTTAATAAAACAATATTAGAAATAGATACTGACACATTCTGATACAATTATATATTATCTACCCGTTAATTAGAATGAAGTTTTAATTGCAGTAAACGGCGGACTGTTCGAAAAGTGCGGGAAAAGCCATTACAGTAAAATGGAGCTTGTTTCAAACAAAAATACAATGTAAAACCTTAAAAGGAACGTAAGAAAGCAAAAAAGGAAAAACCTATGCAAATTTTATCGACGTTAGTACTGAATAAAAGCAACAGATAACAAAAATTTGCCACAACTAATCACTTAAAAAAAAATTGCGGAAACTAACTTCTTTCATTCATAAATGTGAAAAAAGTCCTTCTAGAAAGGTTCCTTCCAGAGCGTCCCTCCAGAACTTGGAGGCTTTGCTCGCAAGGGGAGCAACATCGGGAGGGACCGGTCGACGGTGGTGCTGCAGAGGGAGGCGGTGGGAAAATAAAATCATAGGAATTCAAAATAGTCAAATGAGAACAATAAACAACGTGATTGCTCTAAAAATCAATACAAACCAAACCAAATTATTTTCTCCATTTATGTATTTATATTATAGAGGTTGTAAAAAAAGTATCTGATCTTATTTTTTATTTTGTGTGAAAACCTGACCGACATGAATCAAACATACTTGCATGAGCCCACTGTAAACCTTTTCGGGCATGCTAAAGACCTGCTTGCCGCTCATGAAAACTAAATAATATGCGAAAACTAGGTTAATAAATATTCAAATGTATCTGTATATTTAGCTTAAAAGTTTAATAGAAAAATACATTTCCATTTTTCTTTACCTAGTTTCTGCATGTTATTAAGGTGTTACAAGATAAATATCTGTTCTCCTTCCAATAAAATTTATCTTAAATTTGACTGCTTCCCCTTGACGTATGTGTGTGTTATCATATCTGTTGTATTTGTATATTATCTTAAATATTATTTGTATATTATGTTATTAAGCTTTTCTTTTCTTCTGGAAATGAAATTTACGTTTAAATTTGGTTCCTCTTGGCGTGTGCAATCATATCTTTTCCTATTTTTCCTACTTTTTAAAGTTATTTTTCCCTACTTTTTTGATTTTTGATTCCTTATTTCCTACTTTTTTCTCTCCGAAAAACCACTTCGGGGTCTGCTACACTTTTTAGGCTTGGCTCGCCACCAGAGAACATTCCTATACGTAGTACGATCCAAAAGTTCAGCGACAAGTTGTATAAAACCTTACTCTGAATAGTTCACATCACCGGAGCACATCCACTTTCAAAATAGTCACATTGAGCGACTATGCACTTATGCCAACGTTCGAATAACACTCCTGGAAACACTCCTGGAAGCCATCCTGGAAGCAATTTTTCGCAACCTCTTGTAAAGCATCCTGCGATGCAGCTTTAATTTAATGTCATATGACGAAAGAAATCAGCGTCCCTGCAATTGTTTTATAGCTGTTGGGAATAGCTAAAAGTCACACTGGTGCTAAGTCCGACGAAACGTGTTGTTATTTGTTTGACATCCAATCGAAGCGTGCATCCCCAACATGGAAGTCACCTTCTTCACCACGATAAAGTTAAAGCTGCATCGCAGGAGGTTGCGAAAAATGGCTTCCAGGAGTACTTTCAAAAGCTATACGAACGTTGGCAGAAATGCATAGTCGCTCAAGACGACTATTTTGAAGGTGGACGTGCTTCGGTGATGTGAACTATTCAGGGTAAGGTTTTATACAAATTATCCTCGAACTTTTGTAGTACATGCATCAATCTTCATGCATCAGAACTTGCAAAATCTATCCTCCAAATTTTTGAAAACATTTAGACCTCATTGCACTTCCATAGACAAGACAACAAAAACATCATTGATTCTGTAATGCCTGCGCTGTTTTTGAATGTAAATGAATTTATACTGATTTATTAGCATTTTCTCGTGAGACTCGCCTTGATACGCGACTCGTTCTAAAGTTATTACGTAAAACAACAAAAGTATACTTATTTTTTGGCCAAAAGTTATATAAAGCAGTGCTAAGGAAAGGGATGTAAGTGGATATTTTCAAGATTTGAGTAGAGCACGTTTCAAGTTGCGGTCCTATAGTTGCAGGCTTTCATTGAATTTTTTTCTAAATCATGCTGTATAGCAGCACGACCAGGGCTACCAGTACTACAGTTGACTCTCTGTTTAACGACGCTCTATTTAACGACTTTCTCTATTTAACGACGGTTTTTTCTGGTAACAGATGGTCCACTAATAGTGTTAAAAGCATTCTATTTAAGAGCACTTTCTACTTAAGGACAATTTTTTGTGGTCCCTTGAAAGTCGTTAAACAGAGAGCCAACTGTATTTCTTGCCCCAAAGCAGAGGAGAGGTTCACCTTCCATTTTTACTGGTTAACTCCAAGTTTTTAATTTTGCCGCTTACATCTCTTTGCTTCTCCCTGCCTCATATGTATTTGACTAGTGCTATAACTTCGAAATGTACATCATTTAAAGCTGTTTTTACTTTTTCTTTTCTTTTTTTTTTTATTTAACTGAAATGTTGTGATTGATACCTATTTCCACTAATGAACATTTCATTTTCCTTTATTTTAAATATCTTCTACTCCGCGCCTCTTTGTCATTGAGTTACAGGTTAACAAATGCGTTCGAATTTCCTTAGTTTGTTTGCTTAATTTTCATAAACTTCTTAAGAAAATGAAGGAAATGTTTTTCTTCGAGAGCTTTTCATTTTCAGAATAATTTATCGATATTTTCTTGGTTTTTTACTTTAACCAATATCAAATTGCTAATGAAGTCTTGCGGTAGTATTGAAATATTGATAATCAATATTGATTGTGGAAAAAAGAAAATGGATTTGCGAAGTGACTTCGTTAGAATTATGATTGCTGCCCAAATGGCTTTTTTTTTTTCTAAATGTTCCTTCGTTGCTTCAGATGTTTCATCAGCATTCTGTTTTTTGTGTTTTCTCTTAATTATCGTTCTTTATAATTAGGACTTGTTTGATAGAAGCGTTTATTTTCTTTTCGGAAATCAAGGTGGTTAAATTTTACTTCCGTAACTTGAAATCTACATCTTATACAGAATGATGGATGGGAGTAATGATCAAAAGATTATTTTGCTTATTATTATTTATTTATTTATTTTTTTGGAGTTAGGAATAGACAAGTGCCGAGTTTGAGTTACGAATAAATTAAAAGAATTAGGGTTTGTTTTGGAACTGGCTAAAGAGCTTTTCTTCTATTTAAGATCAAATCGTGTAAAAAAACATCCGATTTCAGTGTCTGAGTCGGCTGGATGGCGTAGTGGTGAGGTGTTAGTTTCGTACGCCTTTGATCCACTGTTCAAGAGACCAGTCGATAAGTTTACTAGGGGCAGAAAATCGACAGCGCTCAAATCGTATGATTGTGCGGCATGTAAAACATCTCTGGAAATATTCGTTTTTCGGTGAATTAACTCTCGACAAAAGCAATTTCTAATGCAATTTCGCATCGTGAGCACTCTCGACAAGCTTAAATTCCTAGTGCAGTTTCGCATCTTGAAAGCTCAGATTTTCGCCTTTCGGAAGAAAATTGGGCGTTATCTTTGCCATCGACACGCACACCTTAATGGGAACACCAAAAGGCTAAAGCCATCGGCGGCTGGTGCACCAAAAAAGTATGTGGTCAAAAGAAGGGTGAAGGTTAGGAGCGTGGCCCCAGAAGCCTCTTTTTTCCCCTCTTTTGGCCTAAATAACTGGCTTTTAGTATTATGAATTAAATAACTTTTGAAAATGTGGAATATGGCATCGAAAATCGGGACGGATGACCCCCGTCGACTTTCCATTCCATTAAAAAGTTCAATTTTTATGGAATAAGATGAGAAAAGTTTATTTCTCTTAGGGATTTTTAGTTTTATTTTCGTCAAATGAATCAATCTACCCTATAAAACTAATTGTTCAATCGATCATTAATTTTTAACTCTGTGATGGGGTAAGGCCCCTTTACTTTTGAAAGTGAGGAGGCAGTTACGCCCCCCCCCCCCCATTGGAAAGAAAGAAAGTTTAGTGTCTATTGTTTTCAAATTTGCCAAAAAGAAAATTTACCGTGCGTGTGGTTTCAAATTATAATGGGTGTTTTTGTCAAGGGTAAATAGGACTTTGATCTCCAAGTAATTTTCTCCCTCTTCCCCAAAAAGAAAAGTTCCGTCTGCGCTACTGTACTGTGTGATACTTAATTTTCGTGCTGTTTGTTTCATGTGCTTGTTTTAGAAGAGAAATGATTTCACTAAGTTTGTCCCTATTTTTGGCTCATAGAATTGTTGAGAAATCAATTTCAAAAGTAAAATTACAAAAAAATCCGATTCCACCATCGAATGTCGATGGTCGAAAACTAGCGAAGATAGTTTGCATTTTCTTGTGGTTATTCGTTTTAGTTTTTCCTTTTGTGTGTTAGTGTGTGTTGTCGAATCTTGTTTAATTGGAATGGGTAGACATTTTTCACTTTATAAACAACCTCGCGAACTACTCTCTTGCAAAATAAGAAACAAAAAGTTGATCATCAACGTACCTCATCGATCTTGCTGATATATTATTCCTCTTACAGCAACTTCAAATCAACGACGAATTCTGCGGCATGGACGTGAATACACCTTTAGGAGGCAGCATGCCTGTGGAGGCTTCTCCTGTCCTGCGGTTCTCTGGTATCCTGTTGACAGCAGTGGCTGCTACCTCCACGCACGATTACACAGTTACTTTCCTTGGAACTTCCACTGGACATCTCAAAAAGGTAAGAGATCTTACGTCTTGCCAGTTACTTTAGTTTTCACTTTTTATTGTCATATTTACAATAATCCACAGATAGATTTACAATTCACTTTCGCAGAACAAACGCGTGACAAAGTTGATCTTATGTTTTTCATGTAGTGGAACTTGATAAAATGAGCTGTATACTTAATAATAAATGTAAAAAATACTGATTTTTGAAGCCTTTTTAAACGATTTTTAAGAAGGACGAAATTAAACCAATATCACGTTTCGTAAGAAAATTAGAGAAATAAAATTAAAGTTATGCTATATATTGAATCTAGGAAGAATTTTTAGAATGGCAAGTACCTTAAAAATACTCATTTCGCTTATGTTCATTCAATGAATTAAAGTTAAATAAATAAAAGTTGGATAATATTTAGAAGAAAGTGATAGTTTAAATTAATAGTTATTTTTTCCATCGCAACTTACTATCTAATGCATTGTGACTTAAAACAAATTCAAATTTGCAAAATGTTTTATAGAGGCATAAAATACTTTTCATGCTTCTCTTGAGGTTTTTGTGGTTTGGGTTATTATACCTAGCTTTGAAACCATGTGATTCGCTCTTCTTTTTTTAGTCAAAAGGTTAAATACTGCCATCCAACAGTGATTTTGAATTCTACGAAGAGATTTAGCCCCAATATTCTTTCACTCGAAACAGTTAATGTATTTAACTTTGAAACACAAACACATATCCAAGTAAATAATCGCTAAATTTCTTTGTTTTTCTGTTTGTGGGAAAAAAAAAATTCATTGTGAAACTTGTTGCAATTAGCGTCGTTTTTCAATATACTGATATTTAATTAGCTCCTACTGCATACATCTTCTGTTTTAATTCGCTTATTTACGCTTTTGTTTAAAATTCGCTACCCAAATCGACAATTTATTTTTTTTTATCCATCTGCATTTAAAGCATGTGCGCAGTTTTGAGAAAATTCTTGTTACAATCCGAACATTGAGTTCTTGTTCGAAATTCCTGTATTGTTCTTAAAATAAGTGGCATCTCTGGAGGCTGGTTCCGTTCTTCGATCAATTGTTTGCCTGCTATTGTTTCCGAACACTTTTAACAAAAGCCGCTACTGAAAAAGAGAAGAAAGGAGAGGAAAACAAGAAAAAAAAGAAGAAAAAACTCATCAAGTGTGCAGTTAGAACAATTAAATCTAGAAGTCGTGACTATTTGCGCGCTTTTTGGTAACTTCATTTGTTTTTGGCGGTACGCTGTTTCAGCGGATTCTTGAAGAGCCGCTCGAGGTGTAGTTTCTGGAATCCTTGTAGTTGCGTGGATTATTTTTCGGGCTTCTATTGTTTCTGAAGTGCTTTGGAAGGTGTGATTATAAAAGTTCAAATTATTCTCTACTCGAATTGGTTGTGGGTTTCCTCGTTAAATCATTGTGCATTGTTAAAGTGAGATGGCTAGGGTATAATTTTGTCGCTACTGCTTATTATAAGTTGTAAAAGAAACAAATAACCAAGTGGGAACATACTCGATTGTAATAATGCGTAATGAAATTAAAACTAATTTAACAATCGATTATTTCATTCTGGTGATAGAAACCCGCCAATCATGATTGAATTTGTTTTGTTGTGAAAATTCATACAGTTAGTATATTTAGTTTAAAAGCTTTACGCTTTCTGACTTTACACCATATTTTCACTTCAGCTTTTAGAAGCTTACACAAAATTCGAATAAAAGGAATAAAGTATTGGCTGCACACCTGTACAGATACCCCATTCATGTGTACAGCGTGAAGTATAAAGAGAATAATATTAGATTTAATTATCTTCAAAAAATCTCTTTAAAGCAGTTGGTAGAAACTACAAATACATAAGCTAAATTTTGCACTACATTTTACCTATGGAGTTATTTACTTTTCCGCACGATGTAGTCATATTTCATGAGTCCTGGGTTGTAAATGACTGCATATCATAAATTTGATTGAATGTTTTTTTTTTTTCTTCAATCAGAAATTCTTTATTTATAGATTTAGGTACTTTTAACTACTACTGTTTGGGTATTGATCGACCGAGTTCATGCCGAGTATTCGATGCGGCACAAATCTTGAGTATATATGAGGCAGTGAGAAGCAAAGGGATGTAAGTGGACATTTTCAAGTTTTGAGTAAAACGACTATAAAAATTACGGTAGCCTTGAAAAAATTTAATGAAAGCCTAGGTAGGCTTTCAATGAATTTTTTTTCTAAATCATGCTGTACAGTGAAGAAGAGGATTTTCCCCACTTTTTAATCACACCTTCCATAAATCAACTTTTGGAGAGATGGAGAGAATTGCAGAGACCATGTCCACAACACACACAAACTAATTTATTTTTCTACTCATTGACACAATATACATGATGGGAAGCCAATTAGCCCCTTTTCCCGAATAGCGGTCAAAAGATATGCCATAAAGTTATCCCGCTATTCGGTCAGGAGGTTTTTTCCAGTCATGCCTTCACGACTGTCTATAGCCATATGAACTCGGGCGCTCTCATGCATCTGCGCAGTAGGCAATCGCGGAAAGCCCCATTACGCAATTATGGAGATCCCAGTTGTTAATCTTGGGATCCCTGTCAAGTGTTACACAATGTAACCGCGTGGAGCATATAATTTCTTACATACAGCAGCACCTACCAAGTCCACTAGTACCATCTCTTGCCCCAAGACAGAGGAGAGGTTCACCTACCATGTTTACTGGTTATCTCCAAATTTTTAATTTTGCCACTTGCATCCCTTTGCTTCTCACTACCTCATATATAATGCTTGAAAATTTGAACTTGAGGTTTACAAATGCAAACGTATGAGTGCTCAAGTCAAAAAAAAAAGTAAACGCATCTAACGCGTGGCGTCCCATAGTGGGTGCCGCGGCATCCTAGGGTGTCGCAAGGAGACGCAAAAGAGTGCCGCGAAGTGTCGATGGTATCTATATATTTCGCCGTAAAAGAACAAAATTGGAAAATATAGACTTTCACCGATGATTCACCGAAAATATTCGTTCTTTCGCCGATGCCTTTGGTATGGGAGTGTTGATATTCACCGGCTATTGTCGACATTGAAAAGATTTTGGACTTTCACAGTAACATATGTACATAATATAGATGAACTAGGGTGCCACGAATAGGATGAAAAATTTGGGAACCTTGATCTGACGGATTTCTACATCTTTTGTTTGAAGTTCCGACTTCTGCCACGTTGCAAACACGCTGTTAAAAAAGTTTTACTGGTGCATTTTAATAGTTGGAATTTAACTAGTTGTCTCTGTCCGTTGTAATTATGGTACTTGAGAAACATTTTTGATTGTATTTGAAAATTTTAAAAAAGATAATTTACCTTCCCATTTTGCATTTTCAATTTTAAATGAAGAGACAAAAATAGTTTGCATTTTGAAATCTTTTCTCTCTCTCTCTCTTTGTTGTACACAACAAAAAATTATTTTTCTTGATCCTTTGTCATCCAATTTTTTTTTTACCTTTGTTCTTTCTTGATTCATTTAGCAAGTTGTTTTTCAATGATAATGTTTTATTAATTTTGACTTTTTTTTTAAAGAAGATACTGTTTGTTCTCTTCATAATTCAGTGTCTAATTAGAAGATGCATCTGCAATAAATTTTAATATATTACTTTTGCAAATTTCAAGAAATTTTTTTAGTCTTAAAAGTTTCGTGCTAAAACGTGATTTATCATGCATCAGACCACTCTGTCATTACATTTCCAAAGCAAAATGAAATGTTTCTTTTTTCGGAAGGCTCCAGACATCTGTAAAGACATTCATTTTATTAAAAGAAGGATATTTAACATTCTTCTTTTCAATCAATAAAGATATGGGGATTTTTTTCCTCTTGTCTCTGTTTTCATTTTTTTGCAGATGGGTCATCCACTTTCGTTTTTGAATAATGATTTCGGAGAGGTTTAAGAATAGTAACGAAAAGATGAGATGTCGTTACTGCTCTTTTATAGAGCTTTTTCTTTTCTTTTTTTGGTGATTTTATTCTTGCTGGTCTATTATTCTTGAATATTTTTGATATCGTCTACAGATATTTTGTAAGTTTACTGAAAGAAAGTTAATTAATCAACTGATGCTCCGAAAACCCTTTTCGAAAAATTGTTTCTACGAACAAACCGGGTTAGTTCGAGAAATAAAATATCCGACGCATAAATATTAATGAATTAAACAAAACTGAACTCGCCTAACGTGATTATATCGTTGCTTAACATATATTTATGCATCAGTAATTATTGTTCAATTTTATATTTTAGTTTCGTCGTAATAAAATTTTCGGAACTGAATCCCTTTTAATAGCGCGTCAGTAAAAAAATGAGATATTCAAAAAGAGTTTGCATGAGCCCTTGAATTAAATGGTGAGAAATGCTCATTACTTCAAGTTCGGTGTAGGCAGTATTCAATCGCAATTGGCTGTTTTTACTTTAGAAAGTTGTTAAAAAATCAAAAACAAAACTTTTTAACCGCAAGTTAAAATAGTATTGTCGCCTTTTAATGAGAAAGCAGGGCATCATGCAGCTAAGGAAAATATTAAAACTTTTTTTTTTTTTTAATGTGATTGATGAACAAATAGCCGAATCATAAGTTGTCTAAGCATTGAGTAGTTACTGTTTTTCGATGCAATAATTCTTGTGATAAAATTTAATAATACATAATATTTCTAACATGTAACAATATGACTTCTCATCGTTAACTGAGCATTTGATGGTTTTTTTTCATCATTATTATTATTTTTTTTCCCCGTGAACGTTATTGCACCAGACTGTAGTTGTTGTGAACCAAAAGCAGACTATATATATCATCTAGACATCTAGACATCCTATATATCTACATCAGACTATATTAGTACCAGGGTTGGCAAGGTTTTGGACACTACGGTAAAAACCAGGGTAAAAACCCTGGTTTTTACCGTCCTGTCCAAAACCCTTGTGTCCAAAACTGTATTTTAAGGAAAATTGCATTCCGTGAGAAAGCATCAAAAACAGAATAAAATGAATCTAAAAATGAATGAAGTAATTTTTTATATTGAACATTTATCCAATGGAGAACATTCAACTTATTTATGCAGCTGATTCGACTCTAGAGTCATTGAAGTTAAATTCTTGATCAAAATTTCAATTTCTTCGCATTAGTGGTTTTTTTTTTTTTTTTGATAATAACAACCAAATTTTCCTATGTTTATGAATGTGTGCAAATTAAAGCAGGGTTGCCAAGTTTTTTATCATTCTGTCCAAAGCCCTTGCGTCCAAAAGTGTCCTAAACTACTTCTTGAGAAACTATATTTTGTGAGAAAATATCAAAAACAGAACAAAATGTGTCAAAATTATTTTTTTTTGACTATTTAATATATTTATATAATGTGAACATTCAAGTATAAATATATATTTAGTTCATTTATGCAGCTGATTTTAATCTAATTATGTAGAAATCAAATTCTTCATTAAAAATTTCAATTTGTATGCAGGAGTTTTTTTTCCCTCCATAATCCAAATTTTTCGACATTTATGCATGTGTACAAACGAAAGTGTTCAAAATACAGTGCAATAATTGACTTAAATGCAATAAGTTACAATTTTTTGTTGTTTCAGAATGTATTAAAAAATATGAACTAAAAAGAAGAGTAACACAAGTTTTACAATATAAGTGTTTAATCATCAATTTCTTGTTTTTAATCTATGATTTAAAAAGTAATTTTCGTTAAAACATGATGTAAAACTTATTTGCAAAAATCATTTAAAAAATTAAGCTTTTTTTTCACCTAAATATTGCACATTTAATAATATTCCTTTCAATTATAAATGGTACTGAAATTAGTAGTCTTGGTAGTGTTGTGAATTTCCTGTTATAACTCTACCAACTGTTACATAAGGAAGTTTTTATGTAGTAGTTATTGCCAATTTTTTTTAAGTAAAATATTTTTTAAAATAACATTTTAGAAAAAAATAATATAAAAAACTCATTAATTAAACCTCGGTTATGTCTATATTTGTGAATTACGAATGTTGCAATCAATACGACTTGATTAGATTACACCCCTTTAACTTTATCTCAGTTTTGGGCAGTTTCGGACACTTTTGGACAGTTTTAGACAGTTTTGGACGGTAAAAACCACCTGTCCTGTCCTAAACCAGTTTTGGACAGTCCAAAACCCAACCCTGAATAATACCAATAATTACTGGATATTCTTTCGACTCTAACACCACGACCGACCTTCTTGTGCACCTGTATTTGTCTAAACAGGTCGATTACGAATTGTTCACATGAATCGCTGAGGGATCTACAGCTTAAAGTGGCTTCCGAAACACTAGCACATGGACCAAAAAAATGCTATACCTTCCAACTAGGGATTGCAATTCCTGGCCAAAAATTCAATACCGGTTTTCGGTATTTAAAACGTGATACCGGAATACCGGTATTGATACCAGTATTTGAAATTTATCAAAAAATGCTTGAAAACATATTGTTTCGTTGCCACATTTCATAATTTTGTACAAAAATTTTATTACTTCCGAAAACTCATTGTGAACAAACACAAAATGGAGGAACAAATGTCATAATAAAAAATCAATAATAGCAAAAAACATAGCTCATCCAGTGAATTGTCTCTAAGAGTGGAGCTTATTTTAGTGCTCAAGTTTCCTGCAGTTGAAAATACTTTCTTAACAGTACCACCGACCTGCGTGAATTAATAACCTCCTCTAATTATCTAGAAGTCCTTCATCTTCAAATAATTCGGTCTGTTGCATGTCATTTTTGGATAAACCCTTTTGTGTGTGTGTGTGTGTGTGTTACACTTTTTTTAATTTAAAGCTAGTTGTAATTTCTTTCCAAGAAACAATATTTTTCCAATATTAATATCGTTTTCTCTTGAGCAAGAGAGGTTTGTGTTAGCTTTTTATTAGCCCTTTAATTTGAAATTTGCGATAAACTTGACTAAATTTGATCTTGTTGGTTTCTTTTATTCGTTTTCGCTTTCTTTTCAAAATTCTTTACAATTATAATTTTGAAAATATCTGAAAATATCTTTCAATTCATGAAACATATTTATGCTTTTCCTCTATGCAAATTTTTAAGGCATTATATAATTTCTAAATAGTACCTGCCAAGTATGAAGCCAAATAGCGAGGCCGCAAGACAAACCAATACCGGTGCCAACAAATTACCATTTGTAATACTAACAAGAAAAAGTTAATGTTGAAATTTAGTACAGTTGAGATAAATATTTAAGAAAAAGATCATGAAGTATTCCCGCAGTTGATGGTTTGAATAAATTGCTCATCGGACTAATGCATTTAAAATTACACTCGAAATTAACTTTCACAAAAAAGAAAATGGGCGATCAGGGAAACAGAGAAAATAAAAATATGGTGCACAAAATACTTTTTGATATTCTGTTAGTTCGTCCTATATTGCCGTCGCCTCCGTGTATCTCTTTTGAAAACAACTTGCCCTCTCTACGGGTTATAGTTCGTTAAAATGTAATTCCGAAAAATCGTAACCAACAGAAAACAGTAATTCCGAAAACCCGTAATCAACCGAAAACAGTAATTTCGAAAAACCGCTAACAACAGAAAACAGTAATCCCCCAAAACTATAACCAACAGAAAACAGTAATTTCGAAAAACCGTAATCAACAGAAAACAGTTATTCTGGAAAACCGTTATAAACAGAAAAGTCATTCCGAAAAAACCGTAACCATCAGAAAACAGTAATTCCGAAAAATCGTAACCAACAGAAAACAATAATCCCGAAAAACCGTAACCAAGGGAAAACAGAAGTAGGCGATAAATCGCAGAGAAGCATGTATTGATTCATGATGCTCCGAACAGAATTAGAAATACTTTTCGACAGTAATACGTCCCTCGAAAAGGTAGTTTATTATTCTTTCCTTCGCAAAAGCGGTTGTGAACGTTTTATTCCTTTCAAAAATAATTGCTGATGTGACCCTCTGGAGTTGCATATTGATTCCCTCTGAAATATTTCTTCCTTGTTAGATAACATCTTCTCACTAGCGCCCAATTCTTAATTGCAAGACTAAGGAATAAAGAAGAAAGCTCCATTTCTCTTTCAATGCGAAATCGAATCAGCTTTTGCTGAGAAGTGCAATTCCGCCTCATTTCATCACTAACAGCGCTCGATTTTTCTAAATGGGGTAATATGTACCAAAAAGATGAAAAAAAGAGACCTCCGCTGAGAGAAAAATAGCGTCATTTTGACTTTCATTTTGATCAACTGCTTTTGCATCTTTTTGGTGTGCGATTTCTCTCAAAACTCGAACATTTGCTTAGTTCTATGTATCGATGGTGAACGTACCAACCTTCAATGTCAATTTTTGTATTATTATTATTTTTTTTTTTTTGTTAAACGTGATGTTATTAGACTCTTCCATCAATTTTCCAACTTCTTTTATTTTTTCTTACGTGTACACACACACACACACACACACACACACAAAAGAGAGAGAGAGAGCAGTTTCAGATAATGAATTGTGGTAGGATCGTACTACTGATAACTATAAAAAAACATCGAGCATTTATTTGAATTTTGACGTCTTAAATTCAAATTATGTTTTTCGCAATTATGAATTGCGATAGGACCCTACTCGTTTGGTTTCTTGTTTCTACAGATGGAATAAAATCGAAATGGACAAGAAATTTGCATGGCTGGTAATTTTCTGCAATAGGTAATACGAGGCATATCCATAAAAAAAAACATGTGGATTAGGATGCGGTGATAAAGATAAAGGTTTTATGGCCGGTATCTACCATTACACTTATCATTATGATTATTTACAGCATATAACTTATGCATTTTTATTTCTTATCAATTTTAAATGATGGGAATTAGTAATCTGGGAAATTTCGTATTTAGACGAAGACTTCTTGAAAAAGACGCAATTTTACAAAAAAGTAAAATCTGCTAAAGTTAAGAAAAAAATACCTGAAAAAGAAAAAACCGCGACATTTTGATGACGACGAAAATTTCGCTATCTCAATAAATATTAAAAAACAACCGTCGTCATGGTAATTTGAAAAATCAGAGCCGGAGGATAATAAACAGTTTGTAATTGCTCAAAAAAAAAAAAAAAAATCGCCATTTTTTTTACATTGGTTGAGGATGGGTACTAACCCATCGATCTGCATTTTCTCTACCCCCTCTGAAAATGTCTGTGGATGTTTTAACCTCATTCTTTTTTGAGCTACGTGATGTGCTTAATATGTCGCCCACTCCGTGCAAAAGATCATATAAAGGTTGTAAAAACATTACTTCCGATTAGGTCTGGCTGTATGGGGACCGGGTAAATCCATGTAAATATTTACCCCCGAATCTCCCCTCCTTTTAGTGTCGTTCGATAGCCGTAACAGCCTACCCCAATTAGATGGAAACCCACAAGAGCAAATAGAACGTTCTCCTCTTTTAGCGAAACAAAGCCTTTTATGTTGCCAACAGAAACAAAAGCTCGCTCTTCTAAGCCCAGCGAAAGCGAAACAGCTTCTGCGACTTCAGACGATAATAATTTCAAATTTACTTGGAAATTAATAGGGGAATCCACTAACAATGGCGTTTTGATTAGCCTGCTTATGTTAGGAGGAGGTGTAATTCGTATTATTGTATTCGGAAGCAAAACTACTCTCTGGTAATTTTTAATTGTTTCCATTTTCCGTGCAACCGAAAGAGATAGGAGGTGTGAATGACTCGTTTATTTTGTAGCATCGGTTAAAAGAAAGAATGTATTGTTTGTTCGTTTCAAACGCTGCTTACTTCAACTTGTAACTGAATTTAACAAATATTTGGCGATCTCAGGGAAACAGTTGTGTAATGAATGGCGCCGCGAATCTTTTACTCCTAGCTCGTCATAATGCATATTTTTGGAAATGAAATTAATACAATGAAAGTCAATTTCTAAGCTGTTGAAATTCATCTTTTGTGAAGTATGTGCTTCAAATTGTAAAAATGTTGGAAATTTATATTAAAACTCTCTTTGTGGATGAGTGTTGCATTTCCTTCTCCGCTCCGGAAAAGAAAGTAGCTAAAATTTCTCTCTTCAGTCAAAGCATTAAGAGGCTCAATGGTGAAGAAATAAATGTTATCTGAAGGAATTATGTGTAAATTCGTAAAGCATTGCGCTCGTCTATGTTTTTAAAATTTTGTAAACTAATTTTAAAATTAAGTTTCTAGATGAGTAAAAATGTCGTTTTCATTTATGAAATTTGCTCTGTAGCTTGTATTAATGAATGAATGCTCCACACAAAACATTAAAGAGCGCGTTTCAATATACGAAAGGAGCTTTCTGGATTTTTAAAGTGTTAATTTAAAATCGCTTTTTATATGTTTTTCTGAAATTGCCATTTAATGTGCGACTCCTAATGTTTGAAATATTCTTGTCACTCATTCGTTTTAGAAAAGCGTACTCCTCTTTTGTTCGTTTTAGGGTTTGGTGTTTTTCCTGTCTAATCTTTCCTCTGTGATCATGTTTTTAACTGCATCTGTCATAACACTGAGAAATCTATTTTCTACGTTGTGGATTTTTTCTTTCTCTGTGCGTCTGTAGGAGAAGTTCTAGAGATTGGTTTCGTTTGTGTCATCATTGATTTTTTTGCTGTGAACAACTGTACTTCATGTTGAATAACGCAGTTTTTTTTTAATTTTATTTTTTTAGTACAGTATAAATCCTCTTCTTTTAGTAAGAAACATTGACATATATTTAAAGAATGGTTTAAAACATTTTTAGAGGTGTTTGCAAGTGTCTAAAATAATTGTTCATGTTTATCAAACCGTCGTATACATACCCTTTTTCACAACGCGAAATTTCGACTTACACGAGGGGTCTTGAAATGCATCCTTCGCGGAAGTCGAGACTGGACTGTACTCTATTGACCCATCATTCTGTTTCTGCTCCTACTCTGCTGTGGTTGAAATCATTGTGCTCTTTGCGGCTGAGCGGAAAAATCTTTTAGGGAGTCTTGCTCTTACTTATAATTACCGCAAGAGTTTCTTTGTTTCGTCTGCAACCTAATCACGACACTTCCTCATTTGGCTCCTTATTAATTAATTGTCGTTCCATCTGGAGAAAGCCACCCGCCCGTAAAACAGCGTCCCGATCCATCAGGAAGATCTCGGACAAGAAACAACAAACCATTTCGGCCAGCTATTATCCGGGGCGAGCGTTAATCGCGTTACGCCCTTATCTCTAAGTGCTGCGCCACTAAAAGCGGGCTCGGAATTTAATTAAAGACTATTTCGAGTGTCTCTGTCCCGCCTAATGGGACCGGGGATAAAAATTGTCGCCCCGTGCCGCACGACTTTTTCCACTCCACTCTACCTCAATTTGCTTCTTCCGCTGCTGCAATCCTTTCCCGTTTTATAACATTAGATTCGAAAAGAAAATCTCGGCTCATTCTTTGCGTGTGAGAAAAGCTGAAATTCAAATTTGTTTCTCCGTTAGTGCCGGCATTAAAGAGATCCTCATAAAATACTAGTGCAATGAACCTTAAGCGATTCCTGCAGTTCGCTTAGCCGTGTGCTGGGGGGGGGGGGGGCGGATATTTTTTAGTTCTTGAGTTCGAACGAAGTTAACACGGAAGGAAGTGTTCTGTGCCACAGTGGTGCCCAAAGACATTTTTAAAATGTGATTTTTCTATTGGATTGGATCTTAATAAAAGTAGCTTGCCGTTGACACTTGAACTTTTACTTGTTTCTTCAGTAGAAGAAATTAGTATTCTCTTAACTCTTTGGGGCACCAGATTGCAGAAACTAAACTATACCCATGTTGCTAAGAAATTTTACAGTGAAATTCTGTTACTATGAATATCAATACAGCAAAATATCCGTTTTAAGGAAATCAATTTTCAATCCTGAGTAAATTTCCGTTGCATTGCTTAAATTCCATTACAACGAAAGTCCCGTTACAATGAACAATCGTTCAGTTAGACTGTTAGAGCCATCAGCATGTGTAAAAATCAACTGCAAACTGTTGTGTTTTACAGGCGATTCTAAATGCTGTGGGAAAAAAGCGAAAGAACGAAAGTGTTTTTGAACTGCCTATAATAAAATCGTGCGTTAAAAAGAAAAATAGCACAAAAAATGTGTTTTTATTACTAAGGGAATCTTTGCCTTTCAGAAAGAAGGTGTAAAATTGGATTATGTGTGCCACTCAATGATACTTCTCACCATAATAGGTGAAGAGGTTCCGGATACATTACCCAATCCTTATTAGCTCATCTCTTAATCTTGATTAATGACAAATCACGGAAGAACAGCGGCCTGCAAACTTTTCTTTTATCAGCTTTCAGACTCGAGTGTTGATCCGTTGAACCAACAGATTAAAGTGGCCTATCTCCCACTTCCTTAGCGTTTCCCGCGTAAATACACACCAAAGAGGTCTAGGAGAAGAGCTAAGTCCCTTACGTCGCGGTACGTCTTCCAGTTGTGACGTGTGCACATAAAAGAAGCGCTCTCCTTCCAATAACAAACTCCGAAAGCTGTAGTGGAGGATAATAAAATCATGGTTGAAAGTTTGTTCGATGGAGGTGTTTACATGAGAGATTTCAGCGAGGAGGACGGCCGGAATCTGTTATGCACCCCCACGATAAAGAACAAGGTGAAATGCACACAAGTTAAGTTCACTCTCAACTTATTGTAAAGTAAATTCCCTAACCGTTACGAAGGTGGGCATACAATAGTACAACTTTCTGCTTCAATAAACCTTTGTCAATGAACAAAGGTAAGCCACTTATATGGCTTTTTGTTCACCATTTTCAGCAAGTACGTTGCTGGTAGTGCTGCAAATGCATAGCCTTCCGGAACTAGCTCAAAGTCTGTGCTGACTAGCTGAAGCAACTATTTTTTCCTCCCTTTGCTTCTATTCGCTTCGTGCTCCGAAAATGTTTAATGTATCATAGTTAAAAAATGATCAAAAATTCTTTTGGCTGAAATATGAATAAAATCAATTATAAACCTAAACAAAGCAGTTGGATAACGCCACCAGTAACAAGCATGCTTAAGACATTACTCTCTGGTTAACTCAATGTTCTGAGCCTTTTAATGTATTTAGACTTTTAAAACTATTTTTCCCTCATGCAACTACATCTCATCTAACATTTGGCTGCTTCTGGATATTATGAATTAGTTAAATCTATTTTTATTTGTTCAATTTCGGAAAAAGGTCCGACCCCCCAGTAACAGACTCCGAAAAATCTGATGATACCCAGTATCAGATTGGATGAGGAAAGGATGAGTAATGGACAAAATTCCTTTTTTCTCTTCAAAATCTGCAAAAGCTCTTTATTTTTAGAACTAAAACCTTAAATTCAAATGAACATGAAACACCAGCTAACCTCATGTTAGTAACCTTCCACCACTGCCTTGTGCCAACTGGCTCATGAAATTCACTCGGATAACACTAGATGGTTACCCCATATTCATGGGCCACAGCAGCATGAGTTTTTCCCACTTAAAATTCTTATAATTTTAATGTAAACTTATGACTGTCTGCTACTGGTGCCGTTACCCTAATCGGGAGGAAAACAATGCATATAGCTGTTTGAAGGCTACAGTAGTTCCCCCACATCAGTGCAAAAGCTTCGCAACAAAGTTTTGAGGGAGCGTCATGTCAACCAGAAAGACATCGGTATTACTACGAAAAGTCAACCCATGAGAAAAGAAAGACACAGCACGAGAGGAACAAATTATGAATCAAGAAAAAGAAGACTCACGAATTTGAAATCAACTAATAAGAACACAAAACGAAAACAACCAACCAGAAGCCAAGGAACAGAAAAGGAGAAAGGACGGTTATACAAATTGCTCATCATCATCATTGACATCAGGGAAATAATGAAGTGCTGGTAAAACGTACTAAACTGCGTTCACGGGAAAGATAGACTACATGCAAACAAAGAAATTTGCCATTTGGTGGCCTCAATCACGTGTTTAGCTTGGAAAAGAACAAATTGGCGACAAGCAGATGGCGAATGCGAACACTATTGCTTAACTTTTCTTTCAGTCCAGTCCCAAGAGTGGCATAGTGGCTAACCTTCTGGCAACGTGCTTCTTTACTTTCGGCCTATCTTTTCTCGTGAACAGAGTGTAGTGAATGATAATTTTCCCAACTATAGTAAATTATGAACCTAAAAACATTTGTAAGTCATTTTAGCAGAAGAAAATAAAAAGCAATGGACTGAAGTTCAACAATGCTGCGCAACCGAATGGCGTATGAGTTGCTTACGTTCTAAGTAATTTTCATGTTCTTTCAGATTACATGTAGTTTTACTGCTTGACCAATATAAGAAAGACACATTTTCAACAAATAATGCTCATTTTCTATAGCATTATATTAATCAGTAGGGATATATATATTAATCAGTAGGGTATCAGTCATGATATATTAATAGGGTAGTATCAGTCATGATATATTAATCAGTAGGGTGCTTCAAATTAATAAACGTTATATTTTGTTCAGGAGAAAATGCAGTATCAAAACCAAACTCTTTCACTGACTACTTGAAAACTGACTGATTGAAAGTTAAAAACAGTTATTAGACGTGGGAACAGAAACATGGCGAGTAAGCAACATTTCCAGCATTTTGTTTCTAGTTGAATATGGATCCATATCCAGTTGAATATGGATTTTTATTTTTAGGCATGGTATTGTTCAATACCCCGGGATGCAGAAACAGCGCGACCCTCGTCGCAGATTCTTGAGGAGGCTGCAGACTATTTCTGAATTAGAAAAGATGTTTTTCTGTTTGTTTGAAAAAGAAATCGCTTTCTATATTCGAATTGTCAAGTTTAAAGTGGAAAAATACTGTTCAGAATGTACATTTTCGAACAGATTATTAGTGTTGCGATTTAATATAATGCTTGCAGACTAATTTTTGGATTTTCTAATTTGCGTCGCAGACTATTTAAAAAAAATGTTCCTTGTTTTATTACAGTCATACATTTATTCATTTCATTTTCTATATATGTACTTTCGTATTTAATTTTTGTTTTTGATGACAATTTACTAAGCTGTACTCAAACCGATGCTAATTAATAACAGATTTGATTTGAACAGGGGGAGAGGTGCATCAGAATGCTGGCAAAGTCAACTCTACATGCGACGAAAAAGAGCTCGGATCTTAAAAAATAAACTCTTGATAAGTCTGATATGCGCAATGTTTAATTAACTACAAAATGCGCTTAGAACAAAAATAATGATGCGAATTAGTCAAGTTAAGTCTTTTAATATTGGTCATAATTAAACAATTCCTTTTGTGATATGCGTTTTGCTCTTTTTTATGTATGTGTTTGGGGAAATGAACAGAGTGCAGTTTAAAAAATGAACACGGTAATCGAATGCCATTTGCTGAAATGACGAAAAAAGACAAGGAATTATCATTTTTCCACTGTTGATTAATCCTTTGTCTTGAAGCAAAGGGTAGGAGGAATAAGATGCAAGCAAATATCCTGTTTAAAAATTCTGGAAAATAAAAGCTTCCTACACCAATTAAAAAAGGGATGTAAAAACTCTGGCAACAAATAATTAAAAAGTGATGTTCATTAAAAAGAAAAAGCGGAGTCGAATTCGGTAATATTTCTTCCTTCTCAAAGACTTTAATTTACTCTAGCAGGGAATCTGTTCATGTTTTTCTCGATTGTTCTCTGTTAATGAATGACGCAGAACTACGGGTTAATTAATCTGTTTTTGATTACCTTTTTTTCTCCTTCTATTCTCCCCGTCTTATTTTGCTTTTTCTTCGTTTTTTAAAGCCTAATCCGTAGCATACTGTTATAAAAGCTAGATTAGCCGCACTATTACGGAATAAAAATTCACCGAAGGAATAAAAGGCACTATTAAAAGAGGAGCCGGTTCCTGAAAAAAGGAGAAAGGCTTAATTGATTTTCGTTGATTAAAATGTATTGATTGGCTGTGTTTCCATATAACGACTATATTCATTAGACTTGGTGGATTGCGTTCTTGAAAACTTCATTTATAAAACTGAAACTGTACCGCAGGGCTCCGCACTGGGAAATTTCTTTTTGCTGTCTTGATAACTTCATTCTTAATGTTACGATGCGCTAGCTTTAGGTTAGTGGTGCTTGTTCTTCGTTCGATCAGAAGATGCCCGTAAATAGATGTAACAGTCAAGTTGTAGAGGGGGTTTACGAAGTATTGCACAGATTTTTAAAAAAAGAGATCACCGAATAAAAAAAACTACTTCAGATTTAAACAAAATTATTTTATGTTTTGATCTATTTCTCAACAAGTTATTATCACAACGTCAATACACTTCTATGTGTGCAGGGGCGGGCTGGGTCCCGTAAGAGGGCGCCAATCTTGGCCCCCCAAAGGGCGGCGAAAAAAAAAGAAAAAAACAATTGGAAAAAAAGGTTATATAAAAGGAAAAGAAGTGGAAAAAAGAGAAGAAAACGATGGTACACAGGTTTGCGAGTTTAAAGAAAAGAAAAAAAAAGCGAAGTGAAGTCGCACAGGTAAATACATAAAAATAAAAAGTGTTAAGCCTTGAGGGCGCTTCTGCCCGCGGGCCAATCCGCCCCTGTATGTGTGCACCTCCCGTAGTTCTGAGAAGATTTAGACACTTTTCAACTTCGCACCATGAATTTAAAAAATGAATGGCTGTTGGCTTAAGCTCCAAATTATTTCAAGTGTTCCTTTTTGAGTTCTAGTAACTATTTGAAGAAAAGAAAATAAGTAAAATTTTATGTGAGAGGAAAGCTATATACCAACAGAATTATTATGAAAAATTGTACCAAATTTCTTTTTATCTAATACTGCCTTGGCCAGTAACTGCATATAAAGGGCAGTAACTGCATATTTTTCATTTCTCATATTTTTGCATTTTTGTCATTTATTGTGCGTTATCTTTATTGTACAAACTCGCTTATTTAGTTTCCGCTGAAAAAAAGGCGCTAAAAAAACGTCTGTAATTCCAACATTTTCCCATTGTTAGTATTCAATCCACAGCACATTTTTTCAAATATCTCGAAAACTCATTTCTGCAGACACTGCCGTTTACCTGCGCACGGCAGTATAATTCAATAACAATTTTTGTTTTGTTGTAAAGTTGTAAAATCAAGCACAGTTATTGAAAAGTACAGACGTTGGGAAAACAAAACCGTAGAACTAATTTACACAAGCAATGGGGTCGTTTCCAAAATTTTAAAAGTATTTTTTTCTGAAAGAGAATGCTTAAAAATATAGGATCTGACCATTTTTTAGATAATTTTTTTAAGTTTAATATTTTTAAAAAATTACTTAAATCGGTGCGCTTTCATTATTTACGCTTCTGTCCGATGACATCAGAAATGATGAAATGCCATTCAGTGTTGCCATTCAGGGTCCAAAATATTTAATTCGCATCTTTACTCACGTCTATTGGCAACGATATGGTTGATAGCAAGCGTGAAGCGCAATTTTGATTCGCTTCTTGATCATCATAACGTGGAAACGCAATAGAAAGATGTGCCAAAGAGCGTCATTTGTGACGTCATCAAGACCACGCCTTGTTTGAAAAATCGGACATTCAAAAAAATTAATTAAAAAATAATTTTTGGGAAAATGAAAGTTTTTGATGGGTCTGTGTTATTTTATTTTTTTTTTGCTTATTCTATCAATTTCAGTGACAAAAAGTACTACTTTTGACTGAAGGAAACAACCCCATTACTTTCAGTTCAAAATATCCAAGTTGAATAGATTAGAAAAATTGAAACCTTCTTTTATACTTTATCATGCAATACTAAAGTTTTATTTTGGAGAAAAGTATTTTAATTGCAATCACTTATGCCTTTAAGGAAAAATGTTTTACTGTTGAATCTTTGCCAAACAGAAAATAATGTGTTTATATGTATTTTTCCTTAATGTTTAAAATTAGGAATAAAAAAAGTTACATTACTTTTTCGCTTATGAGACTCACTAACACTATTCTGAGAGTCCTTTCAATTTCAATTTTCTAAAAGTGGGACTTATAGTGACTATGTGCAAATTTAAAACTTATATATGAATTTGCCGCCGGCCTTGTGTAGTGGTCAGAGATGTCTGACTGCGACAGGAAGGTCCGGGTTCGAATCCCGTCTCGGGCATAGACGTACTTTCTCTTCCCTGTCCTTGTCCTTCCTTTGTGTGAATGTGTTATGCTGTGAATAGTTGCCTGCCCTATAAATGGGTCCCTATGGCATGTGTGTACTGTAGAAGTCGGACTTCACACCAAATTACGGTACAGTTGGAAAAGTGAAGCGGCGCACCCCAAATTGCCAGCCCAGCTGGCATACGACAACAATAACAACATATGAATTTAAATATATCCAGTTATATATCAATTATTTAAATTGACTTTGATAGTAAAAGTATTATGAAAATAACGATAAAGTTTTAAACTTGAATATAAGCATTCAAACATTCGACACATTTATGTATAATTCATTGATTTATTTCGTAATTGTGTACTAACAACAGCACTTAAGGCAATAGTTTTCTTATCAAATTTTTTCGTTAAATGTACACCTTTTTTTTTTTCATGTTCGATTACACAATTTATATTGACAGCTGATTATGTTTCTGGAGCAAACATGTCAGGTTTTTCACTGTATCTCGTGTCTTATTAGTCGATTTAAGTCAACTTCCGACACTGCTTCTTTAGAAACGCATTTGATTACCGTGTCCCAATCAAGACTTAGCATTAAAAAAACTACCCGTGACTTATGTTAAAGTTAAGAGAAAATTAAATAGAAAATAAAAATTGGAATGAATTAGTAAGTGCGTAAGAACAGAACGGAAATGAAAAAAAATTTTCATTATCGACAGTCATTTAAAATGGAAAAGTTCGCTTAGGAACATCTGTCGTTCGCTCTATTATGATCCCCCCTCCCCTCTCCTTGTTCTGGAGAGCGAAGGACTGATATAGGCATGGAAAAGATTAGAGAGAAAAAAAAAAGCTTCTTTCTACTTGGGCTATTAATTGAACGCAAAACGATACGGAAATGTCGAGTTATCGATTTTGTGATCGGCGGTTCCCACTCTCAACAGTTCCTTGTCGCGTGTGTACTGATGACAAAATTGTCTGAATGCGTGATGTGGACGCTTTGCGCACTCGCCGCCCCCTCTGTACCACAAAAAAAAAAAAAAAAAAAATCGAAGCTTCGACTTGTCCAAGTTTTTCAACGTACAATAGCCGTTATGGCACGGCTTTGGTGCGTTGATCTGTCTTTTTCATACGTTCTTTCTGTTTGGTAGGAACATCTTAAAACGTTATCTGCCGTTTCATCAAAAATTTGACGTCCAATTAATTAGCACAGGAAAAAAAAGAAATCTCACTCCTCTAAAGTGAAAGTTATAAAGTTTTCAAATGAATAAACTAGCAGCAAGATACTGTTTTTTTTTCATGGGTTTGACTTAGTATCTGTAGATTGACCTACAGATACTAAGTGTGCAGATACAGATACTGTTTGTGTACAGATGTGCACAAACAGATGGTTACACAACAACAACAGATGGTTACAGATGGTACACAACAGACGGTTGTGTCCAGATACTGTTTGTGTTGATTATTTGGAAAAATGTCCCCAAATTTGTACCCAATAGTATTTTAACCGATTCATCGTATACATCCTTAGTCCGTTCTGAAAAATAACAAAATTATGTAAAATCATAAAACAAACACATTACGCAGAGCTTCTGTATCTGCGATTAGCAATGATTCTAGCGTTTTCTTTTTTTTTCCCGTCTTCTTTTTTTTAAACTAGGACGCAGTCCCTTGTTGCCTTTCTGTTGCCTTTTTGCCTTTGTTAGGAAACTAGAGCCGAGATTTTAAAATTCCTTCACAGAGTGGTATCATTATTTTTGTATTGGGACTTTTTTTCTGAGTTATTAATATCGTTAACGTCTCACGAAATACATGCGATTTTCTTAATACCCTCCCTCATTAGAAGCTTGAGTCCATCATGACTATCATTTGAGTCTCCCTTACGGTTTTTCCTTCTGTCCATTTCAAATATTGCTGCCCTCTTAATATGTAAAGTGGCCTCATCTTCGACCGCTTGGCTAAGAGAGGGACGAGCCTGGAGATGCCCCTTCGTCCTTCACCAGCCGCTTCTTCTAATTGAATCTCTCCCTACCTCAGTAATGCCCGTCTAATCTCACAACGCAACAAGTCGTTTTCCCTAATGGTGTGCCGTTGCGCGTAGGGGCCGGTGGAATGGGCACACATAATGCCTACTTAGGTGGTCCTTCATGTTGAGGGCCCCTTTTCGGACCTTCGTTTAATGCCCTCACTTTGAGTTAATGCTGGGGTTTGCTCACCGCCAAGAGTGATGACATGGGTTGCAATTACGATTTTGGAAGTTGTGTCAACTTGCTGGCTGCCAAATGACTGTATTCTTGAGGTGGGCCGGCTGCTTGGAGGAGGTCAGTACATTGAAAAGATGTTCTCCGAGTACGCACATTTGGCAGGAAAGGGTCGGCGCGGAAATGATGAGTTGGTTCGTGTAGGCACTTAAAGACCAGCTATGCCAGGAAAGACAACCAAAGCTTTTACATTATTGTTGGATGTCTAACCGGGTTGATGTAACGAGCTTCAAGGTATTAATCATTTTAATAATCGTCGTAGTAAACATCTCGAAGTTATCAACAGCAGTGATTTTCAGCAAGGGCGATGGAAATCCTTCGGGATAATTGAATACAATGCTGCCATTAATCATATCACTACTTTAAAATGTACTTGTTATTTTATTAGCGCCTTGGAATATGCCGTTTATTAAAATTATTTTTTTGTTGATTGTTGCATTTACATCATTTATTTGTTGCGTTGTGGCATTCCATGTTTGTATTATTACATGCGTGTACACACTCGACGTTAAATCCCGGTTATCACAAATTTGCCATTTCAACTGCGTTTGCGCGCAAACTTGGCTGATTTCAAAAATTTTGCTACAATTAATTACAAACATTTTAAATTTGTTAATAAATATGAGATGGCAACAGATAAAGATTAGATATCACAAAGCTTTCTCTGATTTAGTGTTTAGGCCTCGGTAAAGATTGAGTTTTGCGTCTTAATTATTAATGGATTCGGTGTCTGATTTTTCTATCAAACAAAGTCTATTTTCAGCTCCACATTTTTATCCTCAGAAGAGCGTCGAAGCATCACTTCTAATACAAAGCCAAACCCTCAACCTAAATAAAAATGCATAATACTAAGCTGTTTACGCCTAACGTAAAATTTCCGCAAAAACCGGATATCTATACTCATATTCCAATCATTTTTGAAGTACACAACGTGTTTTACGTTTATATTAAATATTTATTTCCAAACCAATAAATATTGAAATGTCTTTCTCTTTACATTATAAAGATTATCAGTTATTTATTTAGTTATTTAGTTATTATTAGTTTCATATGATATATCACGAAATCGCTGTGAAAATAGTCTAATCGCATTCATTAATTTGTTGAGACTCTAGCTCAGCCTAAATATAAACAAGCAACACGAAATCTTAAAACAGAAAGCCCAAAAAGCTAAATCCGTGCGCAAGCGCAGTTGAAATGGCAAATTTGTGATAACCGGGATTTAACGTCTAGTGCGTGTACACAGTCTTATGTACTGCCTACTTGAAATATATTTTTAACAAAATCTTTGCATGTAAATAATTAATCAATTGAGCCTCACTTTTTTTTAGTGGTGAATGCATAATGAATCAATCTTTTAACTTAACAATATGGACACGTGCTGCCCCACTCTTGCAAAATATTTCGGTAAGAAAAAAAAAGCTATCGTCGATTCAAATTGATACTTGGTTGCTTTAAAAAATGTCATGGCAACCGCAGGCTTGCATTGTGCCATAAAATTAAACAAGAGCGGAACCATAATGAAGACAATATATTATGCAAAAGCAAGGTATTTATTATTATTGCTGGCAGTCATTAAAAGCAAAAAAATCCCAGATCGCTCTTAATTGCGGAAAGATAGCCGCTGCACTTAAGAGTTCCCTTAATAAGCGCTTCTCAACCGTGATAAAAATCGCAACTCCCTGTAAAAACCTGTCCAATTCTAATTACCAGTTTTACGTCTATATTTTTCTCTCTCTATACGTGTGGATGTAGATATATACGCGCCGTGATTGCATGCTAATAAGCATAAAACAAGGCACGAGCTCTTATTTTTACGATCAGCCACCCCTCTTTTTACAATCTGAAACATAAATTTCAGCGTCACATGGGCCCGTCATTTTATGATCTGCTATAAAAGGACAATGGGTATTTACGCATTGAATTTATTCGCGGCTGAGCGAAATGAAGCAACCAAATTAGGTTGTGAAGTTTATTTTTCCGGATTTTTTTAAATGTTTTTAATTTGAAAGTTACTCCTAGTGGTGAACATTGTTGCTTGGAGATTGAGAGTTTTCTGCTCTTTTTTCAACATTAATTATTATAGGAGGGAAATGAAACTTATGGCATTTGAATTGTTCTGTGTCGTAAATGTGCAGAAGATGAACTTTCTTTAATTCAATTTTGCTCTTTTTCATTCCAATTTAAAGCGTGCATTTCAAATTCTCTAATTTCGGGACAGAAAAATCTTTACACGCTTTAAATTTTCATCAGGGTTGGCAAGGTTTTGGACACTACGGTAAAAACCACGGTAAATACCATGGTTTTGACCGTCCTGTTCAAAACTACATTTTTAGAGAAACTGTATTTTGTAAGAAAATATCAAAAACAGAACAAAACGTTTCTTAGTTAGGTTTTATATTGAACTAGAAGACCCGACAGACGTTGTTCTGTTCAAACCTTGTAAATTGAAAAGTTAAAAAATTTCAATAAACTATCAAGTGTTTGAACCGTTCTGTTGAAAAAAATAAGTAAAAAGAAAATGTTTTAAGCTGCTTGGTGTCAGAATGCGTATATTTTATTACAACTTGATTTATCTAATGCCCACTGAGCAGTTGTTTTATTAACTATTTTTTCTCCCGTACTTGGTGGTTTGTTCCTTCAGCCATACTCAAAGGATAAAAAGCGTCCTCGGATATGAAGTGCAAAAATCTAACTACCCATCTAGAACAAACGGGAAATCCCGCTGCAACACCCCCCATATGAAAAAGAATAAACCAAACGAAAAGATATAGTTTTAAAAAATGATAAATGTAAAACCAGTTGCCTGAATAAGCGAAAATCACTCCCCCGCCTCCCGATGTAAAATAAACACATTCTTCAACTAAAATGACTAAACACTCTTTAAAAACCATAAACAATTCTTCGCAATTTGAAATATTTCGCCAAATAAACAAAAAATGCAATAAATTACATTAACAGTAGCTTTAAAATTTAAACAAATGATCACGCAACTCTATTGTTTATAGCCAAAGTCGATAAGCCACCACGTTACTCTAATCCAGTCGATCAGTGAGCGAAGCCAACTCCGACCGATTAGCGGTCCGATCTTTTGAACGAAAACTGTTAAAGCTTCATATATTGCCTGATTTGTTCTTTCCACCAAAGATAAAGATCTTCCACTGCACTGATCTTTTGTGTACAGTTGTAATTTATCTGGAGGAAAATAAATTTTGTTTCGTCTTTAAATTCCATCATCTTTTCCTTTAATAATGTACTGATTAATTTGATAACCCTTGAAGTATTCTTGACGTTGGTGCCAATACTAAGATGGATTTGAGCCGAGATACAAATGTTGCTAGGTAAGGTACTTTCTAATTATTTGGTTAAGAAAACTTAAAGCTTCGATCCGGTCACATGGTTCAACTACGACGACAGAGCACACGTTTTGAATGAACCTTCCAGTACTTTACTTTAAAATATATCACAGGAACTGAAATCGTTGCTTTTAAGAAATGAAGGCTTCACTCTCTCTCTCTCTCCGTTTTATCTATTCTCAATTGACATATCACTGTAGGAAATTTCATTGCAAAAAGCAGAGCTGACTTTCTTATTGTCCTTTGGCAACGGGTTAAACATTGATTTCATTTCTCGCTCAACAATAGATTAAAATAAATATTAATCATTTGGGAGATATAAGCATCCAATCTTTAAATTAATTAATTAATTAACAAAAACTTTTCCGATTCGATCCATCGCGCTTCGAAACCATGCTTGCCACAACTTAATTACACACAAAAAATTTGATCAAAATCGGTCCAACCGTTTAAAAGCCTTATAGTGACAAACGTCTGCACAGATGATTTTTATATATTAAGACTAGCTGCGTTGCCCGGACCACCTTGAAAATAAATATTGTGTCAAGTGGCGTATATTCAACAATCAGGCGTAAAAAATAAATTAAAAAAAAACATCATGATTTCCCTTCCAAACAATGACGACAGATATTAAAATACTTTTAAGAAATTAAATCCAGAAAGATGGATTTAAAATGCGTAACCATGGAAACACAAAATAAAATAAGTTTAAGGAATTAAAATGCGAAAGAAAATGGTTCACAATTTGAATGAAATCGAGATTTCTTAAACTTGATTTAAAAACGCTTGTAACTTTTTTTCCTTTCGAGATAAAAGCTCATTTTTTCGACCATAGGTCGAGTTAGATCTGGAGTAAAAAAAAGTCGCTTTTTCGAATGGCGTCAAAAAGAAAGCTGTGGGACAATTCCTTCACTTTTTATTGATTTGTTCAATGAGGAAAGTAGTGCCTTAATTTCAGCTAAGCCTAAAAAAATTCGAGCTAAAAACGCAAATAACTCCCGCCGTAATAAAGTTAGAGCATTGAGGCAAATTACGTAGAACGCGGAAAATTCTACCCTTTCTAACGATATCTAATATTACTATTTGCGAGGAATTTTTCAGCCCCATATTCGGGAATTTATGTGAAAATTGGGAATCAATTGGAATAAATAAAGAACTATTCATCGAATTGTTTTCGAACTGGTCTGAAAACCTTCTTAGGACTTAAAGGAACAAACTTGGAGAAATTTCAGCAAAATCGGATGGGTAGTTCTTGAGTTTTGCGAGTTCAAACACACAGACGCTTTTTGGAGACTTCGTTTTATACTATGTAGAGATATTTATTCAATGACGAACATACAAGTATAAATATATATGTAACTTATTTATACAGCTGATTCTAATCTAGTTACATAGAAGTTGAACTCTTCATTAAAATTTTTAATTTGATTTGTACGCATGAGGTTTTTTCTTTCATAATAGTAACCAAATTTTTCGACATTTATGAATGCGTGCAAATGAAAGTGTTCAAAGTATAGTGCAATAATTGACAAAAATGCAATAAATGACAATTTTTGAACTGATTGGGAAAAAATATATCGGAGAGTCTTTTGCTGCTTTGTGGAGATTTTCTTCTCTTGGCTATGGTGCCATTTCATGATCTAAAACTAAATTACCACTAAACTACTTTAGAAAATACCAATAATTTGTTTCTAAAAATTGTCAACTTACTGTAGTTTTTGTTTATTGTAGTTACAGAATGTATTATATTAAAAATATGAACTTAAAAAAGAAATTACACAAGTTTTGAAATATAAGTGCATGTATTTATTCATCTTTACTTATTATTTGTTCATTGTTCTTTAATGTATGATTAAAAAACTAATTTCCATTAAAACATCATGTAAAAATTATATGCAAAAACCTATTAAGCTCCCCCACCCCTAACAAATTACATATTTTTTAACATTCCCTTGAGTTATAAATGGAATTGAAATTAGTAGTCTTGGTAATGTTGTGAATTTCCTTTCATAACTCTACCAACTGTTACATAAGGAAATTTTTAGGTAGTAGAGTTATTGGCAAATTTTGTAAGTTAAATATTTTTAAATGAACATTTCAGAGAAAAATATTATCAAATACTCATTAAGTAAAACTTTTAATATTTATATTGTTACAAATCCTGTAAATAGTAATTATTGTAGTAACGTAACCTGTAAATAGTTTCCCGTAATAAATATACAACCCCTATACATATGGCTAAAGTATACAACCCCCCTATTTCTTTTTTGTTCATTGATAAAATTTGATAACGGTCTACTATTTTCCAGAAGCGTTTGGAATATTTGAGAGATTTCTTTCGATGTTTATAAAGGCGTCCCGCGTGATAAAAAGTTCAGTTTCGATCGAGAATTTGTACTGAGAGTGTATTAGCTCTGTTTATTGCGAGGCATTTCGCAGTGTTGTTTTCGTATTTTGAAGTAAATACGTGTGTGAACGTTGAGTTTACGGTGTTGAGTGATATTGGTTTAATTGCTGATGATTAATTTAGCAGTTGTTGACGCTCTTTCCTGTACATAGTGTAAATAAATTTCCTGTATTTTTAATCAAGAACTGTGTCATCCTTTCGAGAAAGTTGGAAGCCGCAGCGGATCCGTTACAATATTTATGCAATACGAATTGATTTGACTACAACCCTTTAGCTTTAGCATACTCTAGGACAGTTGAAGATACTTTTGGACAGTCCAAAACCGGTTTACATATTATTTGAAAAGACTAATTTTAAAATATTTTTGTGCAGTAAAGTGAAAAGCTATCTAAGTAAATTAGGATGTTTGTAATTAGTGTTAAAAACCTTAGAAACGTGTTGATACTTTGTACTTTTGCGAACAACTTAAGAAATATGTTTAAAAAATGCAGTGCTGTTTCCCAATATCTATAAAACATGTAGCATGAAATATGCTAAGATTATTCATGTGTATCTGAAAGTGAAAAATGAAATTGAAGATTTTGATTTGTATTGATATTTGAACTGACCCTGAAACTTTTCTTTGACTCGGGAATCATGCCTGCTCACTTTTTTTTTTTTTACCTCGTCCTATGCTTTGTTCAATACAAATCACGTATGTATGTATTGCACTCTACGGTTCAGGTGGAAGTAGAATTTCGCACACCTTTTCCATCTGAATTGAGATTTAGGTGGTGAATCGGTAAATGGGAGAGGGTGCAGATTTTATTTGTAGCAGCCGCTTTCTTCTTTTCAGAAAGTTGACTATGAAAGGTTTTTCGAAATTGAATTTCGGAGTTCGGTTTCTCTTCGCCTCCGTTGAAAATCTTTTGTCGATGGATATAGCTCATAAGGGAAAGAAAAAAAAACTTTCTTATCAAAAAGTTTGGGCAATTCTTGAAGAAAACGCTTTGTGAACGATCTGTTATGGAAATGGTATTTTAAAAGTATTTCAAAGCATAATTTATGTACTATATTTACCATCGTTAACGTGGGCTTTATTTTAGGCCAGAAAAAATGATTACACTCTAGAATGATGTCTGTAAATGATAATTTGGTAATCTCTAAGACCTAATTATACATTTGAGGTTTTACAAGTCAACTATTAGATTAGCTAACCATCATTTTCAATGAATAGTAGTTTGTTGAATAAGTTTGCCTGCGATAATCTCCCGCAAATAGCAGCAACAGAGCTCGAAATAGACTGAAAACGCGCATAATGCTTGTTGGTTTCTGCCTCTATGAATCGGTTTCGTTTTGCTACTTACGAAGAGTTGGGAAAGTAAGGAAGAAGAACTAGTAAAAATTTAAAAATGTCGGAAATAGTTAGTAAGAGGGATTCTCATATGAAGTTATTATAGCTGAAAGTTTCAGTGCAGTGAATTTCAACTCGCTAATTGTACTGTTGAATTTAAAACGGTTATATTAGTAGCTGGATTACTGTTATAATGGACTGCAGCCATACGTTCTTGTAGATTGTAACATATCGTCGTGGGCCCGATGTTTTTTTTATATTTAACTTGCCAATTTTCCACTTAAAACGTGGTCGAATAGCATAATCGTTCTGCAGGCAACTCAAAGGTGATGGTTTGCAATTTTTTACTCTTTATGAGTAAAATTAATTATGTAATTACTTAAATATTGAAACTAAGCTTGTCGAAAACACATTCAAGGCTGTAACTCGTTTTGAAACAGTTTCTAAACCGAAGTATGCAAGCATTCTGAATACCTCAAAACGTTAAAAAAAATCATTTTTTATCGGATTTTATTTACTGTAATCTTACACGCACGAATTGGCGAAGGATCACCCCACGGTCACGCTCTCCACTCTGTCCAAATTCTCCCCGCCCCCGTCTCAGATATCCTTCAGATAAAGCACCGTAAAATGGATATTGGATCAACATGACCGATGTCCATCGCCGGTTTGCATGCTTCCCCGGGTATCTATCGGGTGGGTTGAATGGTACTCACGGTAGCACTGGATCATTATTCATCTCTGGTGTTGTCCCTACAGCTTTCGAGCAATTCTTTTTAAAGTATGCTACACCAAGCGTCCGCCGTGAGGCGCGCGAGGTGACGTAAAATCTCTGCTCTATGTCCCTGGGAGTTCAATATGCTGGGAGAGGCGGAGAGGAAGATTCATGTGAATATTCCGAGGGTGCTGAATATAAATTGAAGAGTGGTTCCATTATGAATGGGCGAACTTTGAGCCTTTCTGACAATTTGTCTAGAAAAAGTTCTGCTCTTAATTCAATCCAGTCTGGTGTTTAATTTCTGTTCATTTCTGTATTTTAATATAAATTTTTTACTTTTTAAAGATATCGATGCATGAAAATCCATCCAGACAACATAAAATCTTATGCTCCTTTCAAACAATGTCCCGGACTCCAGCCTTCGCCCAACCATACCTATGAGTGCCCAGCAGCCACCACAAGCATTGTTTTCTTCCAATTAGAGACATTCTACGGGAGATCCTATACACAGGCCCAACGAGAGGCCATGTCAGCCTAGTCATAGTATAAATAATATAAGTTTTATGGCGTCAAGGGGCACAGCGACCAAACTGACAGGGGCCTGCCTTGGCTCTCGGCGGCCCTGTCTGTAGTCCTAACGCACCATCTTTAACAGAGGCAATAATCAAGACTTTCGAAAGAATTTAAGGACTATTTACATTTCCATTATTCTTATTATCCCTGCTATATGTACTATCATTGAACTCGAGAACAACAACTCTTCAAAGAGGAGGTATAATTTTCCCCAGGAAAATTATACGTATGCTTGTCAGTATTGAACTGGTGCCGTTCCTGTACTGTTTTTCTGGAAAAAATAAATTCCCTTTTCACATAAATTTACTGTCTGATCACGGATTGTATGGAAAGACAAACATCCGTTTTACAGCTGGAAATTGACGAATCTATTAGTTTTTAGCGATGCCAGCTTTTTTGAATCAGAGTCTCATTCAAATGAGCGGAATACGCGCATCAAATTTTTACTTTTCCCCCTTATTCACATAGATTCGTCTTATCTGGACGTTTGAAAATTCCATGCAATCCGTGGTTGGACAGTATCACAACTCAAGATTTAATTATTTCTCGTTGACTCTCCGGCACTTGAAAATTTACGAATTCACCGCTGACATACATATACTATTTACTGTGCAATCCCATTACAACGAAAACCAATACGACGAAATATCTGGTTCAACGGAATACATTTTCAGTTCCAGTATAATTGTCTGCACATTACATAAAATCTATTACAACGAAATTCCCGTAAGTGTTATAATTTTGTCGTTGGTTGTTCTTGTTCTAAAATACAGATAGATACGCATACGTAGGAACTAACTTAATCTTTACTAATAATAAAGCGGGAAATTTATCTGTCTGGATGACTGTAGGGTGTCTGTGACGCGCCTAGACCGTTCGGCCGATTTCCATGAAATTTGGCACAAAGTTAGTTTGTAGCATGGGGGTTTGCACTTCGAACTGATTTTTCAAAAATTCGGTTTTATTCTTTTTCTATTTCAATTTTAAGAACATTTTTCGGAGCAAAGTTATCATAAGATGGACTAGTAAATTACGAAATTCTCATGACGTGGAATGGGAGAGCGAATGAACATAGCCAATTGGCGAGAAATTCGACATCCATTATTTGTAATATACAGGCGATTTAGTTAGGCGACATTCATAATGTACAGGCGATTTAGTTAGGCGACAGGTTATTATTTGTAAATATACAGGCGAACCGAATGACCTTTTAATTTTCAACTACGGGCATAGCGGTGCAGGTACCACTAGTAATATATGTTTCTCTTGTTTTCCTTATACGCATTCACAAAACTCTCCAAAAAGGAAAGATCCTTCAATTCCAATCGGTAGATATTTCTACAATTTCACGTCGCCCTTAAAAATAAGGAGTACGTCAATGAAATACACATACAAAATATCGGTGTATATTTCCGAAAGGATAAGGCGAACCCGGCGGAGAGTCTTCGTGATAGGGAGAAGGGGTAAACCTTAGCAACTATATCTTTTGGATCAACAAGGCTATCTATCTGCCTTCGACGCATGGGACCTTTGCTCAAAAATGGTGAATGAAATTGAAACGGAGATACTGCTTAGCCCGCTGCTTTCAAATGCATGCATCGAATGTTGACCCTGTTTTCGTATTTTTTTCGACTTTTTTTCCGTGGTGTTTCTTTTTGATCGCTAAATTTTGTTTTGCATGTTTTGAAGGCTTTGCAAAATGTTCACGTTACCAAGAGATGGGAAGTATGCTCGTGAAAAATAACGAAAAGAAACAAAATCCTTTTTCGGTAGGGGGAGGGGGGGAATAAATGATTTTTGCTGCTTTGATATGTTTACATTAGGGGAAGCTGCTGTACCCACCGACAAAATTTACTTTTCAATTTTTGCTGGTCTCTGGGAGTGGATAACCGATCGGAAAAAAAATTCTGGCAGAATCTACAACTTATCATCCAATTTGGCAATTTTTGTCAGGTGAAAATATCAAAACTTTCAACTTCAAAAAAAAGTTCTTAAAAACCATCCTTTTTGTCCGTGGGTACAACACCCCGTTCACCCCGCGTACAACTGAAAATAACATCAAAGAAAATATTGAACAGAAATTAAACTTTGAAAATTATTTGAATGTTTTTTCTTTTTTTTAAATTTTCCTTAATTTTTAACATCAGTGAACTCTTTAAAAAAGTTATTAAGAGAGTTGATTATGTTATGAAAATTTAATATGTTTTTAAACAAAAAAATAACTAGATTCATGATAGTATGTCTCTCTATTCACCTATTTAATAACTTTACTTTACATGCTAATTGAAACCTTAAACCAAATTTAACAGATTACGAAAAACTCAGTTTAGATTAAACCAAAAAAAAAAAAAAAAAAAAACTTGAAAAGTCGACTTCAAAGGAAAACAGGTGGGATTGACGGTCTGTAGATTCTACAGCAGGTGGGGGTAACTTCAACACTATATCTTCAAGCCCTACTTCAAATTCATCATCATTGTTGAAAGCAAATTTCGGACGTTGATGTCAAGGCACCATTTTGAGATACTTCACATTGTAAGAAGACTCAGGTGTGACCCAAGGAGATAAAAAATTGCCGTCCGTGGGTACACATGGTCATTTGTCCATGGGTACAAAGGTACGCCATTTTGGTTTTGCAAGCCAGTCACATCGACAGGACCAGTTTTACAACATTACATACTTGTTAATTCTACTGTTTTTAACGAGAGACTCCCGTTTTTAGCCTACTTTCCCAGTAAAAGTCAGAAAAAGAAGAAAAAAGCATGAAAGAAGGCTTATAATGCATCTTAAAAATATCGCAAAAAACAAAAAAAAATTCAAAAATAAATAAAACAATTAAATAAATATTGAAAAATTAAAAATTGGAAACTAGGGTATTGAGATGGGGAAAAATGTCTGTCTGTCTGTCTGTCCCCCCCCCCCTAATAACTTTTGAATGAATAGTCCGATTCGAACAAACTTTTTTTTGTTCGAAAGATCTCGGCGAGGACACCTCATTCCCATATTTCACTTTTTGATTTGAACAATTTTTCGTTCAATTTTGAACAGTTCAAAAAAATTTAATATTAGCGCCTACGGGGAAATTCAAGGCAATTCCGAACTGTGAGGCAAATTTGCTTCAAACAAACTTTGTAGGAAAAAGCTTTTGATGAAAAACTTGTATATAAAATATCTTTTTGATTTGAACAATTTTCCGTTCAATTTTGAACAGTTCAAATCCCGTAGCATTAGCGCCTACGGGGAAACTGAAAGTCAATGTAGATTCCGTACTTGAAGGCGGATATACTTCTAACAAATTTTGTTGGAAATAGCTCTTGACGCCAAACTCCAGACTTCGACTCCGAGAATTTAGGGGCACTTGACTCCGAATCCGACTCCTGTGCCCGACAATTAATCAGACTCCGACTCCCCGACTTCGACTCTGACTTCGTACCTTTGGCAAAAATTTATACACGTAGGACAAATGACTGACTCCGATTCTTAGATATTCGACTCCGACTCTTTTACCCCAAAATGAGATTGACTCCGACTCCGCAGCTATGGTTTTGACTGTGAAACAATTATTGTTGATCTGACTTGTTTTTATTTTTACGCTAAAGTTTTAATTTAGGTATTCAGTTTTCGGCGAACAAACTCGAAGTCATTTATGTTTCTACATAAAGATATGCGCAGGCGATTTTTTTTTTTTTTTTTTTTTTTTGAGCAATCACGATTGCTTATTGTTCTCATTTGACAGTCCTTGACGTTGGGATTATTTTTCAGCTTGGACCAGCAGCACCACCGGCGCGGCGGCGGCACGGCTGCTCTGTTCCTGAGCACTGTCCCCCGGAATCCACTTCTGCTGGGTGGTGGCGTCCATGTCCTTCACACGCATGCTCATACACACTCGCCAACGCGTGAGCGCCTTTACACACATACACAGGCCTACGTGCACACACTTAAGCCTGCACACACACAACTATACATACATAACCACCCAGGAGGAGGGACATGCTTGGGGGGGGGAGCCATTTCTAGAAACAATAACTCTAATGAGTAGGGTCTTGTCGCAACTCGTGATTGCGAAAAACATAATTTGAATTCAAAGTTTCAGAATTCAAATTAGATTTTTAAATTTTTTTTTGACAATGAAAATTATTTCTTTAAGTTGACATTTTATTGTTTTTATTTATTTCGGTAAGTGCATTAATTCATTTAAAAAATTGTTTTTGGCAACAGGGGAAAAAGAAACTATTTTTTTTTGATGTATTTATTTTAATGAGCTTATTAATTTTAATTTTTATTTTTTCGTTTTAAAAGCTTTTAAAGATTTTTTTAATGAAAAAAAAGTGTATTAGCTGCTGTGTTTAAAAGTTGCTGCTATTTTTATTTGTTCTTTGTTTTTTCTTTTTTACGCATCTAATTTTTCTTTAGATGAGTGAGGAATATTTTATTCCTAGAAATCAGCTTAAAGTATTTTAAAAATATGTTTGAAAACATTTGCGATTTTAGCTATTTTTGAGAATATTGATCAGGTAGTAGAAAGTAGTATGGGTATACGGGAAAGTAGGCTCGTCTAGTTCTAGACAGAACTTCTTGTTTGCTTCCATCTCCCGATTTCCCGCCTTTTACGATTTTCTCCCGTTTTTGCAGTTTTTTCAATCAATCATCAAAAAGTTTCACTTTCTTCTCAATAGATGGCGCCCTTTTCTAGTCTACCAATGTCAGGGAATAAGAATTTTTCCAATTAATAACTCATTTAGTAAAAATTAATTTTTTAGAAGCTCTCCACATTACATGTTCAACGAAGCACGTGCTTTGCCGAAAATTGCAGCAGATTTCAATCCTTTTGCATCTTGAAATTATTTCAGTTATTTTGAATGTTTGAAGTTATTTCAACATGTGATACCGTATACCTTTTTATTTTATATTGTATTTTCATTATACATTGATTTCCTTTTTTTTTTCGGACTTTAGTAATTAAATTTTTGTAGCTACTTTTCTGGTAGAGACTGGAGAATGTATGAAACTTTAAGCAAATTCACTCCTTATTATTTAGTTTTCCCTTTGCAGTATATTTTGCTTGCTACTACCAATTTGCTTACGTCTGAAAAAAATCCCCATTTCACTTTGAATTTAGTATTCATGTTATTTAAAAGCATAATTTAATAATTCTGTAGCGGGGATATGTCGATGGTGAATCACCTATATACCTCTAGTAAAATCTCCTGTTTTTTTTTTCCTTCGAAAGTTGGCAAGTATCACATCAAAAATCAGTAACAAAACCTTTAAAATATAGGAAATCATGATACCTACAACAAAAATTAATAATACAATCCACGACGAACGGGGGGGGGGGGAATATAAAAAGATGCATATGTTTTTTTTTACTTAGATCCTAGTAAAACCGAAAAAAATGTGATAGAATCTTAAATGTTCGTTTGATGGCGTTGAAACTTCCTGGAGTGCTGGAGAGGACTGTGACACACACGTTGAACCCCAATTAGGATCTCCTCGACGATACCCGGAATTTCCCGACTAACGTCCGTAGGTACAAACGTCCGTGGGTACAGCAGCTTCCCCTAATATTTGAGAACGCATAATATTTAACCTTTCAATTTAACATTATAGTAATAATAATTATATAGTGTATTTTAACATCAATGAAGAGTCCTCTTGTTATTGTTATAATGGTACTTGAGAAGAAAACTCTTTTGTTAGTTGCGAATCGGGGAAAAAAAACAGAAGGTAGCTTCTGAAAATCTAAGCCTCCAGTTGGGGAGGAGTTCGACTTGGTCTCGATAGATGGCAGCACTTCTACAATTTAGGCATAGTTCTGAAAGCGGGGGGGAAGTTTCCAGGAACCCTTCACCTATGGTAACTGCTACCGACCGACTATAGGACTTTCGTTTCACGAGTTTAACTAGCATTTTATTCCTTGTTACCTTTATTACGTGTGCATTGTTGCTAGTTGATGATGTCGATTTCCGAATCCGGGTTCATTCGATTCTAAGTCTGACGCAATATCCACTTAGCTGCTCATAACCCATTGCAGTGATCGATTTCAACTATGTTGTCGTAAAGCCTAATATAACTGCAATGTTCGTTGGAAATGAAGCGTTGTCGTCTTTTTTAACTACAAGTGCTGATGCTGTTGAATCGTGTTAAATGTCGTATGGTTTTTTATGAGACTTTTCACTCCCAGTACAGAAATTTTACTATTATAATTTCGATGTTTCGCCCTTATTTGAAATCATATTAAAACCTAATCTTTCAAATCACCCTCGGGAGAAAAATCCAGTTACCTTGCTCAAGGATACATTAAATAACTGTAACGATCGCGTGCTTGTTTCCATAAACCACGTTAGGTGGAGAAAATACACCCCCTCTGTGGACTAGGTGAGAAATATGATAATGATTTCTACAGCTAAACAATTTAGAAATCACTGCTTAGGGAGTTGAATGCCATAAAGAAAAAAACAAAACGAAGAGGATTGGAGAAATTGTTTCGCTTCGCAGTTAAGACAGTTCGCAAAAGCAAAAAAGCAATAACATCTATTATTTACGTATCCCTTTGCCGAATCCTCGCTCGTGGGCCGAGAGAAAACCAACCGTAATTATCAATGGTTGGTTAGTTTCAGGCTGTGGCGCACGCAGATCTATTAATGGGAACTTCCGAAAAAGGAGAGAGCGGCTCCCAAACCTCCCTGGACAGTGGCCAGTTGGCAAGCTGACCGAACAACCCCTCAGGGCATTTTGGAGCCACGCCAAGAAAAGGAACCGCGGTATTTCCCTGGAAGGTTTCACGCCGAATAAATTTCTGCTGGGGGATTGGAAAATTGTCGCTTACAGCTGTGGCTTTTCTGTTTTTATATCTATATTCGCATATGAAATTTGGCTCTCGGGGCTCATGCGTTATGCCCGTCGAAATTGGCAGAGGCCTCATGGAAAATGGCTTGTCGCGATTTTCCCTTTACGTATGTAAAATGGTGTATTTACGTCATGGCTGAGTTATATGGAGATATTTTTTATTTAGTGGCCCACCGCCACTTGCCTCATCGCTTTCTACGTCTGGCTGCCGATAACCATCACTCGATGAGAAAATATGCGTTATGTGGACTCTTTGGAATTTTTATTGGAAACGAAAAATATAGATTTCATGTGAAATTATTTTTCATCTTGTGGTATGCATCTTGTGATTTTTGGAAGAAAAATTCTACGTGGTATTTTTGGGCGGAGGGGGGGGGGGGAGTGGAAATGAGTAAAATGAGTGGAAAATGCGGAGTATGGAGAAAAATTATACTATTCAGCCACAAAGCAGAATGCTACTAAATTTGCGACGTACGTCGCAGAACAGATGCCTGAGCTGCAGAACAATTCTTTTCAAATGTGAGATGAAAGCTGACAATTTTTCTGCAGAAATTCTGCAAATTTCTGCAGAAACCGCAGTGCCGAAAATCTGCAAAAACTACGGTGCCGAAAATCTGCAGAAACTGCGGTGCAGAAAATCTATAGAAACTGCAGTGCAAAAAATCTGTAGAAACTGTAGATTTTCTACAAATATCTTCCAGCTCGAGATAGAATTTTTCAAAAATTCTGCAGATTTCTTAAAATTAGAAGAAAATCTAAAATTCTCGCAAATTACGACATTTGGCGGAAATCTCGCGATTTTGAATTCGATAAGTCCTTTGTAGGACTTTCTCAATCGATCTTCATCCACTGCTATTTCCGCCATACACGTATGTTTTGGAAACATGCCAACATTGAAACACGTCCATCACCGGACTTGCGTGTCTTGTTTGAGATTTCAATCCCTTTGCATCCAGAAAATATTTCAATTATTTAGAAAGTTTTGAAGTGTTTTATTATATGCAACCGAAACTCGACTCATTTTATGTGCTTTTTCAGTAATTTCTTTATTTAGTAACATTATTTTAACTACTCCTCCATGCCATGTAAAATTGACCATAAAAATGTGGTTTGACACCTTGGTTCGGATTTTTATAAAACTTTGTATCTTAGCTCCTTTTATGTATTTTAGAAAGCATATAAACTATTTTTGGAGAATCTCAATCGGGTTAGGTTTGACACCTTGTTTATTTTTTTTTATTTTATAGTTTTCATGATCAACTAATTTTCCAAATTCAGTGCTCTTTAATGAGTCATTTGGTTGAAAGCTGTGATGGTTCTGAAAATATCTTGTTTCTACAGAAATAAATAACAACAGTCAATTAAAAAATAATAATAAAAAAAAAACAAACTCCTATATGAAACGATTTTGATTTTTGGCACCCAATTTGTGGAAAATGTCACCTTTTTTCACGTACAATGCTTGAAGTACTTGCAGAACAATTTTTGTCAAATGATTTTACGTTGCAGACCATCGTAAAGTATTCTGCTTTGGGGCAGAAATTCAGATAGTATCGAGACATGGACGTAGTAAAATACATTAAATTACAAAGAATGAGATGGGGAGAACATGTTATCCTCATGTCTCCTGAGTCCATCCCACTTAAGATTCTAAAGTAAGACCAGCTGGCAAACGTCCGAAAGGAAGATCAAAAACTACATGGATGGATTGTTTGCAAGGAGACTTTAAAACCATCAATTCCTGAAATTGGAGAGTCAGGCAAAAAATAGATCCCACTGGAGGAGTTTTATGGAAAAGGTCAGGACGCTCAATAGGGTTCCGAGTCAGTGATGATGATGATAATGTTTTGTGGTATGCGAAGTAGATGTTAAGTATGAGTTTTCCCTCATGCAAAGGTTTTAATGTAGTTATTCTGTTCTGATCTCGAAAGATTGAATTCCTGAAATGTCATTTTTGCTCCTGGGAAATTTTCAATGTGACTCTTGTTAATAAGTTCATTGCCTTTTGACTGAAAAAAATGACGTTTCGTATACTGTTTGTTTCCAACTAAATCAAAGATGAGGGCGTTTATGCTCCATATGAATTCATCAGCGCACAAGACCCTCCCCACAAATAGTAATAATAAGTTTTTTTTTTTTTTCAAAATACTTAAGCTTACTAGTTTTTCTTTCGAAAGTCATCGAAACATCTAAATAATATATCAGCATTTTTTAAATTCTTAATCCAGATTGTTAGTTGGTGCCACTAGAACTGCAGCAAAAATATTTCCAATCAAAATATTCATAGAATTGCAAATATATATATATATATATATATATATATATATATATATATATATATATATATATATATATATATATATATATATATATAGTCAAAACATTTGCAGCATAGTAACAAAAATATTTCTAATCTAAATATTAGTAAGAACTGCCACAAAATGATTTCTAATCGAAACACTCCTCTTCCAAGGAGAAAAATATTTTATTAGAATGATAGTTGGTTAAAAAAACAACTTAAGACAGGCAGCTTGTAATTACGTACTTGAAGTTAAGATTATTGTACATTTTTAAATCTTATTTTGATTTTATTAATTTTATCCTTCACCATTTGCACTCTTATTCTACCTTTCCAGTTCTTTTATGCAATTAAAAACTAATTAAAACAAATTGTTAGTTCGGTGCTCAAGTTGCTGCAAAAATAATTGTTGGTTCTAGTAATTAGAAAGTATGGTGAATTAGCACTTTATGTCGGTTTATAAATGCCCATGCCCATGGGCGAACAACAAAAAAGTTGCGTTCGCGGGTATTATACTTATTATGGAACATCCGCAGGATTTAGATAATCGACGTTAACTGTCCTGTCAATTCGACATAATTAATTAAAATTGGGACGCATCCCACGATTTCAGCTTCCACCAATTAGAGATTTCTGAAAGGAATTTTAAGAGATAATAAGCGCGATCGCTATGACGGTGAGAGGATCCTCGCCCCTGCTTCCCCCGGGGGCCTCCAACGTCTTCATTGTTGAAAGCTTCTCGATTCGAATTAAATCCGTAATCCCGGGCGCTATTTTATTCCATCGATTAAGGGAGGCCGAGCGGGACACCTCCTAAATCTGGAGAAATAGTCTCGCTCCCATCAAGAAGTCGGGATGGGTTTCCTGAATGGATTTGGGATTGGGAGGGTCATTCCCCTCCTTGCTTTTTACGCTCCGAAGGTGAGCCTCCGTGGAAAGTATCTTTATGATGTGGAATCAAGACTATTTTTGCTCGCTGATTTGGAGTTTCTGTGCTTTGTTCAAATTAGCTCGGAAAATAAACTCTGTTTAGAATAACTTACTTTGTATGTTCTTGAAAATTAAACAAGTGAATTACCAACGTTTCATTGCACAAAAATTGCAAATTACTGCATACACGTGTTTCGGTGCTTCAAAGAACACCTTTTTCAACGAAAGGAATGTGAGATTTTCTTCGGATGACTCTTCGTCTAAAAGCTCACACTCCTCTGCATTGAAAAAAGGTGTTTTTTGCAGCATCGAAACACGTGTCTGCAGTAATTTGCAATTTGTGCGCAATAAAACGTTGCCAGACCCCGAAGAGTTCCTATTTTTCCTACTTTTTCCTACTTTTCAGATCTCTCTCCTTATTTTCCTACTTTTTCCTTTTTTTCCTACTTTTTCTTTCTTTAGTATAGCATTTTTAATTGTGCATTGATTCTTATTTTTACAATGCCTCACCTATAATTTTTTGCATGTTTCAATTTTGAAAATCAAAAGAAGCAAGTAGATCCTGAGCTTTTCATTGACTGGCTACATTAATTTCTGGAAAGAACAAGAACGTTGCGGAGTTTGCGTGTTTAAAAGTTAAATTTTCGTAAGTAATTTTTTTTGCCGTTGCGGCGTTTACGATCGACTTTTCTTTTTATCGCTCCAACTTCAGCCTACTGTTTTAACGAAACTAAAAAAAAAGATACTGGCACATTCTGATGCAATCATGTATTGTTTATCCGTCAATTACAAGCTTTAGTTAAAGTAAACGGCCGACTGTTCAAAAAGTTCGGGAAAAGCAGAATTTCCTATTCGCAAATTGTTTGCATGATTACAAGTGAAATGGAGCTCTATTTAAACAGAAAGGCAATGTAAAACCTTAAAAGGAACATAAGGAAGCAAAAAATGAAAAACTTGTACACTGTACATATTTTATCAGTGTTAATACGAAATAAAATCGACAGATAACAGAAATTCGCAAAAACGGACCACTTCAAAAATAATCGCGGAAACTAACTTTTTTCTTACATAAATATGATTATTGTTCATTCTAAATCGTAAACATGATTATATGTAATCGTAACATGATTTCGTCATTTATTTAGTTTAATTATTTTATTATAAATTTTATGTCCCATATTTAAGAACAAATTTTTTTTAGTTCTGCATTTTCAGTCTTTTTCCGATTTTTTCAAATTTAAACATCTGCCTCTGTTTATGCAAGAATGCATGTCAGCTGCTGACTATTTTCAACTAAAACTAATTTAATATTTCCTTTGCTTTTGTATCATAGTTTATGACAACATGAGCTGAAAGTGTTAGAGTATTTTCAAATGATAAATGGATGTTCTCGAATGTTTTCGTCTTTGACAAAACTAATCTTTAACAGAAATGGTTTTATTGCACAAAAATAGGAGTTTTACTATTATTATTATTTTTTTTCACACTTAAAAAATTTATTACTGTATTGTTGAAAGGTGTTTCTTTCTTTGTATTTTATTTTCATATTTTTGTAATTAATATCTTTGTTTCCACCAGTTTATTTTTCATACTAATGACTGTCAGTCGTCTTGACGTGTGTGTAGTCCTATCTCTTCCTATTTTTTCCTACTTTTTTAAGTGATTTTTTTCCTTCTTCTCCTACTTTTCTAATTTTTGATTCCTTATTTCCTACTTTTTCTCCTCAAAAAACCACTTCGGGGTCTGCGATGGTAATTCATTCATTTAACTTATTTTCTGTTGCAGAGTGCTTTTACATGAAGTTTAACGGGTGTCCACCTGGGGGGGGGGGGGGTATGGCGCAGACTGTGCCATTGAAATTGTTTGGGGGTTAAAGGGTATTTTTCTCATTTTTTGAGGGGGGCCCTTGCTGTTAAGGGACAGGCACCCCTGAGTTTAACGTGACTATCAAGATACCTAAAATCGACAACTTCATGTCTTAGTTTTTTTTTTTTTGAAAGCTAAAATTCTGTCTGACTTTTTCATTTTACGTTTTTCTATGTCTTTTTTTTTGTATTAAAAGTAATTTGAGGTAGGCGCTTTGTAACAGTTACAACCTAATTTCAAAAAAAATATCGAAAAATTCTGACAGCCTTTCCATTAATGTGATTGGTAGGTATTATATGCAAACCGCACCAAGATCGTAGATTTCTTCAAATCAGTGTATATTTAGTTCTTTGACTCTTTGGTATTGTGTGTGCGAATAATACGCTAAAAATCAATTTATGTGTAGGTATATGAAATTTTACTTTTGGCAGTTATTAAGAATTTTTCTCTGTAATTCTTTGCAGGGCATCAATGCATACATGATCACTTGCGTCATTTCCATGATAGAAACTTCCTTCACTAACAAATCAGAAAGATAATTTCTATTGTCTAGGAATGGGTCAAAATTTTCAATGTGAACGTTTTTGGTTGTGCGTCACCGACGTCGGAATCCTCGTTGGTTTTGGTCCTTTTGTCACTCCTAAAAGCTCTTCTTCCAGAGAGTTCTGAACTGTGTGAGTTTAATAACGTTACTTCTGGAAAGAGCTCTGAAACCAGTCGCATAAAATGTATCCAGCGGCCCAAGCTCGGTTGTTAGCACGTCAAAATGCAGTTGATTACGCGTAATCTGCAATCTTTAGCAGTTTGGGTTTTGAAAGAGGGGAACATGTCATCTGTTTGCATTGCCGCATCCGCATAAAACCGAAACTCATTCGCGTGAAATGAAATAAAGATGTCAAATCTTAAACCGCATATAATCCAAACCTCGTAAAAAAAAAAACCGTGTAAAATGAGGGTCTACTGTATTTATATTGCCAACATATCGTCGCCTCAGAGCAACAGTAAGATACATGAAATACACCGCCAGCTCAGTCATTTCCAGCCGAGGACTGCAGTTTCGTGCATATTAGCACTCATCACCCCGGCTCATCCTCGGCTGAAAATGACTGAGCTGGCGGTGTATTTCATGTATTTCTGCTTTAGCCCTGACTTTTGGGCGGTAATTTACTGAATAATAAGATAGCTGAGTGTTATTCCTGGGATAAGATGTCTTACTGTTGCTCTGAGGCGACGATAGGGGGGGATAGGGGGCTTACATCAATGTTCAAATGGGGGAGCTGCACCTGAAAAGTTGAGAGCCATTTGTTTAAAATCTAGTTTTGTTATTTAACTTTATTTTTTTAACCATAAATGCTGTAACTAGGTACTTTTTTTTATCAATCGTAGGCAGTTGTCTAGATTCAGCTGAAAATTATGTCATATATAGTACTCGCAGCTGTTTGAATGACATTCGTTTTACATTTCTAAATAAAATTTCTTTTCCATTTTTTTTTTCAGTTCTCTCCTGAATTTCATATACAGTGGCTCCCAAAAGTGCTCGTACACTTTGCAATTTTTTAGTAAAACCAAAATAACTCAAAACTGAATTCGAATATAAAGTCCAATATTTTTTCACATCATTCCTATGTCACTCTAAATACAATCCATTGCTTTTTTCAAAATATTGACGGATCTTCTTTTTGAAATGGATCAAAAAACGAAGAAACAGAGAAATAACACGCCAGAAAAGTCATCGTACACTCAAATATTTTCGAATAAATTCGTGATTAAAATTATCATATGCCGTTTTATTAGTATTTTTGCATTGTGTTGACTCTTATAAGTCATTTGGCTTTAATTTTTTGTTTATTTATTCTTTAATATTGTGCTTATTACTGTAAAATGGCTGGTATTCGTAAAAAACCGCAAACACCATTCAAAATTTGAATTTTTTTCCCACAGTAGTGGTAAATTGGTTTGAAATGTCTCTAAATTAGTTAATTTATTTGTTTGTATAGTAAAGTGCTTGATAAAATGCTTTAAAGAAAGGAATCGTACCGAAAACAAGGTAAGAAAAGGTCAACCGGCAAAGTTGACAAAATGTGATCGGAGATTTAAAGTAAAAAAAAAAAAAAATTATGAAAAATACACATTTGAGTACTGTAAAAGTTTCTGCAGAGTTTAATGAAACATTTTACATTTAATTTTCACCTAAAATTGTTCGCCAATTTCTCTGATTAGCTGGATTAAATGGGACCTCTTCCCGCAGAAATTTTCTTGGTCGTGCGAAAAACAGAAAGCTTACGCTTTTCTTCGCAAAATCAATGATAAATAAGCTAAAAACGTTTTGGAATCACGTCTTACTTACAAATAAAAATTAACTCAACATTTTTGGGTAAATTGTTGCATAACTGTAAGTAGAAGAAAAAAATTAGGAACTTAATCTTAAGAACTTAGTTGGATCAGTTAATCAGGACGGTGGAGGTGTTTTAGTGTGAGGGTGCATATCAGCATCAGGACTTGGTAGTTTGTAATTTTTTGATGAAATAATGAATCATGCTGTTCCGTTAAATATTTAAAAAAACAATTTTGAACACTTAGCCAAAAATTTGGTTATTGGAAACAACTTTGTTTTTTATCAAGATAACGATAAGAAGCACACGGTTTTCAACGTTTGTGTCAAATGCCTCGAAAATTGTCCTAAAGTTTAGAAAATACCCCCTCAATCTCCAGATTTTAACTTAATGCAACGTATTTAGAGATATCTGGAGGCTAGATTACGAAAATAGGGCTTTAAACCGAAAATAGAGCTAGAAACGGTAAGACTCGAAGTGTGGTAGAACACTTACTCAGAAATTACACTAAAAAAGAAAGAAAAAGAATGAAATCTATTCCCAGACGTTTAAAAGGTGTTATGAATACTGTATGATATTCTACTAATTAATAACTTAATCAAAAGTTAGATTATTCAACAATATATACACATTTTATAAAGTGTACGAAGACTTTTGTGAGATAAAATTTCCGGCACTTTTCGGTTTTTGATTTTTAAAAAATTAAGTTTTAATATTTTTTGAAATCTTTTCATGCAGTTTTGTTAAAAATTGATCATAGATCTTATAATTAAATACCTATTCCGAAATATTAATTCTAACCAATGGATTGGGGCCTATTTCGTTGAAAGTCGTAGGTGTACGAAGACTTTTGGGAGCCACTGTACCTTAATGAAAAATCTCTTGCTATCTGAAATTCTAAATATTTTTCATTTACTTTTTTTTTTGGTATAGAAACTGCATGAAAAAAATTGAAATTCAGTGTCGCATCAACTTTTTAAAACAACTTTCGCTTTACTAAAATGCTTACTGTAGAGCATCTTATTAATTTCTTTCTGTTGTCCCCACTCTCAAAATGGACATCTCCAAAAAAGAAAAAAGAAAAAAATCGTCTGAAGAATTTTTGAAGCGAAATGAATCGCTTCTGGCATTTCGCACCTAAAAAAAAAAAAATAGTACAAAATGCTTGCTCTTGATCTGTCTTGGAATGTTGGAATTTATTTCTTTCTAGGCTTCTTCTTTCGTTTAATTCGATACTAGTTCTTTTCCTTGTCACACTCGGCACTTTTTAAAACATATATGCATTTCTTTTTCTCTGTTGCGTTGCGCTCTTTGGGAGTAGAAAAAAAAGAATTGTAAAAAAAATATTTAAAAAAACTTACTCATACCTGTAATGTTTAAAGTTTCTGGACGTTCCATGCTGTTTTTAATGTTTTCATCCCACGCTATAATGTCAAAAATACTTTTCCTCTCATCTATCTATCTATATATATATATATATATATAGTAAAGTGTGTAGTTTCACATACACGGGTAGCACAGAAATAAGTGTATGTAACAACGAAGATAAACAACAATAACAACAACAAAAATGAACATGGAACGTTAAAAAATAAACTAGGAACATTGAAAACAAGAATTGATGAAATCATGGGTATTAAACTGCTGCTACGTTTACGAAGAGCTGGAGCAGCTGGCATATTAAATATTCTGCAAGGTTTCTGTGCGGGTCAGTATCATACATGCAGCAAAATTGATTAGAAGTAAAAGTATATGTATTTGAATTAACGAACTAATATGTGTAGCTACTTATAAGGCTTAATATAGAAGGCAGGAAAATTATCAAACGTTATATATGCTTATTTTTTGTATATATGCAATAATTTTTATAAATGTAAATAGTATGCTTATTAGTAATATGCTGTCATGTATTACCAACCCCCCAGCTCTGACCTGCAAAATAAAAAGAAAAAATTACATACCACATGATTTCAAACATTTCGTCGACAACAATGTCTATGTCTAGGTATCCATTTGCCAGAGACGAAAATCCGATGCCACGCCAATCGAACAGGTCGCTGGGGCAGGGCATCCAAAAAGCACCTTCCTGTCGAAAGGATTTCAGCACTCTTTATCATCAAAGTTACCCAGTTACACTGTTGCCAAATCGCAGTTGTTTGGGTGGAAACTAAATCTGTCCTTGTTGAAGAAAAGATTTCTTGAACAAATTAAGATAATAAAATGTGAAATTGGCAGGATAAAAATTGTAATAGTAGAGATTTGCAGCAAATTTGAAGATTTGTATATATATATATATATAGATATTGAAGAGAGAAGATTTGTATATATATATATATATATATATATATAGATAATATATATATATATATATATATATATATATATATATATATACATTCAGGTTTTTTTTTCTGTTTGCACGTCTACATGTGTGCATGTTTATCTATTGCCTTCTGTCCAAAATAAAAAAAATGTTTTCGAATTTCTTTTGCTTAGGCACAGCGAAAGAATATCAATCGAATAAAAGCGCAGTTCCTCGTTTTGATCAATTTTATAAACTTTTGAACAGAATAATCCTTTTTTGAAGCTATCACTTAACTATTTAATAAAATACGTCCGTCAGCTTTTTAAAAAAGAATTTAATATTTTTGGTTGTCTACCCTGGGCTACGAGACTTTCTTGAAAGCATAGGTTATACGATCGTCACTTAGACCACCAATTTATATTACATAACCTCCCTACTGTTATTACTTCAACTGAGCTACTGAAAAGACTATTTACTTCAAAACTACTCCAGTTTTTTTCTCTTAATTTTATGGGCCTCATAATCTCTGGGGCAAATTAATTCTACCTGTCCCAACTGTTATTCAACTCAATCCATTTTATCACGTGTATTAGTATAATTAAAGCTTCCCTGATTACGTTTGATTTTATTTTAGCAAAAACCTATTTTAATCAATTATTCTCGCCTTCTAATAGCTCGCTGTGGCTGTGCAAATTATTCTTGGGAGTGTATCTACCAAAACCATCGTTAATGGTTTGGATTCTCTTAGGAAGTTAGTAAGAAAGTCTCTATTTGGCATGCTGCCATTTGGCATGTTCAGTTGTTCTGCCCTTTTTCGGGGGGGGGGGGGGTAGTTTTTTTATGTTCCGTTCAAGATAATACGAAATAACCATTATCGTCTGTCAGGAGGATGCAACGATCCAGCTAAAAAGAATTTGTGGAATTATTCAACTTCCGAAATAATTTGCATTATTTTTCGTGCTTCATATTGCTGTAATGTACTTTTGTAGTTATTTCTCCCCCTCTGAAAATGAATGCTTCGAAATGTGGAAGAAAGAACAAAATTAGAGCATCTGTTTAATTTAACTTGGTTAGAGCATCTTGATGAAGCTGCATAGAATTGTTTTTTGCCGGAGAAAAAATAAGTTCTTTTTAGTTTGAAAAAATTTCGAATAAAAATATTTAAAAAATCTCTCTGCACCAATTTTTGAATTTAATCCAAAGCATTAGTTTTCACAATAGGGGGTCAGAAGGACAAAAAAATGACAGTTACTGCTGAAAAATCCTACATATTCAAAAATAGTGAACTACGAACGTTCATAGAAGTTACTTTTCTTAAAAATAGCCATTTTGTTAACAGCTTATTATGTCTTTTTTTATACACAACAATGAAGCTAAGATCATCCCAAATGCATATTTTCAGCTCTGATATAGGACAATACCAAGTATTAATTAATAGAATTTATTTCAAATTTAAGTGAAGTACTTTGCGAATAAAATAAATTTTAACTTTTAATTCTGAAATATCGCAACCAATGTCATGATACATTTTATAAAAATGGGGAGACAAAATACGGGGTAAAGTGAGATCTATTTTATGTCTCTGTATCTGAATTAGGAAATATTTTGCGGCAGTGGGGTTGTTTCCTTCAGTCAAAAGTACTACTTTTAGTCGCTGAAATTGATAGAATAAGCAAAAAAAAAAAATAGTAATAAATAAATAAATAAAATAACATAGACCCAGAATATATTTTTATTTTCCCAACAGTTGTTTTTTAATTAATTTTTTAAATGTCCGATTTTTCAAACAAGGCGTGATCTTGATAACGTCACAAATGATGCATTTTGGCGCACCACGGTTCCACTCAACAAGCGAATTAAAATTACGCTCTACGCTTGCTATCAACCATCTCTTTGCCAATACAATTGAGTAAAGATGCGAATTAAATATTTTGGTCTATGAATGACAACACTGAATAGCATTTCATCATTTGTGATGTCATCGGGTAGAAACATAAACAATGAAAGCGCGCCGATTTATGTAATTTTTTAAAAATATTAAACTTGGTCAAATTATTTAAAAAATGGTCAGATCCCATGTTTTTAAACATGCTTTTTCAGAAAAAAATACTTTTAAAATTTCGGAAACAACCCCATTCAAACAACTGCTCTTCCTTGTTTTTTAGCCCCTTCTTGCGAATTTTGCTACTGCATCAGGAACAAGTACACATGGCCTAGTTAAAGACTATCCCAATCGAGTTGTGCAGAATTTAAAGAAAATCTGAAATTTGAAGAAGGCTTAAACGCTGTGTTGATTTGATGTGGCATGTTCCTAGAGTTGCGTTATAGAAAGGAATCTTATGGGGGCAATGCCCGATTAAGATATCGGAAGGTCTTAGGCCAAACCATTGTAAGGAATAAAAGGTGGAGAGAGGGAAACCTTCAGCTCTTGAAGCAATGCTCCCAAGTCACGTGTCTTGCTTGAAAGTAAAGTATTGGAAGAAATCAGGTTCCTTCCACTCGTTTCACGTAAAACATGTCTCCCATTCGTCGAAGTTGAACCATGTGACTGGCGATCTTTGTATCAGCGTTTCCTAAGCCAATGTTTGGACTCGCTCCCTCCAGTTACTGATTCCTGCTCTAAAGGCCTTCTCTCTCAGTCAAAAATTTTATCAATTGGCTGAAACAATTTTAGCCATTTCGAAGACCCTAAGTCTAGTTGGCCTATTCCGTGATCAGACCATGAATGAGGTTTAGTGTTTATTTTCTTTGAAATTATAGTGCAGTTTACAGATACAGCTTTACCATTAGTAACGCAAGGAGACATCCAGTTGTTGCGCCACCTTAATTTCACATGTCAACCTCCACGTATAACCCAACAATGTTGCTGCTATTGTTGCAACTCAACTCCTCCCGCCGGACCACTAAGATCAAGATGGTGTCCGTATCTCTCATGTACTTTTGTCACGTGATTGTTTTGCCGTTTATCACCATGACGATAGAACGGCACCCGAACCCGACACTGCAAAATTCCACGTGCCATTTTCTTCGGCCCCCTCTTTCCTCTCCGGGTCGTCATGACAACCGCGTCGTAACGTCGGCACGTGACTTAACGCTATGCGGACAAATTTTCGAGTTGATTGTGATGGATGGTGAAGAAATTTAAGGAGGGGGAATATATCGTATTTGGGGGGAGAAAAATGTTCTGTATATTTCTCCTTGCTTCTTTTTGTTTTTTCTTTTTTGTGAATTTATTCATTCACTTCTGGGAGGAGGTTCTCGGAAGATACTGGAGTGACTTACTGCCTTATGTTTCACTTCTTCAGTTTATCGCGAAATTCTCTCAACTTATCTTCGAAGCATCAGGTGCATTAACTATGGAGTTGTAGAGCAACGAATCGAATGTTGAATATTTTTGGTTTTTTGTACCATAGACTGGAATGTCTTTACTTTCTTTTCAATACGAAGGATTTTTTTTTTTAAATTTTAAATTTAGAAATAGAATAGCTTATTACGAATTACAGCAATTGAATGTCGTTTTCACGGTAAATATATAATTTTAAATTGTTTTTAGAAACTTTACTTACTTTTGAGCCTATTTTGGCAATTTATTTACTTGTGATTTGAATAAGAGTTATGAGTCTTTTCAATACGAAGGATTTTTTTTTCCTTCTAATTTTAAATTTAGAAATAGAATAGCTTATTCCGAATTACAGTAATTGAATGTCATTTTCACGGTAAATATATATTTTTAAATTGTTTTTAGACTTTCGAATTTATTTACTTTTGAGCCTATTTCGGCAATTTATTTGTTTGTGATTTAAATAAGAGTTATGTAATTATTATTCGCGCGTTGTTAAATGCAAGAACGAGCAGTATCAATCATACTTTTTTAGTTTATTTACTATTCAGGAATTCCTTTCGATTCGTTTTTGTTATCTGCAAGTTTAGACCTATTTGTATGGGAAGTGTCTAGAAAACATAAAGTGTAGCATTCTTTCACATGAAAATTTGCGTTAGATCCCTGCTGTATGCAAACATAATGTTATGTAGTCAAAAGAAAGCGAAGTGTTTCGGGGTAAACAGAGTTACAAACTAACACGCAAAATAAACACAGATTGTCTGCCAAATTTAGGGTTTTTTTCGCTAAATTGATGTATCTGTTCGTATTAACCGAGCCTTAGTTGATCAATTCTTTTTTTACTTTTTGATTGAGATTAAATATAAATGAAGTTTAGTTTAATAAACCTCTTGCCGCAGTGTTTGGTTTTGTCGAGCTCTCCTTTCTCTCTTTCAAATGAAAATGAAACTCGTAACTTCCATTGAATGCAAAATTGAAATTGAAAAATGATTAGCGCGAATATTTTTTCGTGCAATAGAATGTCATAGTTTGGCTGAAAAATTTGAACTCCCATGGACAAAGGATTAACGATTCCATTTAATGAAAGCCAGTTTGCCTCGCAAATTTTCTACAATAGTTATTAGCTGTTTGTCAATATGAGAATTCCACCTCTCTCTCTCCATGCAGAAATGAACTCCCTCAGAGTCAAGCGTCTTTTAGCAGAGTCATACTTAGCGCTTGTGTGAGTCCCACTCTCCCATTAAATAAATTTTCAGAGGGCTTGCTAAGTCAGGTGTCTTTTTATTACTGTTATACATAATCATGGTTTGATCCCAGAATAACTGGAGCATTTAGATAGCTGATAATTTTTGTATCTGAACTAAAAAATTTCCATAAACCAATACGAGGTATTAATAGTGACCGCCGCTTATATGAATCACGTTTGTTCCAAACAGTTTTGATTCCATAACGCGGCTAATTCAATAAAACTAGATTTTGTTCTGTTTCTGACGATTTGATTCATTAACGCGATTTATTCAATTAACCACTGATTCAATGAACCGGCATCCACTGTATTTGGAGGAGGAGGAGGGAAGTAGTTAAAATTTGAATGAGAAACTTGATTTCTATATTTTACAAGTTACTTTCAGTTAGAGAATCATCAATGAATGTAGCCATTAGTAGTGGACTCGCCAAAATATTCCATGCACATGTAAGATCATTGTTCCTTCTAATTGCGTTGCTTTTTCATTTGTGTGAAGTCGTAAAAACAAATAACATACCAGAACAATCAGAAAAAGAAAGAAAAATTTCTCTCTTTTTTTTCTTTTTCTTTATATTTGGTCTCTCTCTCTCTCTCTAGTTTACAGCAAGTAATAAGTTTTCGTCTTATCATTATTATCATGTATTTATTTTATTTTTTTTATCTATTCACTATTTATAACAATTGTCTAACATTGATTTTTTTTTCTTTCTAGGTAATTTTGTTGTTGCTGTTGGTTGACAAGAGCTTAAAAATATTTTGAGGTAAAAAATATATTTGTTTATTTTTTAAATCTGACATCCTATTCAATTTGATGGGACAAAAGCCTGCAGAATTGCACACTTCAAGCATCGTCCAGACTTAAGACTTTTCAATATTTTTACTGAATTCAGTAATTTTTGTTAGAGTGAAAAGTTAAGAAATCGTTGCCAAATAGAAAACGATTCAATTAAATTTTTAGAATTAAATCGTCCTTAGAGTAATGAGTGTATCCTAAACAATTACAGTATAATCTGATTTAACGATTGTCAAGGGACTGGAAAAAATTATCGTTAAATCAAGGATATCGTTAAATTGAGGAGCATAGACACTTAACACAGTCAAATCTGGACCAGTGAACTGTATCATTAGATTGAGGGAATCGTTAAATCGGGTTTCGTTGAATCGAATTTATACTGTAATAATTCAAAGTTGCAATCGTCAGTTGAAATCATGGGCTATAAAATATAAAAATGAATATGAGAATTTGTCAGCATATAACAAGCTTTGATCGGCCATTCGTGTAATGATCATCTAAAGGATGTTTTATTTAGAGGTAGAGAAATTTGGTTCAAATAAAACACAGTTAAATGTTGTTAATTGCCATGAATGTTGCTTTATTCGAAAGATGATTCTTTGCCATTTTTATTTAAATATGATTTCTGGCATATGGCCACTTCGGCTGGCTCGGAGAAAGTCCAATTGGGAAGTCCAATTTTCTCTCTTTTTGCAGCAATATAGGCCGTATGTCAGTAATAACAAGGCGAATGTTCTCTTCCAAGGCGTCAATCGTCTGTGGCTTATCGGTGCAGACCAGAGACTCCACATAGCCCCACAAAAATAGTCCAGCGGTGTTAAATCGCATGATCTTGCAGGCCAATTCACGGGTCCATTACGCGAAATTATTCGTTCACCGAACGTTTCTTTCAATAAATCAATTGTGACACGCGCTGTGTGGCATGTTGCACCGCCTTGTTGTCTATTCATGATGAAATGGCAAACCGAACTGAACACAAAACAAGTGACAGCTATCAAAATAGCACACATATCAAACAGTGTTGCCAACTTAAAGTTCTATACCTCTAAAAAAACACCCTTTATATCTTCTACTGATCCTCAGTTTCTTCCGACTTCGATATTCAAAAGATTTTAATTTGTGTTTTAAGAACACAACACAAACTGCAAATCGGAGTTTATGAAAAACCGAGCCCCTCTGATGGACTGCCTGGCATAAGTGCTACTTGAGTACCTCCACAAAGAAAAAAGAAAAGCAGGGTTATGTATCTATAAATCGGAAGCCGGGGAGAAAGCAACGGATGTTGCCCGTCCCCTTTCCTCTCCCCTAGGTGGATATCCGATGGATATATATATGGGACGGTCGAGACGGGGCTCTGTCCAGCTTGATAGATGGAGAAGGAGTGGATCAATGGGAGTGTGGCCCTGCCAGGAGAGATACATACCGTTGGAGGAGAACAACCTTTTGCCTCTGCAATGGCCCAAGACGCGGGATTTAGTGTGGCATATTTCTTTCAGATCCTTCGTTTTCACTTCGCTTTTTAGAAGTTTTCGCAGGCAGCCCCCCCCCCCCCTATTGTATTTCTTTTCAAAAATATGTTTCTTTTACATTGCTTACGTTCGATCTCTTGGAATTTCGAGTGAAACTCTACGCTCTTCAAGTTCGGGCAATAATCGAAATTTTGTTTTCATATTACAGCAGGAGTGCCCACCACTCTAAGAGAAAGAGCGCATCCCCCTCCTAAATATCGATATACCCCCCCCCCCCCAAAGAAAGTCCCCCAGGCGGGCGCCCCTGATTACAGAATCTAGAACCTATTTAACAACAATTCGCTTTATCCGGACAGCCATTTAGATATATGTACTGTATAAATAAAAGGAGAGTTCGCGGAGTAATGTATTTTTGTAGTCTTAGTAAGTACTTGGTATTATTTTCTAATTTTTATGTTTGAGCCTAGGAAGTTTTAGACATTGTGGTTTTATAAAGCAGTTAATGAAGTCAAAATTTGTATATTCAGTTGTTGCTCAGCTTGTGTTTTTAACAGTAAAAAAAATTTTTTTTTTGATTCCAAGTCGGTTGGAATCAAAAGCATCGAGTGGGCCACGTTTACGCATAATAAAAATGATACCAAGGAGTAAGTGATATAGATATTTAACCAAATTTAAGTGTTTTATTTCTCTTAAAACACTTTCAAAATAAGAAAATCAAAAAGTAATTAATTCAAGAACATTTTATAGGCTAGCCTAAAGTCATTGGGCTTATTGCTATTTAGTCATCAACTTAGTCACTGTTAGATTTTGCTAACAAAAATAAAGTATTTCTTTTCGCATACTTGTCATACATAGGACTGCGTTTTGACGTCTAAGACATTGAACCCTTTATTTTCCTTTTTTTCGAATGGTTGTGTGCTTTTAAACAATAGATGCTAGCACAATTTTCTACTTCGTAAACAGAATCGTTCATTAATTTCCTTAGAATTTAGTAAATTTTAAAGTAATTTATCCTTTTTTTTCTTGCCCATTTTGCTTTTTTTCTTGGTAGGTTCTAACTGCTCTTGTCTGAGGGCTTCTTTAATCAGAGTGTAAGTTAGAAATAGAAAGAGGATGCTCACAATCCTTTTCTGGTTCCCAAGCTTTGGTTTTACTTTTTCAAATGGTCTCAGTTGAGGTAGTCAGTATGTGACGATGTGGAAGAACTAGTGGGAGAAATACTTGGATTACCGATAAGCCTTTTCATTATTTTGACATCTAACGTGGTTCTGTTAGTACTTTGAACGTAATGTCTTACCATGTTTTAAATGAAGAAAATGTACTACAGGCTGATTAGTGTATAAAATTAAAGTTTAACAGGCATGAAGACAACACTATATGATTGTAAGCTATAAGATGCGAATCTGTTATTTAATTACAAATGTGTGAATGGTGGTTTTCAAAACTAAATAACCTGAAAACTCTAAAGGTTTGAGAAAGTACAGAGCGAAAAAAGCGTCCAGGGTCCGTTTAGAAATAAGACAGAGTAGTAAGACACAGTAAGAACGTGCGTAAATGTGCCGCAATTAAAATGCGTAAACCTGCCCCTTCGGCAAGTTTGGATTTATTTTTAATGTGAAACACAATTTAATAACTTTTCGGTTCATATAAATACAATTCTCAAAAAAAAAAAAAAAAAGGATAAAATTCTGCTAATTTTTATATATTGATTTGTTTTTAACAAGGTATTTTTTATTCACAATAAGCTTCGAAACATTTAACACAAAATTTACTCTGCTCGGTAGAAAACAGATTTTCCTATCCGCATGCTAAACCGATGCTCGACTCATGCTCAAAAACTTGTGAGAATATTTGCTAGGGAGTAGCATCAATCTGGTATGACTGTTGGCTCTCCATTTATACCTAGTTTTGAAAAAAGGGCACTGCGTAAACGTGCCCCGGTCTACCCTAATCTTAAATTTTCTTTTTTGGAGTTTTATATTTTATTCTTTTGATTTCAAATTACAATTTTTACTGCGTACGCTAGTTTGTTTATGTCCCTTGGCTGAATTACTAGGTTATTTTGTTTAATCCGTACTTTCATTAATTCGGAAGACGTAGATCCCCTATCAGCCCGAATTAATGAAATTCTACTGCATCAGTGCGAAAGCAAAATTTTATCAATTGCTCTGATATGAAAGTTTTACGTACTGTTTGCAGAAACATTCTGTCACTCTCTGCATAGTAAGAATATCTGTATTAATAATCGTATTTTGAGTTCAAAAAGACATTCAGTATCAAACTTAGCTCAATCCATTTTTTTTTTTTAATTTTACTGGCTAAAAAATTAAGTTTCAATTACGTTTATGCGGTTTCACATTTTTAGCCCATGTACTAAATTATTAAAAAAAAAAAAAAAGTAAAGTACGAAGTTGTGAATTAAGCTGTGTTTTGTGCAAAACGCTTAAATTGCAAAACACTGTTGTAATCAGTTCAAGACAGAAATTGCTAATTACGGGATTTTTTTTTTTTTTTTTTTTTTTACAGAAAGAAAAAAAAAAAAAAAAAAAGCCGCGAAAGCTGTGGTGTATCGCACCTTTAAGTCAACTCTTGCTCCATAGCGAAATAAAACCGTCTTTTTTATTTTCGCATAGAGCCCCTGTTACCGCTTTCAATTGTAATTCCTCCGATGTTTGAATATGAGTTTGTCAAAAAATAATAATAACAATAATGATGATTCACTTTCAACGTTTTCATTTATGAAATATTTCGTAAATTATTGAAAACCTGAAACTTAGATCATTAGATTTTAAACACATGTTGGGTGAGTTGACTTCTCTACTACAATAAGCTTCTCTTATCTGCAGCGATTTTAGAAGAAACGAGTCGCCATATTTCCGTATTCCGAAGTAGGAAACGAAGTTGTCTTTTTCCTTAGCACGTCCGCGAAAATATAATTTTCATTCCTTAGTTGTAGAAGAATACGTTGCATCAAAAAATCGAGAACTTATGAACTTTTAAGAACCTTGAGCACTAGTCATGTGAAGAAGTGGAAATTTTGTTCGAAGATACGGATACTGGAGAACTCACGTTAAAACTGTGAAAAGGAAAAATTATTTAGAATGTGGGAGCATAGTTCTGCTTCGACATAGATAAGAAAACATGTTTCTGGGTACTGAAGTGTCGAATCACAAAAAAAAAAAAGGTAGTTCATGCAGTTTTTCCTGAAATGCATCTTTTAAAAAGGATATGCAAGTACAAAAATCTCATGTATGACATGTTCTTGTACAGCTTTATTTGTCATGTCTCCGCAGAGATCCCTGTTAGCACTCTGTTTGAGATCCATATTTGAGAATCTCTTTATGAACAGGAATTTTGTCAGAGTTGATGAATTTGAAGAAATATAAGGACTAGAAACTTTTTGCTGAGAATTTTTACGTGAACTTTACTTTTTATATTACAGCAAAAAAACTGGAACAGAACAATGGATTCTCAACTATATTTTTTGTGAGGATTCAAACCTTATAACAAGTTTTAGCTACTGACTAATCCTGAAACGGTCGATTCACTTAGGTACTATTGTTATCGTCAGTAACCCAAGTACCGTTGTTTTATGCTTATCAAGGCTGCTGGAAAATTACACGGTCACATTGAATGGTTATAGTTTCAGTTAAATTTCTTTTGTGCCATACGTAACTTTGGAAGGATTCGAAATCAACAAGCTACATGAAACAGCTTACAATTACTTTTTTTTCCCTGTATGCTCTTTTTCCAGATAATGTTTGGCAAAATCGTAAAATGTTTGTAGACAAAGATATCTCGCTATGCTGCCATAGAAATGCTTCTGAATAGCGTTCTCTATTGCAGTTTCAACAGCCAAAAATTGGTTTCTTCGTCGTAAATCAAACAATCTAGTCCTACCTTGTCCTACTTACCAGGGAACACGGGAGGAACAACTTGACAAACTTATAACCATCCCCATCTCTTGAGATGGCAGGGGAAAAAAAGAAATGGAACGTAAAGAAATCGAACATTTTTCTCTTTTTAGGAACCTTCTCCTACTTTTTTCTCCTTCACCCTCAAGATATCCAATATAGGAAAAAACGACGCTAGGTAGTGATAGATGGTAAAGGAGGAGAACCCGATGCTTCTGGATCAATGCACAGCTCCAGAGAGATCGCACAGAAGATTCTCGGAGAGAGGAAAAGCGGGGGCGAATTCTGCTGAGTCGCTCAACGGGACTTTGCCAGGACCCCACGGAGAAAGGGATGGATATGCTCCTTGTCAGACATGTTAATGCTGGAATATATCCTTGTTACGAAGTATCGGCAATTTAGTTGAACTTCTAAAGGCTGATCTTCCAACAAAAAATGCACATCCGTATATATACAGATAGTATGATTTACAACGTGAAGCATTGAAGAGCACGAGAAAAATTATTCGGCACAGGAAGCCGTTTGTCGAAAGTGAAATCAATATGCATAAGATGCAGTGTTGCTGTGCTATTCCCGGGATTACATTGGAAACTCAAAAATTGTTATAACATCAATAATGCTCTAGGACCTTCCACTCTATCTGAAGACATTCCAGTCTTCAGATCAGTTAGTTTTGGAAGGTGTAAATTATTGTATTACTCTGGCAGCAAATTAAAGCACTATCATACGAGAACAGAAATTACCGATTTATACTACTCAAAAGTCTTTGTTTGTTTTTTAATTTGGATTATAATACTTAAAGTCTATTTACTCTCCATTGTTACGCAATTTTCCGGTTTTACACACCTTTGATTTTCTTTTTTGCCTCCTAGCGTAGCTCTTCTTGAATTGAAAAGGACACTTTTTCTCCAACGTGGCGTAAAAATTCTCGCACTTTTGGTTTCCAAAATATGTTACAGGTGGTAAACTATTGCCTTGGTGATGAATATAAAGGATGGTTGTGTGCTGGAAACCTGTTTTTCAGGGGGAGAGGGGGGGGGGCAATAATACCGTTTTTATTTATTAAATAAGTGGAGAAGGGAGGCTGTTATAAAAATTATCACATTCAGCCACGGGTGCATTTTCCAGCTACGTGTCCTGCGTTTGCGAGATTTAATTTTTTCTGCGGGGAAAGGTTTTTATGATAGTAGCTTTTGTTTATTTATTTATTTATTTTTTAATATTTTTACTGTTTGGCATTTACGTATTTGAAATGCAAGTTTTCTTCTGTAGAAATTCTCGTGTGTTACGCATTGCTGTTTATTTGTCGGATACCACATTAACTTTCTGGAAAAAATCATAAACTTATGTTCATACATTTAAAGATATTCACATGTTAAGCACTTTTGAAGCAAAATTTATGTATTTATATTTCATGCATGATGTACATATTTGTGTCAATTGCATACACAATAAGCCCTCTTTAGTCTGGACATGTATCTAATTATGTAGTTTATCGAGATCGAAGTTTGGGATATTTAAAAAAACACAGAGAACGCATTGTCTATTAATTGGCGAAACTAGTTCAATAAATTGATGTAAGTACTGAAATTATTTTTCACTACGGTAGAACTGTAGAACCTCAAAAAAAAATAGGTTGCACATTGCAATTACATACATTCTTCAATGTTTTTATACAGTTGCTGTATTTCACCAGAAAGGAAACTCATATTGAAGGTGTTCTGCATTTATAATAAACCCTGAGCTGTTGTTTTAATCTCAAAAAGCTTCCGCAAGGTACCCCTCCTCCTTTTTTTACTTCATCACATAGTTCTTCCTCTTTTGGTATATGAAACATGAAAAACAATTTTAGGCCGACTTCTGTCGTGGTCCAAAGAAATAAAACTTCTTCCGGAAGAAGAGAACCGAAATATCTCTGGGGCCTTTCAGCATCTTTTTTGCAGTGGGTTATGCCTGCGCCCGGGCTACAAAATAGTCAGTTGAAGAAAACCGCAACGATAAATTTAGACTGTGTGCCATTAAGAGCGGGAATTCCTTTCGCAGGCGCCGTGCCTATGGCCACCTTTACTACTAAATCAGGGCGGCCGGGGCGCTGTTATTGTGCCGTTGTTACGTCGTTACGGTCGGTTGACCTCGGGGCAACGTGGTCATTGTCAGCGGCGTAACCTGGGCTCTGTCCGAGTTTATGGCGGGACGATTATGTGGGGCTGCAGCCCCTTCGCGCTTAATGCCCCTGTGCGTTCACGAGCGTTGTCATGGAAACGAGCGGGCGCCCCTACGCAGTTAGTATAAGTCAGGGCGTGCTGTTTTCGGCTTCTTTTATTGGGATTACACCGTTTAAAAGGCATTGGGTTTTTCGTTCTCGCTATGTCTTGCTGCAGTTCTAAATATTCGCTCGGATTATTTAATTTCATGTGAAGTTTTTCAATAAAATTCATCTAATAGGGTCGTTTCTAAAATTTTTAAAAAGATTTTTTTTTTTCTAAAAGAGCATGTTTAAAAAATTTTGAAAAAAAAAAAAAATAGAACCGACTTCAAAATTGCTCTAAAAAGTGAAAAATAATTTTATTCTTTAAACACCATCGATAATACTTTTAAACATAATTTTTGAAGTTGGCGCAAAAACGACCGATAAAATCATTCACAGCCATAACTCAACTACAAGTATAAATTTAACCACGTCCAGTTTCTTCACTACCACATGCATTACGCATTGATGACAGCATATTTGAGTAACGATATAAATGTTTCGTTCCTAAGTTTGGATGGTTTTTTGATAAAAATATGAACGAAGCATGGTTACAATGGATTTTACTTTTTGTTTTTGCGCCAACTTCAAAAATTATGTTTAAAAGTATTATCGATGGTGTTTAAAGAATAAAATTATTTTTCACTTTTTAGAGCAATTTTGAAGTCGATTCTATTTTTTTTTTTTTTTTCAAAATTTTTTTATTTCATTCTTTTTAGTGTTAATGCAGATATTTCAGTAAAAGAAAGAAGTTACCTAGTAAGCAGTGCGGCTCTATATCACTGTATTGTTTTAGAAAAGCCTTTATTCAAAATTATCAATACAATTACTATTAATGTTACAGTTATATGGCACCAAACTTTTATAACAATGAGTTTCATATTGTCGCGTAGATGAAGATAGCGAAGGTGAAAGCCAAATGAAGCGAATACTCGTTAGTCTCAACTCGAGATCTTTATTCAGAACCACGAATGAACGTTACATCTCCTTATATACAACTTGAAAAAGTGCTGTAACTTTCCAGACTTGAAAAGATACAGATATTAATAGAACATTCGAGAAAATACGGGAAACAGTAGAAACGAAATTTTAGTAAAATTCACTTTGTCTTAGTCGGGATTTGAACCCGGGTTGCTCGTGTGGGAGACGAGAATTCTACCACTGAGCCACTGTTATCCACGGATGAAAAGTGCGAACTTCGCTACAATATCATTTTAATCATTTAATAGGAAAATTTACTGTTTTTTTCTAAAGAACAAATATGGTCAAACAAAGTAATGGGACCTAAGTTGAGCCATCGTCTATCCATTAAAAAAAGAATCATCAAAATCGGTTCACTAGGTGAGACGCTATGAGTGGACAAACAAAAAAAAACATACATACGGTATGAACTGATAACCGCCTCCTTTTTGAAGTCGGTTTAAAACATGGGGTTTGACCATGTTTAAAATAATTTGACAAAGTTTTTTTTTTTTTTTTTACAATGATTTTAGTCGGTGCGCAGATTGAAATTCATTTTTGTACGCTTCTGCACATGATATCACAAGTCGTGAAGTACCATTCACTGATGCCATTAGTGCAGAGCACAACTTATCATAACCTGGCAACGCGGTTGACAGGAAGTTGTAAACATTTAGCGCGTCGATGTACATCACTTGTGACGTCATAAAGACCACGCCTCATTTCCAAAATCGAGCAGCCAAAAAAATTAAATAAAAAATAAGTGTTGGAAAAATAAAAATTTTCTGGCTCCATGTTTTTTTTTTTTTTTTTTTTTTGCTTATTTTATTAGTTTCAGTGTCTAAAAGTAGTACTTTTGACTGAAAGAAACAACTCCATTATGTGACTTGTTTCTTTTAAACAACAATAAAAAACAAAAATTAAGTGAGTAAAAATTCATGACGTTTTCACAAAAAAACGCATTTTTTTAAAATTTTTAATTTTTTTATTTAGTTCTGGGATTTAATTATTTTTAACTTATTAATCAACTGATTTTCGTAGACTGAAGCAAAACCTTTTATTTCAAGCCAAATTACTCAAATTGCCGAAAATAGTAGTGGCAGTCATTTCAGCCAAAAAGAATAATATCCTGTTCGTCTACTGTTTTGTCTGCCTAGTAGTTTAAAGTGCTTTAATGGGCAAAGACCGGTAATTTCTCTGTGTATAACTGAAATTTCTTTCATATACGAGTATGTAATTTCTCTTATAATCCCACAGCGCCGTTTCATTTCTTCAGAAACTATAAGTGATGTTTTCATTTCTTAAATTAGGAAGTTATTATCAATTTACTCTAACAATGTTATTTGCATATTTTTCTTACGAATCAACTACGCTATTTCCATTTCCCTATAGCAGTTAGTGTGTGTGATATAGGAACATTGTCTAAAACTTTTCGTTCCGTATATAAGTAAATGGTTATCAAATTGCTTTATCAAAATTTTTATTCAGATCTTTTGGTTATTTGTTCTGTATTTTTGGGAAAAAAAAAAAAATTGCGAAATAAGAGAAGCTCGTTTGTTCAGTGAAGTATTAATTTTGCATTTCTTTCGTTGTTTCTATCCTAGTTAACAAATATTGATATTTTGATTAGTATGACATATGATATTCATTTATCATTTGCAAATATCTGAAAACATGGCATAGTTTCTAAGAAAGTTTCATTAGTTAATTAAAGTTATTTTTCTTTCGTAGACTTGCAAAATTCCATTTACACACTGATTGAAGCATTTTACTTCGTAAGAGTATCAGTGGTTTAATTTAAAACTCGAGAAATTTTAATTTTCCACACTTTTTTTGTGCCTAATGTTTCTTTGCGTTTTTCTGCCTTTGCAATTGTTTTTTGAATCTAATTACGCTAACAAATTAAATTCATTCCTTTTGCGGAATATTTTTCTCTCTTGTTTTACCTCTAGTTAATTCGGACTGCAGCGACGAAAAGAAAAATAACTCATGGGAATGATCTAGGGAAATGTAGATATTTTTCCTTTGTTTCTTTCGTGGAGCGGTTGAAATCCCTTTATTTTTTACTAGGCAACATTTTCGCCTATTTAAAGACCCGTTGCCATGACGATGTCGTGGCAATGTGGCGTCTCCGTCTCCAAGGCAACCGGCTCTGAGATGGCCTCGGCATCGCATCTCCGTTTCGCTGTGTTGAGTTGAGCAGTAATGCGGCTTTCCGTTTCAAATTTTAGTACAGGCCAGAGAAGTGGTAGGGCAGAAGTTACGGCCACATTTAATGTTCTGCAATGAGTGCCAAGAGCACATCTATCCTTCGTCGTCTAACGCTTTATTCCGGCTGTTTATTATTGTAGTTGCTCCGTCGTGCAAAATTATTTTTCTTTAGGCCCAACAATGCTAAGAGCTTTTTATGTATGTTTCTTTTAAGTTACCCAATGTAATCCCTTGTTCTCTTTACCTTTCCATTATGTATCTAACATCTCGCGGTATCGATGCAATATTATTTTTTGCGTGGCGTTTTTGGAGGGTTATTTATCATTGGGTTTTTTATGTGCCTTTTTCGCTATAAAATTTTTATGATGCAGTAAAATTTACACGTAAACCGATTCCTTTTTTACGTGGCGGATAAGATCGTCAGGATATGTGCGATTTATACCTTAAGTGAGGCATTTAGGCCTATTTTCGTGAAATAAGTTATTAATTTATGACGTAAAATTGAACCATAATTTCTTTTGTTTAAACCAGATCAAAATGGGTTGTGATTGGTTGTTAGCGTGATTCATTTGCATCGCCATTCTATACCGACCGTCATTTCTATTTTTCTGCTACCAAAATAAATTTGACGTTAACGGAAAAACTTATTTAGGAATTGCACCCTCGCAAATCATAGCTGTTTTTGTTTGAAATTCTCTTTTCTGTCGCTTTACCATTTAACAGCTCCTACACAAAAAAAAAGTGTAAAATATGTAAGTCGAGACTAATGAACATCTTTTTTTTTTTTTTTTTCAACAAACAGACCCACTACCTAAATGCATTGTGATATATTTAAAAGCTGAAAACCCACTCGCAAATGAATAGATTAATGAACAAAACTTGATTTTTTAACAAAGTTCTTAAAAATTTATTTGTTTTGCTATGATGAATTGAGCCGTCCGTTTTAGAAGGGTGATAAATACAAAATTCATTACTTAAAGTTTTCCGAGAAATCCTGTCGTTCACATATCACTTACTGTTTTCCCCATAAATGTAAACAGAATTCTAAAAATCGGGTTAATATGTAAATTCTATAGAAAAACATTTAGTAGCGTTTAGAAAACTTCACAGTTCTGCTCTGTAGAACGGAATGAACAATAACAAAACTCTGCCATGCTGGTTTAGTATCCATTTAGAAAAACTAATGTCTTGAATGAACATAACAGGAAATATCATTTGGCAAAATGACGAAAGAAGCCAGCCGTCACTTTCAGTTGTCGCGTAAGATTCATGACGAAGAGGAAAACATTTATTCGGGGGCTTTGCTCTGCGCCAATAGTTTCTGAATTCATATTTTTCACTAACCTTGTCGTCGGAAGTGACGGTTAACTCACATAGCAATTGCTCATCAAGTTTTAAGATATATAGTAACAGTTTTTAAAATTTTTCATTCAATATTAATCTCATCATATTATTTTTTTTTAACTGTAGCTGTGACTAGGGGTTTTTTTTTTTCAGTTTTAGAAGCATTGTTACACTGAATGGGGTTGTTTCTTCACTCGAAAGTACCACTTTTAGTCAGTAAAATTGATGAAATAAGCTTAAAAAAACATGGAGCCAGAAAAAACTTTTATTTTCCCAACGGTTATTTATATTTATTTTTTTAACTGTCCCATTTTGGAAATTAGGCGTAGTATTTATGATGTCACAAGTGATGTACTTTGGCGCACTACTTCGTTGCCGCGCTAAATGTTTACGCTTTGTTATCAACCGCGTAACCAGGTTATGCTTATTTTGTGCTGCGCGCTAATGGCATCAGTGAATGGCATTTCATCACTTGTGATGTCATGTGCGGAAACGTAAAAAGTGAACTTCAATCTGCGCACCGAAAAAATAGTTGATAAAAGATATTAAACTTAAGTGAAACTATTTAAGAAATGGTTAAATCCCATGTTTTTAAACATGCTCTTTTAGAAAAAAAATACCCTTTAAAATTTCGGAAACGATCCCATTGTCCGATAAACTTTCCGAAATAATTAGTATGGCGCCTTAAGTTTTTTCCTGAATCTTAAGATTTTAGTTTTCGTTGGTCTCAGTGTATAAGCATGAACTAATAACTCGTTACATAATGTATGCTCTTTAAAAAACCAGTTATAAAACATATCAGCTTCGAGTTTTTTTTTTTAAACACCCGTTTGAGCTATGGTTTCCTTCCTTTGCACTCTTTGTATCGGCTAGACACAATTTTTAATGTAAGCATAGTCTCGAAAAACTTTTTATTGATCAAAGGATAAAGAATTTTGGTTACATATAAGAAAGAAACAACCTTTGCCGTCTATTATTTCTTGTTTCATGCTAAAAAATGCAGCATGTGTTCACCAAAATGCATCAAAAGGAAATATTACGCACTCGTGGATATCTTATCCTCATATATCTCTATAAAATCGTACTTATATGAAAGTAACTAAATGCATTCACACCTTCACACATGCAGTCCTCGCTCCTTTGCTATTGATCTGGACTCGTACGTAGTTTTCTTGTCTTTCCTCGCTGCTTTTTATTCGGCGTTGTAGAAGCTAAAATAAAATTTCATTTTCTGCACCTTTTCGGTTTTTTTTTTCTTTCTTCTTCTCGAGCTTCGGATTGTATCCGATGCTTGCGTATTCTATTATCACCTCGGCGTTCGTGTTATACCTCGTGTTTTAAGATTCCTCGCAGATAGGATGGTTATGGTCTACGAATCATAATAAACGGTTACAGTTCACTGTTTCTTAGTCTGTGTGTTTTTTGAGAGGTGCTATGTGTGCTACCTCCACGTCAGCAGTTCTCCAATATGGTTGTTTGATGCAGTGTGTTTATCATTCTAAATTTGTTCTGTCTAAAGTCAACAAAAAACGAGGTGAAGAAATATTAGACTTGCTATTTCTTCGGCCGATTTTGACTTTAGTATGTGACGAATAAATGGTATTAGTTTCTCAGTTGAAACACAACTAAGTTTAGTGTAAATCTTCATTTTTTTATTTTCCCGCGACGAAAACAAAAGTGGATCTTTAGTCATTTATAAGTTTATACTGTCTTCCGCTGTGTTTGGGGATTTTCTTTCTCCCCCTCCTCCCCCTGCGCATAGCATTTTTATTTATGAAATAAATTCAAAATTTCATGCTTTTTCAAGCATTTTATCTTGATTTTAATTTGTAAAAATGAATTTTGAATACAGATAGGCATGCATAAGGGGTACTTTTTAATGATTGATTAGTTCATTCATTACATGAAGTATTGTAGCACAAGGACCAATATTGGTTGTTCATACCGTGTTTTAAACAATTGTGTATCTATTTTTTTTTTAATAAAATTGACGGAAATATATAAAAGCATAAATTTAGATCAAATCTCTCTAAACTTGAAACTATTATTTATTTTAGTTACGAAGACTTTAAAATTTTCGATTTAACTACTATTATACATTATTTAATAGCGATAGGGCAAACCTAACCTGACAGTATTGTGAAGGTTACGGGTGTCCTAATCACAACATTACAACGCTGCCTGGTTAGGTTTTCCCCGAATAATAGTTCGCAACATTACTTTTGGATGCCGTTACAAATTCACACAGTGCTTGTGATAGATCGCAGTTTACAGTTAAATTACTCTCTATTTTTTCATTTTTCAGAAATATTGCATTGAAGATTTGTTTGAATTATTACTTTTCTGTACGCTTTAGATGATTTTTTAATTTAGTTTTTTATAGTGGATCGTAATAATGACAGTTAATACATAGTTTTTAACTGCATAATTATTTTTCCTTTTAACACACTCTCGTATATAGGATGCAATGAATGTGTCATATGCTCATAAAAGAAAAGTTTAACCAAGGTCACATGGAATTTATTAATTTATTTTTCAGGTGCTCTAACACTAAGAAAGAAGTTGTGAGGGTTTTTTTTTTTTTTTTTTTTTTTTAATGATTAAAAGTGGTGGAAAAATCTGACGATTTAAATAATTTAATAAGTTGGATAAACTTTTGTTAATGAATCACGTTTCTAATGCGTTTATTGCAGGATTTTTTTTTTCTGTTTACATTGATTTACAAAAGCAATAAAAAAATGGTATAAGATTGGTTGAGGGACCAGACAAATTGCGAATAAATTATGCAATTTTTTTTTTTTTTTTTTTTGAAAAATAAAACTACTAGTTTTTTGCGATCTTTTTGTTTTTATTTATTTATTTTTATTTATTTTTTTTTTATTTTCTAATTTCATTTCTTTTACCTTTATATGTATATGCCCGTCAGATGTATTAAATATGCGCTTTGTGGAGTTTCGTTCTGTTTAATAATCAACTCATGTTATATTGAATTCAACCGCTAAAATTTGTGATGTACGGAATAGTCACAAGTACCATTCATTTCAAGGCGTTTCCAAAGGAAATCAGCTATCAATTGATGATAAATTGCATCTTCTTACGCAATTTGTATGTAAGAGAAAATATGATTTAAATTCAATTAACCCTTTCTTTGATAATTATTTTTAAAATAGCTGTGCATTGTTCACGTAATGAAAGCAATTACGTCTCCTGAACATCAGCAAAGATCACTGAATTTTGCGTTATATAGCTAAATATTTGTATTGCATTGATATTACCGTAGAACTGATACCGTTTTCTATTTAAGCTGTGTGCATTATTATCGCGTTTAGTGGAAATATTGACTCAATAGCGTCATTATACCGTGGTGAAAATGTTCGGTAGTTAAAGCTGGAGTTTGCTCATCGTTATGTGTTTCGTCAAAATGCTCATTTGACAAGATTAATGTCTATTTGTAGCAGTGCCGCGCTCTTCATAATATGAAAACGCTAACTACTTTGATTAATATAATGTAGACTACAGAATCTAATCTGTTAACATACATAAATGTTTTGCACCAATTGTAGTATTTAAAAGAAGATCAGTGAAAAATGGCATAAAACCTTGATTTCTCCAATGATTTTTCGATTTTTTTAAATTATTTATTTCATTATTTTATTTATTTAAGGTGTTTTTTTTTTTCGAGAGATGTGTCCCTACTGCATTAGTGAGCGATATAGATCTAGTTTTTGCGTATTAATTTTTTAATGTACATTCATTGCGCAATAGGATAGCCCCAAATATAAGATTTAAAAGTGACATTAAATTAATATTTTATTACTTAGGTACATAGTTGTTCTTTTCAATCTTACCTGCATCGATCAATCTATTCCAACCACATTTACTTGTAAAGTATCAGGTTTAAGTTTGATTTTTTTAATTAAATTTATTTAGAAGAAGCACTTGTTCCAAATAATGTTGAAAAATTATTTGATCAATAATTTCGCCATTCCTTCATTTTATCTCTGGCCGTACATAACTTCATAACTAGAGCGGAATACCAGCAAGCTAACCCTATACATTTGCTTTTCTTATCACAGGCGACTTATTGCCGGGAAAACAACTTGCACTTTAAGTGCCGTATCGCTTCAATAGATAAATTCGCTTGTTAGGAGGAAAAGATTGTTTCAGTAGTTGCCGATAATCATGTAATAATGTTTTGTTTTTGTTGCTTTCACCACTTGATAAATAGCTTTAAAAATTGTTATTCAACATAAATGTCACAAAAGACAGTTTACTGTTTATTTTTTCCCCTAAGTTCATTTGAAATTTTTATAACTTTGATGTAACTTGTTCTTTTACACTCAGCTCTTAATATCTTATTTAGTGTGCCATAAAACTCGCTTTTTCATTGATTTTGTTTTTAGTCAGAATATTATGTGTCTGTATTATAGGTTAAATGATATTTAGAAATCTTTAAATGGAAAGTTCTCTTAGCCAGAGTATAATATAGTTTTTCAAATTGATAAAAGTGTTCAATGCAGTTTTCAGTTTTTGTAATTTTTTTCCACCTTGCTGTATGTGATATTTTATCATTGTACGTTTTTTTTATTATTATTTATTTAGAAGCCGACAAATGACTTTTTTTTACTGTTTGATTAAAATTTATGCTCATAGAATTCGTTATAATTATTTCAATGCAACTGCTGTTTTTTTCCCCCGAAAGAATACTCATCGGAACATAATATATTTTGATTGGAAGAAGCTTGTGTGTCCGTTATTAAAAAAAAAAAAAAAAAAAAAACTGGGAAGGGGGGTGACGGTTTTTTGGAATAATTTTAAACTCTGAATAGGAAATTTATTTTGATCGCAATTCGTATTTGAAGTAGTTGACTTCATGTAACCCTGACTACACTTCGGATAAATTTGCTCGCAAATTAAACGACGAACGTTTTAGCTGTTGAGTTTTATTGTTTAAAGCATGTAGACGGATAAATTTGCTCGCAAATTAAACGACGAACATTTTAGCTGTTGAGTTTTATTGTTTAAAGCATGTAGAATACTGTCGTGGGACGGTAAAGAGCAGTATCTGCTAATTTTTCATTATTTTGCATTTTTGTTATCTATTGTACTTCAGCTTTATTGCACATGCTTGCTTATTTGGTTTCTGCTCAAAATAAGACAAGAAAAAATCGTCCGAATTCCAGCACTTCTCTATTGCCAGTTGGAATCCAAAACGCGTTTCTTCAAATGTCTCAAAATGCTCATTTTTGCATATATTACGCTTTACCTACCCACGGTGGAGTAGAGCAGTGTATTTTATCCTCATCTTTTTTTTTTTTTCTCTAAAGAGTAAAATTGCGAAAGCCAAGTGTACTGAAATGCGGGTATTATTAACAGAATATAATATTGCAATCATTTGCCTGCCATATATTTGCCAAAATGTTCACTGAACGCCGCCAAGTGGGCAACCCTCCGCATCCGCGCGTCTGGATAGTGTCGCATTTATGTGGGGTAAAGTAAAAATGCGAGCACAAAAGGGCCCGGACTCACCTTCTCGTTTCCATGGCAACCCTCTTCCATATAAAGGGATGTGCCCGGGTTGTCCCTGGCAACGGAGAGGGATGATGTAGCTGCCGCTAAATCGCATCACTTGTTCGGGGTTTGAAATAGCTCGGGACGGGGTATCGTTTGGGCAGGAGGGAGGGGTACATCTGCGATCTGTCTCATTTATCTCGATTGCTGGCGAACTCAGTCATCTGGAAATTGCACTTTACCACCGCGACACGATACGTTCGCCCACACTTCTCTCTTGCGCGCTCGTTCCTGTTTTTGCGCGGCTTTTTCTCCACGATACAGGTATCAATTACGGCGGCGTGTGGTTCGGGTGTCGACTCTAATTTTAAACCCGTATAGTGCTAAAAAGCGGCAAATCCACTCTCTTTGCAGTGGATTCATGTCTGTATCAAACGCAGTTCTATTAATCATTTTTACCCTGAATGAGAGATTTATCATGGATATCGTTAAGAAGTCACAAATTCGCAGGGAAAATTGTCGAACCTGATTTTTTTTTAAGTGTAAATTCATCCCTCAGAATATAGTTTTTCACTGAACGTGTATTCTAGGCACTGAAAAGCTAAGAAATGTAAGTTGACTTTTAAAAGTTTTGAGTAATTCGCGTGCCAAGCGGCTGTCCATAAATAATGTCAATCTTTTTTCAACATTTTTGACCCCTCCATCCCCTTTTGTCACTAAGTGTCATAACCTTACCCCTTTCCCCCGTTGTCACATCCCACGCAATTTTTCCTCAACGTATTCTGATTAAAAAATGCGTGATGTCACATTTCTTGTCGCCCCCTCTCTCCCTCTTGTCACAAATTTCACGAATCCCCTTCCATCAAAGTGTGACTTTATGGACAGCCCCCAAGTTCATACTCAGGTAGACTTTGATTGAAAAGTTATCTAAATCAAGCTGTATAACAGCGCACACCATCTAGTAGGGCCATCTTTTGCCACGAAGCAGATGAGTGTCTTCGATACTTTTTATACTGCTTATCTCCAAAATTTTAATTTTGGCTCTTAGCCCTACTTCTTCCCCTAGGTGCTCCATTTGAGAAAAGGGGGGGGGGGTACACTTTGACGTTAGGAAAAGCCTGTAAGAAATACCTTTTTTCATACTCCTATCCGCATTAAATTGGACCAATTCAAATACGCATAGTAGTTTTTCGTTTCTAAATTGTGTTATAATTTATTGTGCTGAGCTTTGTTAAATAACGTGTATTAAATAAGTTTCACTGATGCGGAAGAACCGAAATCCTGATTGTCTGAGGAAATGACGAAATGTATGAAAAGAAAACTTTTTGCTTGAGATATGTATCGGAAGTTTTTTTAAATGTGTAATGAACTGCGAAGACAAATGAAAAAAGTACTTTTTTTTAAATGTGGTTCCAGTAGGAACATTATGGTATATGAAATTTTTAGTCTTTTTAATCAATGATGTATTACATATCTTCATTCTGTTTATGTTATTCATCTGTTTACAATTTGTATAACTGCGGTCTTGTCTGCCACCTCAACTTTATCTCGTTCTATTCCATTTTTGATTCTTTTTCACAAAATTAGTACAAATTAATTCAAGTGGAAGTAGCTACTTACTTTCGAAAATCCTCTGATAATAGCGTATTTTTCAGCATTATGCTTTAAGCTCTGCAATTTATTATTGATTTTTAATTTAGACGTAACTATACATAAATTAGATTAAATGTAAAAAAATTCAAACTCCGACAGGAACTTCTATTTAGAGAGTTTTAAAGGAGATAAAAATAGATGAAAAATAGTTCTTTGCAGTGAAAAATGTTCTTTCTTACATTTGGCAAATACATTTACAAATCTGTCTACAACGGTTTCTAACATTCCCTGATTGGAAATTCACCTCAGCTATTATTCTTTGCACCAACCCACAGACACGCCGGTGGTCGTGTCATTTGCGATTCTCGATGTTCACGACTGCATTCGCGCGTGAACCCGCATTCAACCCCTGTCGCAATTAGCGTACGTTGCGGCAGCGTACATAAGTTTCAATGGTGCGACCGAGGACTCTTTGTTGCTAAGAACACTTGCGATTGACAAACGGTGGTCGCGTCGGCTACGCAATAATGGCGCGGACTTGAGGGTGCCTGCTGATTAATTGTCGTGGAGACAGCTGCTGACCGCTACACATCAGCTTCCGAACCCCTTTTGTCTACGGAGGAGGAGGATTTCAGAGCACGCGTGCCGGATGGTCATGACACCAACAGTGCCCTTTTCACTTTCGCCCGTTGGATGCGCTTTTCGAGTCTGGACGCACATCATCAATGAATGGGCACTTTGAACCCGTAAGGAGTCGTGTAGTATACTGCCGTGTGCCGGTAAAGGGCAGTGACTGCAAATTTTTCATTTTTCCCCATTTTTTGTCATCTATTGAACGATATCTTCATTGTACAAGGTCGCTCATTTGGTTTCCGCTGAAAAAGGCGCGTAAAAGACATCTAATTCCAACATTTCCCTGTTGTTAGTATTGAATCCAAACCGCGTTTCTTCAAATATCTCGAAAACTCATTTCTGCAGTTACTGCCATTTACCTGCACACGAACTCGCTTATAGCGAGCGCAAAGGGACGGCGATATTTGCTCGTTACAACCGAGGGCTTGCCAAAAGCGAGTTTCTTTTTTTCTTTTTAATCACTGTACAGAACCAAACAAGTTGGTTACTTTGCTTTGAACTGCCTGAATGCCTCTTTCTTGTGTCTTTGTTTTTGAGGAATACACACACACACACACACATATAATTTTTAGATGTTTCTTTACTGCTTAAAATTTAAAAAATACTGTCATCGCTTGTTCTCAGAATTTATGATTTATCATTGACTTTGGGGGGAATGTTAAAGAAAATTTACCAAAAAAAAAAAAAAAAACTATAATCTGAGCTGGAAATCAATAAAAATGTTTACGAAACACAAAAATATTGCTCGCTTTGAGCTTAGCTCGTTAAAAGCGAGTTATGTTCCCATAGACTTAACATTGTACCGGCCAAGTATTTCGGGTTTCCTCGCTAAATCTGGGTTCTCTCGTTAAATCAGGGCCCGTTATAAACGAGTTCAACTGTACCCATGATAGTTGCGGAACTTTTATCGGCAAATTTTGTGCTCTGTCGAAGCACTAATTTTCGCGAGGCTTTAATTTTTGCGTTTATAGCAAGCCCGTCATAATAGTGAAAATTTAAGCATCGTGAAATATTTTTTCATGGCAGATTTTTCATATTCATATAAAATTCGCGATGATTTCAACTCGCAAAACCACCGATATCTTCCTTTTCGCGAAAATTATGGCTCTCGAAAATAAGTGCTTTTACTGCATTTATTTATGTTGAAAACAAAATGCAAGTTTAAGTGATCAATAGAACAAGCTAAAATTCGAAGTACACATCTAGTTTTAAAATCAGTTATGTCCGAGCCCCTGCTATATGAATCATCTAGAAGCATAGGGTTGTCATTGCCAAAATTAAAAATGAGGAGATAACTAGTACAAAAGGGTGGCTAAACTCGCGGCTTCTGTTTTGGGGCTTGAGATGACAATGGTAACCCTGGTAGTTGCAGCTATGCAGCGTGATTTAGAGAAACATTTCAATGAAAGCTTATTTACGTTTTGAACTTGGCACGCGTTTTACTCAACTTTAAAACGTCAACTTACAATTCTCTGCATCATATTTGTTTTGATTTATCACATTTTTCTTCAACATTTCTGTACCTCAGAGCCTGACTAACGTAAGTCACATAATTGCTACTTTACAGGAAAGCGGAGAAACGATCGTTTGGCGCACACAAAGGATTGGATCGCGCGCTTTTAGCTCTGGTAAATTATTAGAAAAAAATTTATTTTTATTATTACGTTCATATGGCAAATGCGGAAAAGGATTCTACATACAATGCACTAATAAACTGAAATCGCAATTTTTGGACTTGTTAGACTGACTCTGGGGTACAGATTTGTGGTTTAATAAAAAATAAAATAAAAAATTAATTTGAATTTTGACATCTTGAATTCAAATTATGTTTTTCGCAATCACGAGTGTGTGTATGTAGGCATGTGTGTTTGTGTGTGGGGGGTATGTGTGTGTGTGTGTGTGTGTACGGGTTATGTGTATGTGTGTAGGCATATGTGTTTGTGTCTGTGTGCAGACATGAATGTGTGGGTAGTTGTGTGTATGTGTGTGTATGTTTTTGTGTGTGTGTGTGTTTGTATGTGTAGGTGTATGTATGTGTAGGTGTATGTGTGTGTATGTGTTTATGTGTGCGTGTGTGTGTAGTTGTGTATGTATGCGCGTGTGTGTAGTTGTGTATGTATGCGCGTGTGTGTAGGACGTGGATGCAACCTGAAGACGGCTTTCGCTAGAGGTGCAGCATCGTGAGGAGCCCTTCGACCGTGATGGTGCGGAGGGTGGCGGTGGGAAAAATCAAAGGAACGCCAAAAACAGTCAAGTGAGAACAATAAGCAATCGTGATTGCTCAATAAAAAAAAAAGCTTCAGTTTTTGCAAGTCGTATACATTTAATCTACCTTAAAAAAAAAAAAAAACTTAAGAAATTCTTAAGCGCCAATGTTTTATTACGTATCTTTTTGATATTATATATATATATATATATATATATATATATATATATATATATATATATATATATATATATATATATATATATATATATAATTTTATTATGTAAGTTCTCTAATTTCGCATTAAACCAAGAAAATTAATTGCAGAAAGTCGTTATATTTTTCATTTGCCCGAAGTTATCTATTTCAATTAAAAATGAAAGATCTAAAGATTAATTTATGTAATTTTTCCCAGAACATTAAATGTCGCTTGCATGTAGTTGCCAATTTCATTTTTATTTCCGTCTGTGATCAAGATCAATTACATTTTCCACTTGCTGGTGAGAAAAATGATCCGGAGTGAAGTGGTGACTGAATCCGCATGTAAGAGACTGCTGAGTAAGATTTGATCGCAGAAAAAGATTCTAAATGAGCGCTTTTGCGCTTCGCTGCTCGGTTATTCTTTCAGGTCAATTTAAATGCACTTTATATAATGTGCTTTAAGCATCGAAGAAGAACTCTGGTGCAGCTCTGCTAATGCAATGACTTGATTCAGCTAATTGCTTTGAAACTTATAATGGTTTTTGATTTATGGTAAGTTCATTTATTAATTAGTGGCTAAGACAGAGCGAATATTCTTTTGCCGTGTTTTGCTTCGGTGTTCCTCACTCCCAAAATATTTGATGTGTCTGCTTTGTACTCAGACCTTCGAAAATGCCCCCCCCCCCCCCCAACGCCCCTTTCCTGTTTGTCGAAATCTTCGTTCATCACAGTTTGTGTCCGTAGAAGAATAGGTGTGCTTACCTTTTGGAGGGTAAACTTATTTCCCCTGCGTTTCTCTTTGATATCGCCTCATTTGAGTTTTCCAGGAAATGCATGTGGAAAACTGCTGGAAAAATCTATGGCCGCTTTAGATTACAAGTCACAGCTATGGATGAGGGGGTAATGTTACAATACTCGCAGCATCTGTTGGCAAAACGATTTAAAAAAAAAAAAAAAGATTTAAACGCAATCCACTTATTTATTCAATAAAAATAAGCAATACGGAACTGTGTACCAAAGATAAGATACATAATGGCAAAAGAAAAAAAAATGATCCAAATGTCGCACTTAGAAGTGTACCCGCCTTCAGAAGTGAGGGTGCAAAAGTACAGTTCATCATTTTTACTTCTGTTTCAATTACTTTTCATTTAGTCTATTGATTAAAAAACTTTCTTCATTTGCTCAACGATAGTTTGCTATTCTTTTTCCATTAGCATTGTGAATGTTTTTTGCTGGGGAGGGGGGAGGCATCCTTCCATGTGATAAACATGCTATAAGACTGTTCTCAGCATCCTAACGCCAAGTTTAGTAGCTTAATGTTAACAATATATATATTTTTTAATCTCATTTAATTATTTTCTAAAAATGGTTTTAAAATGCACGATACATTTATAAAATGAAGCTTTAATTATTATATTGTATATTACGTAAAATAATTACCGTGAAGAGTTTCTTGTGATATTAAAATTTGAAGGCTGTTGCTTCTCTGTTCAACAATTTGCCGCTTGTTTGTTAGCTAGTTCCAGCTGCGCCTTCGGCTATCAATATCTCAATTTCAGAGCAACTATCCTTCTTTAAAAAGAAATAAATCTTTATTGCCATGTTTGGTATCTGATATAAGATTTAAAATGTTTTAATGATCATTTTTGCTCCTACCCCGAGGTGGTTGAAAAATAAAACGTGAAAAAGTTGTCCCCTATTAGCTTTTTTTTTTCTCTCAACAATTTTTCTTCATAACGTTTTTTTGCTGGATGCGCTCCTGAAGTAGTATGTGTTGCGTTTTTTCCTCCGTGTTTTTCGCGAAGCAGCAAACGAAAAATCGACTTTTCCATTTGTTGGAAAAGAGTGACACCGGATTTAATTTCGCCTTCAATTTTTTTTAATGGATGAAAAAAAAATTAGGTACAAAGTTTAAGAAGAAAGAATTAAAAGAAATTCCAATCGTTTTGTTGCGTTTCTTCACTTTCATTTCCAAGCTCGATACAGTAACTTGGAGCGATACAATCAGGACGACTGCATTTTTTCGCTTCCGCAGACTTGAGGTGCGGAGGGGGGGGGGGGTAGTCTGGGGGAAGGAAATGCCATGCTCCATGCCCGTGAATTTCTTCAGACATTCCATTAGCAAGAGTAAGACTCTTTATTGACTTAACCCTTTATTAAATCAGAGCTTCTTTGCATGATTTTTTTCCCTACGCATTTTTTAGCTATTTTATTTGATGGAATGAAATTTCTTCCATATTCTCGAGACATGGGGTGCTATAACTGCCTTGTATATATCAATGAAAAAAAATACTGTGTTCAGATTTGCAATAGGACTTTTTTTATGTCGGTTAAATGAATATTTTACTTGCTTGGGGGAATGGGGAGAGATTCTTACGAATAAAATAGTGATAATGAGAAAACTTGGGTTTTCCATGTGTTTCATATTTTATTCATGCATTTTATGTGTGCATTACAATTGAGTATTTATTTTCCATGAATGATTTTTGTAGTGTAGTGATTTTTGTAGCAAGATCCCAATTATAATTAGTTACTGTGTTAAAAAGAAGTTTATTGTTTTTTTTTTTTAATCCTTTCTACTTTTATTGATCGGTATGAAAGGTTGTCTTTGTCAATTTTCATTCGAAATCGAACTTATTTCTTTTCTAATGTTATTATGTCGTTCACCTTTTAGCGATTTTTCATATTATATTTGATGTATGTGGGTTTTTTTTTTTTTTTTTTTCAGTGCAAACAAGCGAGAAGTTGACCAAAACTCAACAACTCGCTGAGCTGTCATATTCCCAAAATACCCAATGAAAGATTAAGTTTGAGTTCAAACGTGTCCGCGTCTATATGGAGAACCATTTCAAAAGAAACTAATACTTACTTTTAAAGAAATGTAAAAGAAATAACTTCGTTAAATTGTACAAATTGCAGATTACTGCAGACACGTATTTCGGGGTTTCAAGGGACATTTTTTTCAATGCAAAATTGTTGAGCTTATGGATGGATGGCTTTTCATCCTGAAACTTATTTGGGATCCTTATTTACACTACTCATTTGAAAACTAAATTTTTCCCCTCTGTTATTTTGTGTGGCATTGCCTTTTCTGTCCTACAATCTGCAAAAGTTTCATTGCGTTTTAATGCATTGTCATTTTCTATCCATTTTTTTTTTTTTTTTTTTTTTTTTTTTTTGAGATAAGAGACAACATTGAAGACTTCATGGCCGTAAAAGGGTGGGTTAGGGTCAAACAAATCCACAAATGGAATCGGAAGTTATAAATTGATAGATTTTAGACTATACATTTAAAATAAATTAGTTTATTTTGCGTTTCTTTACTGCAATAAAAATATCTTCCTTTTTTTTTTAAATGTTCTCTGTTTTACTTTATGTTTAATGGAGAATTTGTAATTATCGGGTTCAGATCACTAATAAAAAATTATATACCTTTGGAAAAACGTTTCTCATATTGACGAAAATGTAAAACGCATGTTCACAAAGGTGGTTCAAAAATACATGAGAAAAAAAAGTTTCTCCTAGATAATAGGACACCCCTCAATATTTTTAGACTTGTGGATTAGCAATATACTGGAAGAATTTCAGCTTCCTATTTCAAATGAAAGAAGGTGCTCAACCCCTTCCCCAAAATTTCATGAGTATAGAGAAAAAGGGGGGGGGGGAAATACATTGAACTGAAAAATAATGCTGCATATTATAATATACCCGAGTAATATGCGTATTCATTGCAATAAAATAATTATTTCAAAAAAAAAAAAAAACGAACAAAAACAGCTGGAGAAATTAAATGTTTCTAATTTCGTGATTTTCTATGCTACTGCTAATGTTAAATTGAGGGGTCATTGAGCACCCTCTTAAAATTTGAGTAAGAAGCCAAAACTTTTACAGCAGAAAACTAGTAGTAAGTCTAAAAAAATAGGGGGCGTTCTGGACTCTAGCTGAAAAAAAGTTTTTTTGAACCACACTAATGTTTACTCGTATGGCAATATTTTTAAAATCATTATGGGAAATGTTGCTATGTGATTATCCATTCATTTCATTCTGTCCTTGGAAAAAAAATATATTCTTTCATATAAACGTATTAGAAATTTCAAAGCAATGCATAAATTTATGCATCAAAGAAAGCTTGCAAAAAAAAAAAAAAAACCTATTAAAACTTTATTCATAAGAAAGAGAGTTTGGTAGGAAAAAAAAAGGTAAAACCTGTTCGCATAAAAGAAGGCAGCTAATAATTTCCGTGAAATTATTACGTACGATCAATGGCTCAATAAATGATAGTAACTCGGATTTTTTCGCTCCTTCGTTTAAAAAATAATGGCTTGTTATTTTTTTAAACCGAAAAAAGCGTCTCGATGAGGCCTCTTTATTTGTAAAATAACGTCATTTAAATATTTAAAAAATACATTTCCGCTTACTAGCGGTATTCTGAAAATAATTAAGACCGCCTAAGGATTATGTGGTTTTATGAAGGAAATTTTTAGTCCTTTGTGATTTATTTGGATTAAATTTATTAACTTGTAGAATCGTTGCTTCATTATTTTATGCATATGTCACATTTCGCATTCTTCTATTATGTAAAATTAAATGGTTCAATTTTTATTTGTAGTTTGTGCAAGCTCTATATTTAAGCACAATTTCATAACATTTTAAAATATTCAGAAATTGCCCCGTTTTACGAAAACTTTTATCATGCAAATAAAACTGAAAGTCAGACTTTTTAGAGCATCCTTTCTTTAACTATGATAAACACCTTAACTTCAAGGAAAAATTTTCTGCTCAAAATAAATTGTTTAGTTTTAAATTTGAATGAAAGAATTGGATGAAGTATCTATCTCTATTTTTATACGTACGTATATACGCTGATACCGTGGGCACTTCGCAACTCCCTGGGGCACCCATAGCTCCACAGTATCATTCTCTTTGGGAACCCCTGTACCATATAAAGACGACCCGTTAAAATATAATCTCGTATAGAGCAACTTTGTTTAATATAAAATGATCGTTAGATTCAAATATTTCTCTTGGAAAGTAAAAATGAACGCGAAATTTTTGAAAAAAAAAAAAAAAAAAAAGTTTCTTTCTTGAAAACCGTTTTGCAATAAAATATCGTTCGGGGCGTGTTTCTATTGAAACTGAAAAGGAAATGTGTCTAACTAAACGCTTCCCCCCTTTTTCTTCTTTTTTTAAAAATCTACAGCAACAAAATTTGCACTTTTTTTTTTAAGTTCTTTTTCTTCCCTTTTTTCTCCGGGTCTTGTGCGAAAGGAAATGAGGAACAAGAGTACGTTCTTCGCCGAAAGAACACATCAGGAGAAAAATAAATACTAGGAAAGTTGGGAAAGAATGGTGGGGAGGGCTAGACAAAGAAACGAAAAAGTTGTCAAAGAACTAACCAAAGTGACCAAATTTATTGACACCAGTACTGAACACTTCAACAAAACCGTCTCTAGTCTTTACAAAGCCAATATTTGGTTCGAACATGAAAGAGAGGTGGATTTTTCGAAAAGAACGAATAAAACAGAACGAAAAAAAACCTTTTTGGATTTTATGCGTGCATTTGTTTTTCAACTCTTAGAATTATTTTCTTTTTTCGCATTTTCTTTTAAAAAAAATCTTTAAGAAAGAATTTGGCTCGTTGCGAAAGCCGTCTTGAAATTAGAAGAAATACAACAAACACATTTTTCTTCTGCAATTCTAATTGTTAACAGTTGAATTTTTTTAACTGTAAAAAATTCTTTAAATCAACTGCTATGCATTTTATTGTTTATAGCAATAAATACAAAGGTTGCTTTTTCGTAACATTCTAAGAGGATCATTTTTTTTTTAAATTTAGCGGATAGTTCATCAATTAAGCTGAATTTAAATTTAATGATTGCTACAAATTGCTTTTTATTATTGCTACAGATCAATTTCTTGACGACATGTGTTCAAAGATCCACATAAGTTCAAACTCAGTAGAATACGAAAATTGACCAACATTACAATTTGAAACTCATTTATGATATTTTTTTAAACGAGCCGTTAATAAGCGATTTTATCCATTCGATTTTAGATGTCTATTTGGCTTATACGTGTAACTAAGTTTAACTTATACTCGGAAATGTTTATTCATAATTCGATTACAAAATTCTTAATTTCAACTCAAAACATTAAAACTAGTGACATGATTTTTTTAAAAATCTTTCACGAATTTGTTATTAATAGCTTTCCTGACTGTAGTTGGAACTAATGAAAACTCGTAACAACTTGGTTTCGGTAGAAGTAACGTTTATAATTCTATTTTTAATGCATTAATTTTAATGTCTTTATCTTCGTCGTTCACTAAAGAAAAACTGAAAGTTTGCGTTAAAATAAATTTCAATCATTTTGTAGAATAGATATTTCATTTTCAATAGATATTTCAATCATATTCCAAAAACTAATTTCATAAGCAAACATAACGCCTAACCTTAGAGCACGTATTTTGACTCTTCAAGTGTACGGTTATATTAAAATTTTTATCTGCTTTTCGAAAGAAAAAAAAAACATTTGAAAGGAGGGGGAAAAAATGAGTTCATTTACTTATCTTTTCATAACATCTTTGCAATCTCTGAATTTAGTCTCATATTTCTATTTAAAAAGTACATAATTTCCACATGTTTGTATAGTCCTTCAAATAGTTATAACAATACTTGACTAATTAATACTTGGCTTCAATTGGCGCTATTGTTTTCTCTCCTTTGCACTACTTTTGTGGTTTTTTTCCCCCCCGTAAATGTATATTTTTTAAACTAACTTCAAAAAATAAGCGATAGAATGTGAGACTATAATGTTTGAAACATGTTGCATACACATTTTCGAGAAGCTGCAAGTAACTTTCTTGTCAAAGTCGTCGTCCCCCCCCCCTTTTTTTTTTGTATTGAAAAGGAATTCCTTCTCATTTCGGAACACGCGTATGCGATATAAAGTGAAATCCCGTTACAACGAATACCAATACAATGAAATACCCTTTTGAATGAAAAAAGCTTTCTATTCCGATTTTATTTCTATTACATTACCTGAATTCCCTTACAACGAAATTTCAGTTGCAACGAACAAAATTTGTGGTCCCTTGAATTTTGTTGTAACGGGAGTTCACCGTATTTTATAATTTTTGTGTAGCAACTTCGGTTTTTCACTCAAACTTAAATGTTTTTACTCAAAAACATAACGTTTTAATGCAGTTTCTTGATTCTGAAGGAGATTGGTGTTGCTTATGGACCTTTCTTTTTAATTTGTTTTTTCTTGTTTTATTTTGCCCGTTTTTCTTGCTTTTTAATTGATTGTTTATGTAGTTTAAACAAATGTTAAACATGCTTTTTCTGCTCTTCCATTATAACTAAATTAGCGAAATTGTAAATAATCGTTTAACGTTTTTGCTGTCTCGTTCTTTTGCCTGTCTAACTACTTAATAATTATATTAAGTAGTTATACAGGCATATAACTGTATAACTGCTTGAAAAGAAATGGAAGCTCAAAGATGTATAGAATTCGTCTGAGCACGTTATTACTGTAATTTTATGCTAGTAATGTACACAACTTCCCCAACATGACTTTTTTTTTTTTCTTTTCTCGTTTGGAGTTTCAATGGAAACCGATATTTTTATGAAAGTATTAGTGCGAGAATAATTTTTAACTGCTATATGGCATCGTGTCAGCTATTTTTATATTCGAGATTCATACATACATCCCGACAAAACTCGTTGAAATGGGCTTGTGAATAGTCAAAATAACTATATTCCCTTTTGCCCATATGTTCATTTGTGCATTGTGCGTACCGAAGTGCCAAAAAAAAAAAAAAAAAAAAAAAAGAAGAAGAAGAAGAGAGAAAGAATTGAAATTCATTCCTGGATGATTAAAATAAAAATTTAGATTGAAATTTTGAGCGAAAACATCTTTCGTGAATACAATATTTCCTTAGCTTTAAACAAGTAATAGGGAAGTTGCAACCTATTAAATGTTCATATTTTGGCTATTGGATATTGTTAATTGACCCTCAAAACTAAAAAATTCACCATCGCCGAATTTTAAAACACCGTGGTTAATTTTTAATGAATTTTTTAAAATCCACGCGCAAAAGTGCGCGCTTCTGAAACGTCACAAGCCTACGTCACAGGGCGCGAATGGGCAGCCTTCCGTCGAAGATCCCTTGTTTTCGCTAGGAACATTTTGAGCGCGCTGATATTTTTATTTTTTAGAAATTCAATAATCCTTTTGAACACACTATGGAGGCCGGGTTCGTTAAAGCACAATCTAAATAATCTTCCTCAAGTAACACCAATGAGATATTCGAATATTTTCGAGAGGATGAGAGGTTTAATGTTCCAGAAACGCGAGGAGTTAAATGCGAGGAGAAAGCCTTTTACGCCGTTTCGTCTTCGAAGTCGAATGCGTGACCTTCGCTTCTCCCCTATCAGAAGAGGGGATGACGTCACTTCCTATGCCATTTGACGTCACAAGAGCTTGAACTTTAAAAATTAATTTAAAAAAAACTACCTATCGTATCGCAAAAATTTTTTCACCTATGATGTTCATACATGTTACTCTATCATATAAAAATAAAATTGAAAAATCGAAAACTTCCCTATTAACCTGGTTTATTTAACCTGGATGTTGAGGGAGAACTGTGTATGTGTGTGTTTCTTTCTGTTCTCTACATGTTCAGAATTTCTTCTGAAATGATTCAGAAAGAAAATTAAAGTGGTAAAAAAATCTAATAGTTTGCTCTATTAGACTTAGAGGGGAATTTCTCAATCCGCTGTTTTAAGTTTCTGGAGCAAAATTTAAAGGAAACTTGTCTACCAATATTTTATTTTTATTGGATAAACTTCTTGGTTAGATCTGTTGTAAATTTCAGCCAGACAGATTGAGTGCCTTTTAATACACACGTCACGTACAACAATGCAGTGGTTTTCACTGCAGAATATTCGATTATTGGACTGGCCATCTTTAAGCACAGATTTAAATCCAATTGAAATCGTTTATATGAGGAGGCGTCTGGAGTTGATTTTGCAAGAACTGGAAAGGGTATTATTGCTTTACAGACGGAATAAAATGTAATGGGCTTTTGAAAAAGCATAAAGAAAACGTCTGCCTCGCGTATTTTTAATCTCTTTATTTTTTTCGCCGTCTAGTAAGTTTGAATTGTATGCACGTAATTGACGGGTCGAGTAATTGACTTCTAATGTTTATGAAGATAACTTCAGAATTCAGATAAACACGTAACTGGTATTTCCATAAATATGTATCGACAGTTAAATTATGTCCGTAAATGTATGTTTTATGAACTGGCGGCTCACTTGTCATCACATGCAAACAGATGATACGGATAGCCAACTGTCGGTTACAATGTATGTTGATAATTACGTAGCTTACGTGTTCAACTGGGTGAATCACTGGCCATGGTTTTCTGCGTTATTTTCAAGTGTTTGCATTAACGTGGGACAACCTACGAAGCTGCAATCGATTGTTATAGTTCATGCAGCATCGCATGCGAACAGATAATCATAAATTATGTGATTCGTCTCGTTTACACTAACGTGTTTTATGAGAGAATTGACTGAAAGTGGTACACGTATGGGCATAAGGAATAACCATTATTTATTGAGTACCTTTTCATAAAAGTTACTCAATAAATACAGTTATACAGGCAGGTTACAGTTATAAGTACCTTTTTGCATAAAAAGTAAAATAAGCCATAGCAGCGTCAATTTCTGCTATTTGGCGTTGTTATTTCTTATTTTACCCACTATTTATGAATTTTAAAAATGTGAATTGTATTTTTACGGTATTTAATTGTAATTGTTCGGGGGTTTTTTTTTCTTTCTTTTCTTTTATTTTTTATCAAGTCTATCTTATCTGCATTAGTGCTGAGAAGCATTTTCATAACGTTCATGAAACTCAAAATGACTCATCGATAATTATTACAAAAGTTTAATGGCTCTATGAACTTTTTTTGAGCAATCACGATTGCTTATTGTTCTCATTTGACTGTATTTGCGTGCTATGATTTTATTTTCCCCCGCCTGCAGCACCACCGTCGACCGGCCTTACGATGCTGCTCCTCTCGCGAAAACAGTCTCCAGGTTGCGTCATCCATGTCCTACACACACACACACACACTCACACACACATACATACACACACACTCATGCCTGCACACAGACACAAATACACACACATACCCACTCACTCATGCCTCGACACAAACACAATTTGAACAAACATAATTTGAATTCAAAATGCCATAATTCAAATTAATTAATTATTATTTTTTTTTAAAATAATTCCTAGATGGGGATAGAGATTACTTCACGGAAATTAAAATATAGCTGTTAGTGTGTGTGAGAGATGTGAGAGATAAAAAAAAGTTTCAAATTCAACCCGTAGCTTACGTTTAAAATAAAAATGTCAAATTATTCTTCAGCTATCGATTCGCAAGCAGATGTTGAAAAATTGAAAACCACTTAATGAACTCGAAGAGCAACCCCAAAGTACTTTTTCCTTCCTCTGTCGTATTAAATCAGTCCTCTACTCGAATTGTTTCTTTAATTCAATTCAGTTTCCAGTTTACAGTTACACTGTTAATATTCTCCACGTAACTAAAAGGATACGAGCATTGATTTGAATCTCGCAATTGCTGCGTCACTGTAACTCCTAATTTTATGTTTCATAATAGCAGAAATTGCTGAAAGTAGTTCATTTTATGTTTTAGGATTTTTTTTTTTTTTTTTTAAGAGAAAAATGAATTTTACATAATTAAGTAATTCAGATTTTAATGTATGTACGTACGTGTATCAAGAACTTAAATTTATTTCTCTTCTTTTTCCCTAATATTTTTGTACACGTGTAGAAATATCTTTTCTGCAACAATTTAATATTTCGGAAAAAACTCGTTTTTTTCTTCTGAATATACTTTTCGTTTTTAAAATATTGTTTTTGCTACTACATATATTTTATGTACTTATTTGTGCTATAAAAATAAATGGTGAGTCCATGGGGAATAAAGTTGACTTAGAAAGAATATCAGCCCAGAAAAACTGAACTAAAATTATGCGTTTAATAGGATTGTTTCTTGCTAATAATTTTAATTGTCCATAATTTTTACAAATGGAATTTTCGTTAAGAGCCGATTTTTTCCGCTGTCAAGATTTTGTAAATTGTCAGTTTTGCAATTGTAAGAGACAATAAAAATAGTCCTGGAGAAAATAAAAAAAAAGATTACATTTCCATTTTCATAGCCAGCTGTATAGAAATGTGTTATGAAAAGAAATAACTTCCAGAGTTTCTAGGCCTCGATAATATGCTTTGTTTATTTGTAAGTATTCTCGCTGTAGAAACAGGAGTGCTTTTAACGGATAGGGCGGATTAAACTTATTCGCCGTAGAAAGTTCTGTTGCTTTGAAGGCTGTGTTAAAACTGATGTAAAAGCTCTTTTGTGACTCTGGCGAAAGATGCTGATTCAAACCCTTTCCCCTCCCAACTTTTTATTCATGGCTAGCTCGTTTTAAAGGCTTCTTTTCGTTATCGGTTTTGCGATTGTCGAATGTGGCGACCGTAATAGATGCGAGCCTGATCTGAAGTCGTAGGAATGAAAGAGATGAGGGTGGTAAAGTGTTTGAGTTGATTTAGGGTGCGAAAGAGGGGAAACGCTTCTTCAGATGCTATTTGTTATTTGTCGTCTCTTTTTTATATTGATTTTGTTATAGCTGCTCTTGGGTGGGTTGGTGAAGTTTTTTAACAAATGCCAAGAATAAAAAAAGAACAATATCAATTATCGAGTTAACTGGTTAATGAAGTTACAAAATTTTAAGGGTAAACGTAAACAAGTACAGAATGATGGTTAATTTACTTCTGAAACTTTATAAACTTTGAAAAAGCATCCAGGGTTTTGAGGCTTTCAAGTTACTGTTTTAAAAAGTCTTTTTTTTCACCATACCCTTGTTTCTTTTAGGTTTCTTTCTTCCTATTAGTTTATGATTTTTAAAAGGCAGTAGAATTAGAGGCTTTGACTTTCAATTATGTCTTTTGCTTCTAAAAGACGAAAACAGATTTGTATTGACAAATCAATGGATTTTACTAAGTTTCGTGGAATTTTTGTTTGTATGTGCAAACATTTCCAAAGATCCGTGAGCTATGATGCACAAAAAATTCAACTAATTGATTTATTTTATTGTTAAATATATTAATTCATCTACATTTTAATGCCCCCCCCCCCATAGTTTTCTATATTCAAATGTCTAACTTACCTAATCTACGAAAATATAATTGAAGCCTGTAGAAAGTTATAACCCAATAAATGCTTCAGAACTAATTTTTTTCGATTGAGGAAAACGATGGAAAATGTGCAGAATTAATTAACTATAAGCAGTATGAGAAACAGATCATATTGCTCTTGAGTTGGCAATCCTACTGCTTCACTGTATAAAACGGGAGCGCATTCAAGGCACATGTCCTAAGCCCTAACCTGTAAGCAGTCTGCAACGCAAATTGGAAATCCAGAAAAACAATCTACAAGGTAAACCTAAATTAGATTAATCGTAAAATTTAACTGATCACCGATAAATGCTTAAAAATAAGATACTAGTCTTGCTAAGTACAAGTACATTCAGGGGTGTTTGTGATCCGAAAATTTTGGACTGACAACACATTTTAAAACTGAAAAATTATTAAAAAAAAAAAACTTAAAAATATTTTTACAATGATTTTTGTATGCATATTTGGAGAGTTTTTACCGGTGGGGTGGGGGGGTGGGGGGCTTTCTCATAATTTCCGAAAATTTCAGTCTTTAGAAAGTTTTACAAGCAGTCCGCTATCACCCCTGGGTAGTCTACCTCTGTTTATTATAACCCAGAAAATAATGTACAAATCTTCGCTCGCTAAAACGTTAAAGTATTTTCTCTTTAAAAATTTGAGGTTTTTTTTATCCCCAAGTAATAGTCTGCAGACTCTCAAGAATCTACGACGTACGTCGCGCTGTTTCTGTTATCAGGCATACGACGAATAATAATTTAGTTCAAAAATTTCATCAACACAACTCTATAAATCCTCTGTTAAATTTTGAACTTTATGCTGTACTTCTGAAAAGTTTCAGGCCGTTCACGATTTACTGTCGTCCAAGAAATTATATTTTGGAATTATGATTTTTAAAAAACATGAACATTAGCTGAAAAATGTCGATTCACTTTGGGGGACCCTAAAATGCTTCTTTCCTAGCACCCATTGAACTATAAATCTATCCCCGACTATGCGCAATAATTAGTTTTTAGTTACAAATACCAAACATAGGCGCATAAACCATTAGTTCACGAGCTCTCCAATTTTGAGACCAAAAGAAGTCGTGAGAGCACTGCAGAGTAGTAGCTCTTAGGTATAACCCAGTGTGCACTACGAAGAGGCATGCAACATTACATCCAATATAAATTGCAATCCTCATATATATTATAACCAGTGATCGAGTAATACTCCTGATGTCATCAACAATGAAACTCGCGCCACGGCATGGTAATTTGATAATGATATTTAAAATGCAGGGAAAGGCTTTATTCTTCCAATGCTGAACTGGATCCGGAATCTTAACTGTTTAACTGGTAAGACAGTCATTACAAGGGAATGAAGAAACGAAAATGCGGTTAACAATGAGTGCTATCTACTGAAGTTCGGGGTTAATCCACTGGACTTAGGGTTAAAATGTCGACAGTCAAAATATCACCAAACAGGCAATGGCTTCGTTCTAATGTTGAAGCAATTTTCACCCATCATATCTCGACGGGCAATTTTCTAGCAATTAATAAATCGCATGAACACTGACATTTTAACTTTTAGCAGCGTATTTTTGTGTCATTTTTCTATGGAGTAAATGAAGTTTTCATTTGTTAAGGGGAAATAAATAGATAACAGGTACAGGAAAGATTTAGGCAACTCCCGTTCAACAATACTCAACATCAACCGAATTATTGTGCCGTTTCTCGACGCGTCTGTCGGTCGGCGTACAGCCTTTCCATTCATGATTGTCAGACAGGAATCAAACTGTACTCCCCTGAGCTATACCTGAGCATCCCTGATTTCACGTAGAGCGTTCGCAAGGATTTGGAGACTTCCTGGTGTTTCCTTAATGCCCTGGTGTATGCTGACGTGCGTTGATTCCTCGCCTCCCTTTGCAGCAAAATCTTTTATGCCCGAAACAAGCCGCTTAATCCACTTCTTGTGTCCTGCCTTCCCTCGAATCGAACACTCACAGGGGGTTGCTCCAGACCCTCTGCTGTCATTCTCTTAAATCTTGTTTGGACAGATGCCACCAAATGTTTCCCTGGTATTTTATTCTGTGCAGAGGACTTGTTATTGCTCGTGCTCCTGTTTAGCAGACTTTTGTTCCTGATCCCGCTTTTCTTTCATCTAAATCCCGCGGATTTTCTGCTCCTTTTTATTCTTTAAAAGTCCTGTCGTAGGCCGTGCTTTTGTTTCGTTTTCGGAACGTAGAAGGTGGTTTTAAGTGCTCACATGGGGGAAAATGTTGAGCAAGGTTTATTGCTTTTCTTTGATTTATGATTTTTTCGCGTTCCGTATTTCCCTTAGACGCAGCTTTTCTTAGAGAATCTGTTCAATTTTTGGATTATCAGATCCGATGGGGAAAATTGAGATGTTCTTTTGAGTTAAACATTTGACCGTTATAGGTTAGAGGTCAATCGTCAATACTTACTATGTCGTGAAACTTTTTATTTGACTTCTTATAACTATTTCTTTTATAAAGCAAAATCGTTCCTGATGTTCATTTTTTGGTGGAATTGTGCCTCGTAAATTTTATATTTGCGTTTTCGAAGCATGAAAAAATAAAGTGTGCTTAATATTTGACAATGGGTTAGAGTATCTACCACAACAAAGTCAAAATTCTACCTTTGTGGTGTATTCTCATTAATTGTAACAGCAAAAAAAAAAAACTATTTTAGTGACACGTACTCGCGTTTTCGATCACTAACTTTTTGGACTTTTCCTTCAGCCTAAAAATTAAAAATTTTCTTCACCCGGAGGACCGTGATGTGCTATGACGTCATGCTGATGGTGGTTGCCCCCAAAGCAGAGTATTTGACGATGTTCTGCAACGTAAGACCAAAATTGTTCTGCAAGTAAACTTCAAGCATTGTATGCACAAGCAATCAACGTGACCTTTTCCACAAATCGAAAGTTCTGAAACAAAATTGGTTAATACAGGGTTTTTTTTTTTTTTTTTTTTTTTTTTTTTTTTTTTTTTTTCAGTGTTTAAAATTTCACTGTTGCTATGCATTTCTGTAGAACCTAAACCGATTGAGATTCTCCTAAAATTTTTTATATGCTTTCTAAAATGCACAGAAAAAGTCAAACCACTTTTTTTTTTTTGGTTAGTGTTACATGGCATGAAGGATCAATTAAAATAATGTTAATAAATAAAAAATAAAATAATAAATAAAATGAGTCTAGTTAGGGTAGCATATAACAAAACACTTCAGAACTTTCTTAATTGAAATCCCTTATTTCTTAATTTCAGGATGCAAAAAGATGGAAGTCTCAAAAAAGATACGCAATTTTCGGCGATGGACGTGTTTCAATTTTGTCATGTTTCCAAAACATACGAATGTGTAGGAAATTGCTGTGAATGAAGACCGATTGAGAAAAATGAGGGGAAGGGGAGCCCAAAACACTGGAAAAATCAGAATCTTTTCAGATTTAGAATATGAAAATTTTGCAGAAACTTCTTTCAGTTCAAAGTAAATCTAAAGTTCCTGCAGATGACTTATCGAATTCAACATTTTCCGCGAGCTTTCCCAAATTATCGTAATTTTCGGGAATTTTAAATTTTCTTCTAATTTAAAGAAATCTGCAAAATTCGTGCAAAGTTCTATCTTGAGTTGGAAGATATTTGCAAAAAGTCTTCAGTTTCTGCAGAAAATTTATTTGAGTTCTCCTCTCACATTGGAACCGAATTGTTCTACAACTCAGACTTCAGGCATCTGTTCTGCGACGACGTACCTCGCAAATTTAGCACTATTCTGCTTTGGGGGTGGTTACCCTCAAAATTTTCTCATTATCTCAAAAAACGAGTAATAAATATTATAATTAGCATGTCTCGAGAAGAAGGGTTGCAGCAACAAAATTTTCACATGTAACCATTGCAGTGAACTGCGAAAGTATTTCATGATATTAAAAATGAAAATATGAAAACTGATGCTCTCATGACCAGCTTTAACAACATAACTTCGTTCCAAGTTTTTAGGCCGTGGTCCATCCAGGATATTTCTGGTTAACTTTTCGCCTGTCCTGTCGCAAATCATCTTGTCAGAGCACCAATAAGAAAACATTCGTGTTCCGAAAAAACCTGAAACATGTCAGGCGAAGCGTCAACCTGAAACTTCCTGGATGGACCACGATCTATAAGCCCATAGAGTTAACCTTCATTGATGACCCCTATTGAACCGGGCTTCTTCTCTTGAATTCAAAATATAATTGAGGCAGTGCCAAAGGGATGTAAGTGCAAGAATTAAAAACTTGGAGATTTTCATTACAAATGGTAGAAGAATCTCTCCTGTTTTCGGGCATGAGATGGTACTAGTAGCTGTGATGGGTGCTGTTATACAGCACGATTTAGAAAAAAAAATCAATGAAAATCTACCTAGGATCTGAACTTTAAACGCGTTTTTCTCGAATCTTTAAGAAATCCACTCACATTCCTTTACTTCTCTCTTTCTCAATTTTTACATTGTACAGTAGTTTGTTTATGTACAGTGAAACCCCTCCTAACGGACAGCCCTCAAATGCGGGCGGACAATTTTTTTCAATTCCCCAATTCCAAGGCAAATAACATTATTAAGCCCCTATCCTGTGGGCACCCCTCTTTGCAGACAAAAAAAATGTCCCCTTAGTGTCCATTTGAGGTGTTTTACTGTACTTGAACCCAATTTATAGGTTATTTTGTTTTTATTAATTCGGACGACCTGAATTCCTTATTAGTCCGGAATAATGAGGTTCTATAAAAATAAGACTTCATACATGCGAAATTATTTACTAATGAACATCGATTATAGAGTCTTTTCCTTTTGCAGGCTGTTGTAGAAACAGTGACGAAGGCTTCGGAGTACAGCGACTTGGTGATCGATGAAGGCAACCCAGTGAATGCGGATATGGTGTTCGACAAGGCGAAGAATCACCTCTACGTTATGACGGAGAAAAGGGTAAGTGGCGAATGTCTGTCCTCTATTGAATGTCATTCTTTTCTGGAGAAAAAATGCTTCCGAGTTTTGTTTAGTCGAGATGTTTGATTCCTGTTTGCTTGGAAATTGCTTAGTATTGTAGACCAACAGGGCCTGATTATTGAAAAGGCTTGAATTTTAAGGGAGCCATGAAAATGATTGAAAAAAAGTGTCAAGGAACTAAAGTTTCCCTTTTAAATGCAGTTTCAAAGAAAACGCAAACATTAAACAGGTCCAGTAAAAATGTTTAGATGAGTTTTTTAAACTGAGGTCAAATTTCATTAAATGAAGTCTACACAAGCTATTTTTTAATGCGGTGTTCGGCTCAACTTTGCTATAATGTAACTTTAAAACACTTGGTTATTTCTTCAAAGTGCGCTGTGAGATGATGATAAATCTGTTTTAACAACTGTAGAATTGCAATGGAACCAGATACATACATATGGTACAAAAATTTCTTTATGCCAGTGGGGAGAACTAAACTAATTTGAGATCTGCTTCAGTGTGTATAGAAATTAGGAAAAAAAAAATCTCCCAACAAAAAGCTGTGGACCCTTAACTGAGACTAAGGATCCACTTCCTCCAATTTCAAAGCTTAATCAGGCCCTGTAGTTCAAAACTTTTTTAATTTTTAAATTTTTTTTTTTTTTGTTAACATTTTGTTTATGTTGTTTTTCGCCTTTTCATGCATTGTTTCTCTTACTCTCTTTTGCTCAACATACGAGTACTAGTGCATGTTCAAGTATTTTAAGCCTGAAACCATAAAATTGAGTTAATTAATTATTATATAAATAGCTATAATTCTTTAGTGCGTTAATAGTAGTTTATTAAACGCATCCTTATTTTGCTCGAATAAGTGAGGCAATGTGAAATTTCACGATAAAACAAAACCATAAAATTTTGTCTTTCGTTTGGCGCAGAACTTTCGGAAAATTAGTATCTTTCAAATGAACATGGAGACTCGCCATTGCAACAACAAAATCAATTGCTTTTCTAAATAATTAGCAAAACCATTTTGAAAGCAATCAAGTGCTATTATGATATTCCGGAATGGTCTTTTGAAAAGGAATCGAAGATGAGACAATTTGTGTGGCTTCTAAAAATCCCAGCTAATTTATTGACGAGGTATTGAGATTGGGAGATGAGGGAGGAGGAGAAGAATCAAGAGTTGTACGCAAAGGAATAGTACAAAAGGTTTGTTTGGACTCCCGCTTCGACAATGGGACGCCCCGTGACTCGCGTAAATGACTTTAATAGGAAAGAGATAGCTTTAAAATGGAGAATTGTTACAATATTCTGGCGCTTATTATTGATGGTAATAGCTGTGGTAATAGCAGTGTTTGTGATGTTCCAAAACTCTTGAGGAAGTGTCTTAAATTCTCTTACTACGTGCTTCAATTGTGTCACATGCCTTCTTTGGTCGCTCGTTCTATTTTAAGTTAAAAACATTTGAGGCTACAAATTCATATCTTCAACCTTCTGAATAATGATAAATGAAAAGTGTCTAGTCTAATGTTCTGATGAGGAATTAATTCTTCCAAATTAGGATTTTATACTGGGGTGAATCATCATAAGGTGACACGCGTTCGTTTTCGCAACTACTTTGCCGTATACGCATGCGCGTGAAGTTCGGAAGGTAACCAATAAAAAAGCTGGTATTTAGGATTGTTTACCACGCAATACCATTGAGTTCTGATGTACGTATGTGAAGTGGAAGCAATAAAGATAAGTAGCAAAACATAGTTAAGAGACCTTTTGCTGCATGAGTTCGAGTTCAGCCATAACGCAAAATGTATATCGTTCTAAAGATGATGGTGCAGTGAACCAGATCACTTCAGCAAAATGGTTATTATTGCATAAATATTAATTATTGAAGTTATAATTAGCACCATAAATAATCATTGTAAATTGTTATTGTTATCGCCGTGGTATCGAAGAAGTGGCTGTAAGTGGCTACAAATGCTAAATGTTTCTTTGTATGCGGTACTTCAAATGCTAAATGTTTCTTTGTATGCGGTACTTCAAATGCTAAATGTTTCTAAACTTAACAATCAATGACTAAAAAAAATAAAAAAAAAATATGTAAATAAATTATTGCAAAACTTATGATTCTTTCTAGTACATTATTCGGGATTCACAACTTGTTCTGTATGGCAATACTATGCGTAAAGAATGAATTCGGCGTCTGAATAAAAGACGTGAAAGTTTCGGACGTCATATCACCGCTGTAGTTCCCCATACTGGGTACTGTTGGGTTTAAACTATCCAAGGCGTGTTTATTGAGCTATTTTTGTTAGAAATTCTCTTATAGTTATCATCATAACTGTGAGTTCGAGGGTTCGAAATGACGAATTATGACCAACCAAAATATTCGGCAGTGGAAAACTTGAAATCAATAATTCAAAGTTATACTTCAGCTGGGGAAAAAAAGTGTAATGATGAAATGAATCTCTGAATACAGCATTAGTCCATCAATCGAACTTTAGGGAGGAAAATTTCCGTCACCGCTGTAGTATCCCGCAAATCTGATGGGTTTAAAAAATCCAAAACGTGTTCATTTCACTGTTTTCGCTCAAAATTCTCTTTTAGTTAATCAACATTGCTCAATGAGTTCGAGATGCAAAAATTAACATCATTTGCTGTAAACTGTTCACAATAACTCTGTCGACAATATTCTTTCTGACAAAAATACGAAATGACGAATTTCGACTTAAATATTTCATTCGGTGGTGGTAAAACTCAAAATCAATAATTCAAAACTATAACTTTAGTTGTAGGAAGAGAAGAAAAAAAAGTAAAATGATGAAATAAATCTCTGAATACAGCATTTGTTCAATTAATCGAACTTAAGGGGGGGGGGACATCCATCACCGCTGTAGTATCTCATAAGTCTGCTGGGTTCAAAAAATCCAAAGTGTGTTTATTGGGCTACTTTTGTTCAAAATTTCCTTTTAGTTAATCAGTATTGCTTAATGAGTTCGAGATGCAAAAATTAACATCATTTGCTGTTAACTCTGTTGACAACATTTTTTTCTACCACAAATGCGAAATGACGCATTTTGACTTACTTTAAATATTTCATTCGGTGGTGGAAAAACTCAAAATCTGTAATTCAAAATTATAACTTCAACTGGAGGAGAAGAAAAAAAGAAGTAAAATGATGAAATAAATCTCTGAACACGGCATTAGTCCAATAATCGAACTTTAGGCAGGAAAATTTCCATTTCCCAAATCGAATAAAGAACTCAGAGAAGGTGAGTCATTTCCACTCGGTCTTCCTAATAACATTAAGCTTCCAGGTAACATCTAAACAGGAGGCTCGCCTTTCCTGTATTTCATTAGGTTGAAGACGACCGAAAGGGGTGTCCATGTAACGCAAGTTTCCTAGCGGAAGGGGGAGAATGTGCTTGGCTACTTCCGAACAGACTCTCCAGGGAGAGCCAGGGAACAAATTTCGTTTGGGAATAAGGATAGCGGGAGAAAGAATGGGCTTGTTTATCGGAATCAAAGGATTTAATCTGGAAGTGAGGGGACATTTGAATTTTTAAAGCGTCGTCAAGTTCCTATTCAATTGGTGCTTTCTGAGTAACTTTTGGTGCAAACAAGACGGCTCTTTTTTTTTTAGCCATGAAAATGCATTTATAAGTTCTACTGTGTTATTTGAATATAGATTACATCAAGTCTCTTCTGTACAGAAATTTTCTTGGATGATAGTACAACTGTTGAAACTTTCATTTTCGTTGTTAAGAAAAAGACACGTATAAGGAAAAAAAAAAGTCTTTTGTTTCAATAATTGCTGTGTAAATAGCTAATTAACTTTTTATAGACAAATAAGTATAGCGTTTAAATAAAAAAAAAAAAACTGTTTAAAATATATAGAACTTTGTTTTAGTTGTCCATTTCCTTTCTTATCTAAATTGGTTCTACTAAAGATGTATCATTCTTTATAAAGTAAAGCGATCGTTTCGAATCGGTTCTTTGTTCAAACGCCTCCTTAAATATTTGACTATGTTCGATACGTTAGAGTAGACCGATAATAAGACAATAATAGAATGAAGCTAATAGTTTTTTTATTAGTGTTTTTTAAATTTAACTTTTTTTTCTTGCAGTTTGAATCGTTAAGAGCTCCAGGTGCAAATAGTAGACCATTGTTTGAAATTCAGACATTTCGAATTTTACTTGTCTATCTTTTTTTTTCTCCAAATATTTTACTCTGCGCAGAGGGAAAAGTACGAAATTCAAAAACTATTTACCTAGGATAGATTTTTGTGAGCTAGTTGTATGTTTTATACTCATGTCTTCAAAATCGAAAGTTTATTATCTATGACGAATTTCCTGCCGGCTCAAATTTTCCAGGCAATCAATTGGATGAAAAAAATTACACAGAATAATATGAAGTTATATGAGATTGTGTTATAAAGCATAGGAATATTGATAAGATATATTGATTTGGGAATACATTTCTTGTTCCCTAATTCATGATGCATTTTTAAAATTAATTTAAAGAATCCCAGATTTAGTATGCGCAATCGATTAACAATATATATTTTGATCTTTGCTCTTACTGTATAATTGCATCACAAAAGAATAAATCTATTTTTTTTCTCTTTTTGGTCAGAACTGGTGCCAGCATTCGTACTGTCCCTAAAGATTCCTTACAGAAAGTTTTTGGCACTGTCAAGAATGATGCGCATCATGAGATTTCGTACATGTTTTTGTTTTACTCTTTTGGTATCTCTTTGTCAGCAAGCTAGCGTTGCGAATAAAGCTATTTTGAAAATGAGCGGCGGGGGAGGGTCGAGACAGTAAGAAATCTTAGCATTATTTGTTTGCTGCAATTTTGTAGACGGGGGGCAAACTGGTTAATTTTAAAGCTTTCAAACGAGAAGTAATTCAGTAATGTAAGGAGACACGGCTTCTTGTAAATCGAGTTATTGCAGAGAGATTCAAAGCAAAGGTGACTCCTACTTAATTCTTCTTCTCTAACTGAGTTATTCTGGCAGATAACACCAGGGCGGCAAGACGACTCTCTGCATTTCATTAGATTTCAGAGTCTATTTTATTTCGGAGTCAGAGAACAAGAACTTGTTTCGGTACGGGAAGAGGGTGGTTTACTTGGCTACTTTCACTTCCGCTAGAGCCTTGATGGCAAATTGAGTTACAGATTAAAGATAAAAGAACGAAAGTAGAGTTCTTATTTGAAATTGGGGGATTTAATCTCCTTCTGAACATTTTAATGCATTTTTAAATGGAAAACCTAGTATACCAGGAACTACTGTTGTTGCAAATAATTTTAAGCACATCACGTTTGTTTTCTGTTTAAAGAGATGCTTTAATTTGTTCTAAAAGATGCATGAATTTGTCCCAAGGTATATTTTGGTGTTTTATAAGTGGAACTTGTGTGGATTAAGCTTTAAACGAAACTTGAATTTGTTTTAATCGAAACTTAAATTTGCTCTAAACTAGGCTTTATTGTTTTCTGATCTGAAATTATTCTAAGATAGGCTTTATACTTTAGTACATCTAACTTTCAGCAGCTTTACAAGTATACAAACTTTTACATCGATATATAGCTAAGAGGCCCTTTCCTTTGGCTTGTAAAAAGCACGAAAATGGTAATTTGCTTTTCTATTGCAAAAGAAACCAGGCTTAATAGTAGGGGGGGGGGGCGAAAGTTAAACAAAAACATTTTTTGAATAATGAACTGCAGCTATTATGTTGGAGAATATTCAATTCATTTTTTTCGGAGATAATGTTCATGCTTTTCCAAAATTAAGATTATTTATTATGAAGTCTGCGAAGTTACAAACCTAAACGTGGTTCTACAGGATTATAAAAAAAATATGAATTTTACATGCTTTGCTCTTTATAAGTGTCCCTCATAAGTCGTCGTAAGAGTTAAAATGAATCAAATGAAATTGTCTTTCCCGGACACACAAAGTATTGTTACAAATTCTGTAAATAGTAATTATTGTAGGAACGTAACCTGTAAATAGTTTCCCGTAATGAATATACAACCCCTTTTTCATTCGGCTAAAGTATACAACCCCTATTTTCTTTCTTTTCATTGATAACGGTCTACGCATTTCGCGAAGAGGTAAGAATGTTGTGGAAAATTCTTTTCGGTGTATTTAAGCCGTTAGCGATGGATAAACAGTTAGTTTCGATTGAGATTTTCGAACTGAGTGCATTTTTGCTCTGTTTACTGCGAGGCATTTCGTTGTGTTGTTTTCGTATTTGGAAGTAAATACGTGTGTAAACGTTGAGTTTACGGTGTTGTGTGATAATTGCTTAATTGCTGATGAATAATTTAGCAGTTGTTGAAGATCTTTCCTGTACATAGTGTAAATAAATTTCCTGTGTTTTATCAAGAACTGTGTCTTCATTTCAAGAAAGTGGAAGTCGCACCGAATCCGTTACAATTTGGCGCCCAACGTGGGGCTTCTTCTGGACTTTCGTCTTAATCGCCTGCGATGTATGAGATGCGTTTGAAAATTACGTGGACGAAAGATAGTAAATTCTGCCGATACAAAACTGAGCGATTGATTTCGTAGTTGTGTAATGTAGTTGAAAACTCAATTGTGGTGGTGGAAAATTGCAGAATGTTTTCGTTTCACTTGGTTAGCTTTCAAATAAAAAACGTTGTATTTAAAAACAATATACAGTGAGCGCCGGATAATTGAAGCACTGTCAATTGAATCAGCCGCTTTAATGAATCATTTCCTCAAAAACGAAACGAAATCACGCTGTAACATTCGAAAATTACCGGATATTTGAATCAAATACGCCGTTTAAATGAATCAAGTCTATGTGACTCAATATTTCCTACAAATACGTAGTGTATCAGCGCAATCTTTTTTCTTTGCCCCCCCCCTTTTTTTTTTTTGGTAAAATTTTTCTTTTTCTTGTAGATAGTGATAAGAGGGGGAGAAAGCGTGTTGGACATTTTTACTGAGACTTTTCTCGGGAAAAGTCAAGCAAAACCATTGAGACGAGTTTTGCATGGTATCGACGGAACTTCTGCTTTTTAGGTTTAATCATTGATATCGTTAACATTGGCGGGTAGTTTAACATAAGTGCGAATTCTGACAACTGTAGGTGGTTTTATGACATCAAAAAAAAAGAGCTTCTTAACTAATTATTATCTACTTTTAGCAATCAACAGTAGATGCGTTTTCCTAAGACCAAGTTTAAATTTTAATTTTTGTGACAGCTTTTTCGTATTGTTTTACGACAATACGATTTTTTAAATAATCATACGAAATGTGATCAAAAAGTACGGCGAATGAATTTTTATAGCAACAACTGCTGAAGCTACGTCCATATGCTGTGATTTGTCCAGTATGGTGATCATCTGAGACTAGCATGAACAATTTGTAGCACTTTCGAAGTTGTGAATCAGCTGCCAGAGCCGCTAGAGTGAGTTTGAGTTTTATCTTGTCTGTCGCGCAACTTGGATTTCGAGCAACGCATGAAGATTTGTTTTAAGTTGCAAAAGAGATCACGAAATGTTAAAATTGTTGCACGGCGATAATGGGGTAACTCTGAAATCTGTGTACAAGTGGTATGACCGTTGTAAAAACGGAAATGAGACTTGAAGACGAGCAACGTACGGGACGTCCAGTAACCTCAAAAACAGAAGAAAATGTGCAAAAAGTGGAAACAATGAATCGTTCAAACAGACGAATCATTGTTTAAGAGCTACGGGAAGACCTTAACATTTCATACGGTTCCGTTCAAAGCATTTTAACTGATGAATTACAAATGAGACGAAAGAGGGCGAAATTTGTTCAAAGATCTTTGAGTGATGAACCAAAGGAAGATGATATTTCGCGAGTTTTTAGCCGAAAAAAGTGTTCCTGACGGTTCACATCCACTATACTCACCAGATGTACCACCACGCGACTTCAGGCTCTTCTTAAAAATGAAACTGTGCTTTAAGGAAAACGTTTTTACACCATCGTTCACATTGAGAGAGCCACGACAGAGCGTCTGAAAGCTCTTCCGAAAGATGCCTTCCAGAAATGCTACCAATCACGGAGACAACGTTTGGGTAAGTGTGTACGTTTGGGTAAGCTCGCCAAGCACACTACTTTGAAGGCAGTTAAATCAAATTTCAGGTAACCTTATTACTTTTTCTAATTCTAGGGGGCTCTGCCCCCTGCTCGCTAACGCTCACCAACTCCCGAAGATTGCTTCGCATTCTTATTTGATTCTCAAAGATTTAAATCGTCAGTTAGAAAGAAACAGATTAAAAACGCATTATGAGCTCCCTTTACATCAAAAAGCACCCCTTCCCCGGGTTTCAAAATGACTTGTACCAACTTGCAGAGTCGTAAAGGCTAAGGGGCTCATGAGCATTGAAAAACTGCAGTTTTGTACGTTTGAAAAGTCCTCCAGGGTACATTCGAATTTTGTGCCAAGTTTCAGGGCTTCAGGTGCTATGGGGTCTTCTAGCCATCGGGTACAAAGAAAGAAAGAAAGAAACAAGGAAATACCTTCACCTTTATATATATATATATAGATAGCTACTTCTGTATGTATTTACGTACGTCCAGGGTAATCTTCAAAGCTACTGAACCGATTTCAACCATTTTTTCACCATAGATATCTGCATTACCAGGAAGCAACTTAGGCTATAATTTATTCCTAAAAAACTTAGTTTAAAAAATTTTTGATGGAAAACAGTAAATTTCATGTAATTACCCCATTAAATGATTAAATATAAAACCCATTGTTACAAAAATTCGTTGCCTAACAACAGCTATATTAAAAGTAATCATAATAAAAATTTTGAATCAAGACTTCACCGGAGCAAACATGAGTTTAAAATCATTTAAACATTTAGAAACTCTACTTGTTGCACACTTAGGGAGACATTGTAGAGGGCGATTCCACGAAAAGTGGTCCTGACACACCAAAATTTTTTTTTCACATAATATAAAAACAATCTTATTTTTTGACAAAGAAACATCTGTTCTTTTCAATTCCAACATCAATTTTGCTTTTAAAATATTTTTATATCAGATTTTAGCCTCATTTGATAACATTTAGACGAAGTAAAAAAAAAAAAGCATTGTTAGTGAAATAAATTTAAAAGACATTTTTTTTCCTTACTTAATCATCATTTTTTTTTTTTTTTTTTTTGAAAAAGCAATCAAATGTCATGAACACAGATGCTTTACTACAATTACGTGTCACATTTTTTTAATAAATACTTTTGACAAGTTTTACACCACCCAAAATATGTAGGTCACTTTTTGTTGGTCACACACGTAGCGCAAAAAGAACATTGTTTCTCACAATTATTACTGACCCAGGCAACGCCGGGTATTTTTGCTAGTATACTTATATTTGTTTAATTCTAAAGCAGCCATTAAAATGTAAATTAAAAATTGAGAGAAGAAATCTAGACGGTATAGTAAAAGATATTCTGAGGAAGCTGTAATTTTTGTTTTTAGAACATTTATGGAGAACGAAATAAAAGTTACAAGTGAAATAAAAAATTATACAGTAAGGAATGGCCATTTTATTCTAAAACCAATGCAATATATTATTAAAAATACTTCATTGAAATAATTATTAAATGACAGATGATCGTTTTAATTTTTTTAAGTGAAATTAAGTTTATGAAAATTATATTGCTATCGCTGACTCGGTATCGAATAAGTATCGGCAACCTTTTTGGGCTTCGACTCGAATTATTCTTCTCGATGGGTTATCGAATACTTCTCGATAACCCATTAGTGAAATATAATTATAGCTATCCCTTCACTACAGTTAGTTGTACATTGTATATCGCATTAAGATATTGCTGGCGTTATGAGTGTTATTACTACAAGTAATAAAGCTCCTAAATCCTAAGCATTTCTATGATACATGTTCGATATTCACTATTAATTACTATGACAAAAGAAAAGAAACCATGGATCATCCAGCGTTCATTTGAATTTTGACGTCTTGAATTCAAATTATGTTTTTTGCAGTCACGAATTGCGATAGGATCCTACTCGCTGGATTTCTTGTTTCTACAAATGGAATGAAATTGAAATGGGTGAGAAATGTATACCCGGTCATATTATGACTGTTGATTTTCTAGAATAGGTAATACTAGGCATATCCATTAAAAAGAAAGGTTGATTATGATACGGTAATAAATATAAAGGTTCTATTGCCGACTTCCACCTGTACACTTATTAAGATTATTTACAGCGTATAACGTTATGTATTTTTATTTCTTATCAATCTTAAATGATGGGAATCAGTAATCTTTAAATTTTGTATTTAAATGAAGTTTTCCTATTTAAATACATTTATATAGATCCCCCCCCCCCCCTGAAGAAACGAAATTTTACAGAAAAAAAAACTTTTTCTTTTAAATGTCAAGTCTGCTTGTTAAGCCCTGAAAAAAAAATATGAATATAACCAAACCGCAGACGATTTGTAACTGACGCCGAAAACTTCACTCTCCAATTAAAAACAACCGTCATCTGAAAAATCAGAGCAACATCAATTTTGTTCAAGTGAGGATAATAAGCAATTCGTGATTGCTCAAAAGCAATTTTAAGCAATCACGAATAGAAGGGGAAAAAAAAAGGTTTTTAACTATTACTGGTTCGTAACGTTTTAAAGTCTAGTTTTCACTTTCTTTACATTCAGGAAAATTATCGTGTGTTTCTGGTTCGCCGTGAGTTTCCTTTTGCATTTCTGCATTGCTGTTTTCTCCCATCAAATACTTTCTTTAAATTGGAGAGAGGATGCTAAACTAAGAATGTTCTAGCAGAAAGTGCTCACTTTCTACGTAACAAAATGATGCTGTTTGCAGATTGAATCTTTTAGAAAGAAGAAAACACTGCACGAGAACTCTTGTACGCAGATTCCCCCCCCCCCCCTTCCTTGAGGATTTCATTCTTTCTGAAAACTCCATTCGAGTTCTTCTTGCAGTAGTGCTTTCACTGCCTAGTAAGTGTTGTGGTTGAGAAAACAATTTTACAGTAACGGGAACCATCTGCGTTACAGAATTCGAATGTTTTGCAATAGTAAAGAATAAATATTTGAAAGCTTTTCTATGTTAGTGTTTTTTTTTTTTTTTTTCCAAAGTTTGTTTTCTACAGCTCTGTGAAATTCATTGTTTTGGTTTAGTCTGTTTACTTATGTATTTTTTTCACAAAGAATTATGCGAATGTACTATTAAAAAAGTTCGCGCCTACAATTAACATACGATAAGTTATGTTTTTGCCTTGTCTTTTGCTTTTGAGAATGAAAAAGAAAATACTGTTTACTTCATGTTGTTCTGTGAAATAATTTTATTTCTTTTAATATTCGGCTATTGAATTTCGAAAAACAGAAAATGCTGTCTAAAATCAAGTTCTGTAACTTTTCTGCCTTAATTTATTAGTTATTCGATCCGGGATCATTTACTCTTTTAGCCATTTTTCATTTTCTAACGATAAACCACACTTTACGCAAATATTTCCGTCGATGTACTTAAGTCTCCTTAATAATCGCGTTGCTATTTGTATTTATGCACTCGTTAGCATGAATATGGACAACGTTTTTCGAATTACCTATTAATGTTTACGATAAATATTGTGCCTTTTCAAAGTAGGGGGAATGTGGGGCAAAGCGAAATGCTCAAGATGACTGAGCTTTTTCAAAATGAACAAATTGGAAATTTATTTTGAAAATTACAGTACATAAAGAAATAACATTCTATATTATGATAAAACTTATATTGAAACAGTATTTTTTTTTTTTGGCAGTCAACTTCCGGCTTCAAAAAAAAGGGGGGGGGGATTTTCTTTTCTTTCTTTCTTTCTTTCTTTTTTTTTTTTTTTTTTTTGGAAAATTGCCTGTATTATTATATATTTTAATCTTCGATGGCATTATTTTGCTAACTGGAATAGTGAACATGTGCTACTATATAATTAAAATGTTACCAGATAGGTGGCGTTAAAAGCAGAGTAAACATTTCACCAATTCTCTTTGCCCCACATTCTCCTACTGTTTTTGCTCATCAACATTATAAACGCTCTTTCGACTTAGCAGAAACAATTTCGCTGTATAAACCTTACCTAGAATGTATCTTTTATTTCCACTCGTTTTCTGTCAAACTGTTGCTGCCACCTGATGGAATTAGATTCTGAAACGTACCCGGAAAGAAATAAATAAATATATATAAAACGACGACTGACCTCGTTTAGCTTTTCTAAATTGTTGGACTCACAGTCCTGTCCAGACAACTTTCGTACTAAATAAATAAAAAAAAAAAAAAAGACGGGAGTTCGAGACGGGAAAAAGACTCGATTCCTTACTCGATGTTTCTTGATTGGCGGAGATTGGCACTCACTCTGCATTTCACCATCCCCGGATCAGACAAACACAAAAAAATGCTTGAAAGGCGGCTGAGGAAAACTAACATTTCCTGGCCCCACAATGACCACATCTCTTTGGTCATTACCCACTTGACACTTCTTGCTGGCCGTGGGGAATTCCCCGGGGGACGCCCTCCCTTCAGGGTGTTAAGAGCAAAGTCGTGTCTCCTACTTGCTCCCCCCCCCCCCCTCCTCTACCTCACCTTCTGTTTGGTAGGCTTCTTATTTTGCTTTTTGAAAACCTAATGCTTGATCGAACGCAACTGTCTTTGCTGTCCGACCATCTTGATTCCTGAGTCTTCTTATACTTCAATTGAGCGAAGACGTATCTTTGATGTATCTGTGCAGCTAAGTATTTCTGTTTACCGCCTTGATATGTCCATTTAAAATCGTGACATTTTCTCCTCTTTCATTTCGAATTTCTTTCAGCGGTTGAAATAACGTTACTTTCTTTGGTTTTCTGACTAAACTACTTTAGCGCTCAGTTGACACTATGGTGATATAAGTCATTGATCCCGTAGTTCCTGTGTCTACGCTACGGAGTTGAAGTGTTTTAAGCGTTATTGAGGTTAACTAATTATATGTTGGCATCTTCAATTGGTTTTTGCAGTTAAAGTATGTCAAGTCCAGTTGAATTAAATATATTAGTGCTTGAAAATTAAAAAAATGAGAAATAAAGGAAAATGTCGCAAAAATTGCAGATTACTGCAGACATGTGTTTCAGGGTTACAAAGAACCCTTTTTTCAGTGCAAAAGAAGTGAGTTTATGGATGAAAAGACATCCGAACTTGTTAAGTCTGTTCTGCCCTGCGCAGATAAATGACAGTTTCTACGAGTTTTTTTTTTTTTTCTTTCTTTTTTTTTGTCTTCTATCTTAATTTAGCTATGCTGTACCAACATGCTTATTCAATTTTCGCTTTACACTAAGCAATATTTTTGCCCTTCAGATTTCCATGTTTTATTGTTGCTTGTGGGAACTCAAAACCATTTTCTGAAAATATCCCTAAAATTCATATTTTGTAGATACTGAAATGACGCATGGCATTATACGAGGAAGTGTTTCAAAATTCAAATGCTTTCTGTCAATCACACATAAGAAAGGCTAAGCACTTTCACGAAAGTGTTCTTTCTCTCCATATTTCCATTCCCTTGTAATATTTTACTTTTATTTTACTTATTGTGCTTATTTTTTCGTGTCTGCTAAAACTAATTTCATTTTGATTCATTTACAAATTTGCATTTTAACCGTTGGACGTACGAAGGGGGTACGTCATACTATCTCAAAACATTATATATATATATATATATATATATATATATATATATATATATATATATATATATATATATATATATATATATATATATAAACTGCTTTTTCATGCATTTTTATTTAATCCTGAAGAATGCGCTGTTAAAAGAATTTTACTCTCCTCTAAGAATATTGAATTAGCAGTTTTCAAATGAAAAGATTTAGAGGTGAATATGATCTCAATTTTAGCCGTAAATACGCAAAAGTTTTGGTCGGAAAATTGTTTGCATTTAAAAGAGATAATAGATATAATGCACGCTAAAAGAGCTTCTGTTGGATACTTTCCAAATACGAGAAGGAAGCCAGCTGCGGAAAATAATCAAAGACACGTACATTCGCCAAAGAAAACAAAAGCAAAACAGCAAGGATGGTTAGGGAAAAACTACATCTTTGGTCATTGGGGGAGGGGGGGGGGGGTAAGAGGTGGCAGCGATGTACAAAAACCATCTGCCATTGCATCAAAAAATAAGTTTATTGTCGGCGGCCCGCGCAATTAGTCATCAAGAAGGAAAATATCAAAGAGCAACTAAACTTGGAATGCTACTAACTTATCGGAGAATATGAGACAAGAGTTGCATTTTTGTATTGCATCCCAAATAAAGATATACTGCAGTATGAATACTAAAGCTGGACAGTTAGAAATGTCGGTAATTTCATTTATCGTTCGTTTGAATTTTCAAGGCCCCGAAAATCTAGAGCTAGTAAATTACCAAAAAAATATGCTTGTATTTTCGTTTTACAGTAAACCCCAATTCAGAATTTTTGCTAAACAATGATCTTGCTCGCTCACGTGTTTCATAATATCAGAGTGTTAAAATTGTGACAATTTCTGTTGGGAGTAAAAGCGAAAAATGACTTTTGAAACAATTGTGACGCTGGAAGGTTTTTTTTCACGAGGAGAATTCCTTTGTTTTGTTTTCCAAAATACTAAGAAATCCAGGTCACAAATTCGTTTTATTTGCTTTATAAAGTCATCGAGTTTTTTTTTTTTTTTTTTTTAACCTCCTTTACATATTTTAGAGGAGTAAAATTCATATTGAACGAGTAAAATGAACAAAAACAATAAAGACCATAACAGTAATAAAGTCTATAAAAAAAACTTTCCAAGGATTAGTTGGGACATAGGAGGAAAAATAAGATGTGTACCATATTGGTTTCTTAACCTCAAAAACGTTTGACATTTTGATTTTGAAAAAAAAAAAAAAAAAGCTTTAATCAACTGTAGTATTTCGAAAATTCAAATTGCTTTTTTCTCCTCTTTTTCCACGATGCTAAAATTTTATTGAAGTCTAAGCTTAAAAATACGCCTGACTAAATTCTTGATGTGAATTTTCAATTTTCAGTGCTTAAAATGCCTTTACTTGGGGCGTTAAAAATATCTTTTGCATTGATATGTATAGTGCTGGGAAACAATTAATCATATAAGGTTTTCATCCAATAAATAATTTTAATAGCATTAAATTATCTGTAGATCAACACTCGTTTTTAGTATAAAAATTAAGAAGGGGATTATCACGCATAATTTATGAATACCCCATTTCATTTCGCTTAAACTGAAAATAGATTTTTCCCCCATTGAATTTTTGTTATGCATGCGTTTAGGCACTTACTTGGCTTATCGGTTATCTCCTTCAGCAGAGATGGAGAGAGATCTCGAAACTAAGGACGATATATCTTTTTTGGAAAGAAAATTTTAAAGTAGGTGTGGAGGTCTGCGGAAAGCAAAGTCTCGCGTCTGATCTAATCTGGCGACAGTCTTCTCATAACTGCTTTTATCTCCTGCGGAAATTCAGAGCTCGTGTGTCTGCACCACAAAAGCAATTTCCGCCCTTTGAACCTTATCTCTTCTCTCTCATTCTCTGGGAGAGAAAAATTGTTTGTGTTGACTTTGGGTCGATATGAAAGTGGCCAAGAAGGGAGCACTTTTCGACGAGTTCGAAATCATCTTTTCTTGGCTATGAATCGCTGTAATTCTTTTCCTTGACTCACTACTCGTTAACTTGCTTTTAATTGTCGATTTGCTTTGACACACTTACGTTCGTGCGTCTTTTGTTTGTAAATAAATCGCTTACCGAAAGAGCCGCCTTTAAAAGTAATTTTCCGGAGATTTCGCTTTCGTGTTCGAAGTTTTATCAAATAAAAAGAGACGGTTTGGGAATAAATGTTTTTTTCCCCTCTTATACATAATCGCGAATGATCGAGTAACGCTCCTGACGTCATCAACAAAGAAACTCGCGTCACACTATGATAATTTGATATTATTTTTTGGTAATGTTTGACAATCAGGAAAAAGATTTATTGTAACAAGGCTGAACTGGATCTGGTCACCTAGCTGTTTTACTGGTACGACTGCCATTGTAGGAGAATGAAGAAACGAAAAAAGGGTCAACTATTAATGCTATCTGCTGGAGTTTATGGTTAATCCAATGGATAGTTTAAATTTCAACTATCGAAATTAGAGACGTACCGAGTACTCAGTAACTACTCGGTACTCGACCAAATTTTTTTCAGATACTCGGCCAATACCGAGTAGTTGTAAATATTGAAAATTGTTCAATACAGATAGTACAATTAATAAAAAAGTGCAAGCATATAATATAGTGCAATCATTTACAATTCATATTCACAAGTCAAATTTAAATTTTGAGAATACTGAAGTTTGTTATGCTTCAATGAAGTAAATATTTATTTTAATGTCTCCCAAGTTAATAAAACTTGTTTATTAAAAATGGGGCAAAAAGGATAAATATAGAAAGTATGAAATTTTCATATTAGTAAATGGATATTTGCTACAAACAAAAATTATTTATAAGAATTATAAAAATACCTTTGCTTAAAAAATAAAAGCAAATAAACCAACGTTAAAAGAACAAATCTGCAGGATCACTGCAGACACATGTTTTGGAGTTACAAGGAATGCCCAAAATGTGAGCTTATGGATTTAAAGACTTCTGACAAAAGTCGGATGCCTTTACATCAGGATTCACCGATATATATCACGATGTAGTATATCCGATAGTTATTTTGAAAATATCATATTTTGATATTTTCGATATTTTTTCAATTATGGTATTTTCAAAGTAAAAATTATATTAATCGTTGTAATTTTGTTCATTTATTACTACAAATAACCAAAAAGTTATGCATCATATTTTTATGATGCATTCATACATCATTAATACAGCAAAGTAATAATATTCCTTTTTTAATTCATATTAATTTTTATTATTTGTAATGTAACCATTTTAATTCATATTATATGTGCCTAGTTAAATATTAAACGTTTGTCAGAAAAAAGAAAATGTCTTATGACTGTGCTCCGACTATGCACATTTTTTATTCCTGAATCACATTACTGTGTAAAAAGAGCTAACAGAAGAAAAATGAGTGAAACAGCTAATGCTAAATTAACTCCATTAAAATTGATAAAAATGTAAAACGGTATATATTAGACATAAATAATGAAAGAAGCCTTAATTTTAAATCTGTATATTGTAATAATAATATCAGAAAATAAAGAGTGATTTTAGGATGCACTTACTATTTTGAAGGCTTTAGTTTGTGCTGATTGAAAATATCGGTTATTTTCGAACCCTGCTTTGCATTCATTAGCTCACATTTCATGCACTCAAAAAGACGTTCCTTGTAATGCAGAAACACGTTTCTGCATTACAAGGAACATTTGTGCTTTAATGTTGTTCTGTTTGCTTATATAAATTATTTAGGTTACTATAATAGATTGATATAATTTGTTTTAATTCCAACGTGATTAATCATACCTTTTATTTATTTGTTTATTTTTATTTATTTATTTATTTATTTTTGTAAAATTTTTGACACAAACAAAATTTTTTAAATAATGCGTATTTAAATTTTAGCTGGAATTTTGTTTTAAAACTATTATATGGACATAGAGGTCTATTCCACTATTCCAATGAGAGCAAAATTCTCATTGTGTGTCGGTGGTGGTTCTTAAAACATAATTGGTACTCAGCACTCTGCCGAGTAATGAAAGGCCGAGTACTCGGCTACTCATTGCTTCGTTAAAATGTAAAAGAGTGGAAGCAATTTTTACTTGTCATACCTTGACAGGCGACTTTCTGGTTAAAATTAAAACTTGATTTGTTGACTTGCTTTGATGCACGTTTGTCTGTGTGTCTTTTGTTTGCAAATAAAACACTTACCGAAAAAACGCCCCCTTCCCCCCTTGAAAATTATTTTTCAAAAATTTAGTTTTCGTGTTCGCTTTGAAGCCTTATGAAGTAAAAGATATGGTTTGGGATTAAATTTAAACTTTTTTTTAAGTTAATTTGGAACACTTATTACACTATACTCGAGATTCTCCCTGACTTACCACTATCAATGGCTTAACCGATTTAATGGGATCCTGGATTCAGTTTTGTTTTTTGATCCAGACCAGAAGCCTAGCAACTCCTGATCCAACCCCTCTAGAGGTATTGATTTGGAATGGGAACTTCGAGGAACATATTTAACGTGCCCCGGCCACCACTAGTGAACCTTCGACCGGCTGGCATGGAACTTGGGACCCTCCAGTTGAAAGAGTACAACGCTTTACCGATTAGGGGCCATTCAATTAATTACGTAAGGATGATTTTGGCAGTTTTTGAACCCCCTCCCCCCATGTAAGGGTAAATGAGATTTTTTAACCCTCCCCTCCCCTTCCCATCTTACGTAAGATTCGAACTCGTTTTTCAAAATAATAAAATAACGAATCTTACATCACTGGAATCGTTATTAAATTCACTATTAATTATTATTTTTTTAAAAACTTTTTTGTGTAAAAAAATATTTACTAATTAGTTAGAATTTAAACTGAATGTTTTTTCGACAAATATTTTTTGTGCATGATGCGGTACTGATTAAAAATAAGACATTCCATACACTGTGCGGTTCTTTTATTATGTTTTACACTATTCATTCTTTGAAAAACAAGCAAAAAACGACTCCTCCTAATACGTTTTTTACCTTCCAGAAGGAAATGAAATATGATTCCTGCCGTGATAGACTACGCGATTTCTAATATAAAATATAGATTTGGAAAATATTACGTAAGAATGGGTCCGACCCCCCGTATCCCCCAAGTAGGATATGTTGAGATTTTTCCAACCCCCTCTCCCCCTCGGGACCCTTACGTAATTAATGAATGGCCCCTTAAGCCACCACGGCCAAAAAAAAAAAAAAAAAACTTGCCACAGCAACTAACATCAGTAATGCGCTCTGACATTGGTAATGCGCTCAAAACCTTTACTGCAATGTTTATCTTCACTCTTATCCTTGACATCAAAATAAATAAATTTTCAAGAATACAGACACACATACGTAAAAAATCTTTAAAGCGTTATTTTTTTATTTCTTAATTAGTTTATTCATTTTTGATTCATTTAAGAACTTTCTTACTTACCATTTTTAAGTGATTTAACTGCCAGATATGTTGCTCTGATGCCTGACTTTTGGGACAGCAGAAATGACTCAATCTGCAAATTATTAAACTAAATCAACGTAAAATTTTATTCGTCACTTGCGTTATTCAAAATATTTCTTTGGCGAACATATTTGCACAGTACATAAAAATCTTACTTGAGAAAATTGAATAACTATGTTTAGCTTTTGCGAATATATTCGCTTTTGTTTTAGTATTTCTGTTCTTCGAATTCTATTTGCAAAAATATTGTAAATTCTAAGAAGCTCATTTTATTTATTCTCAATTATTATTATCCTTATTTAGCCCCTTTTTTTTATCTTTAAATTATGTGAAAATGTAAATATGAGAAAACCTTTTTTAGAAAGTCTGTTAACATTTCTTTAAAATAAATTTTAGATTTTAACTGAAAATAAGATTATCCTCTTTTTACATTGATTTTCTTAGTGCAATTTATTTCGCTCTTGCATTTAAAATTATCGGATTGAACTTTTATCTGAAGTCAAATGCAGCCATAAGTAACCAAATCGAATCTGTGAGATGGAGTAAAAAATGAATTAATGAAAAAAATCAACTATATGCCGCGGCACTGTTGCGAAAAATAGTTTGCTAAAGAAGAAAACGGTGTATTCTCATCTTTCACCGCTCTCCGTTTTCGAAATTAAATTTCTGGCTTCTTTTCGGGAATCAACAGTTTCTGCTGATACCCCCGTCCTACCTTCAGGCCAAAGAATGTACTAATGCACGTACTCTGCGCCATTGAAAATCGTCTCTAGCCGCCATCTTTGCAGTCGTTGCCATGGTAACGCGTCGTTTCGTCTCCGAAACAGATTCAACAAGTTCTTCATTTGGTTGCCTCTTTCTTATCGCTTGACTGAATCTGATTGGAAAAGACGCAGCCCCGTTTCGAGCCCAGGGGCCAATAGAGAGATTGATGCATTGATATATGTAACAATATCTAGTCCTAAAAAATGAGTCTAGATTCCCCCCCCCCTCCTGCCCCTTCCATTACACTATATTCATGAATTTTCTAGGCCTGGCAGCTCTTTCCAATGATGACGTCTGTCAAATAGATTTTTTTTCCTTTTAGGATAATTAATGAGATCAAGTTTCTGTTGTAATAATTGAATGATTATTCTGTCACGTAATACGTAAATGATTATTCAATTACATTCGCAATTACTTGTAGACATGTTTAGTGTTCTTTGTGTGTGAATACGTTCAATTAAAAACATTTAAGTGGAAACAAAATTTGCTTTCAATTGCCGATTTGCTTAGACGTTCGTTCATATGTCTTCATTTGTAAATAAATCGCTCGAACGAAAGCCCCCCCCCCCCCTCCTCCCGCAAAAGTAATTTTCCAAAGATTTTGCTTTCGCGTTCGAAATCTTTTTATTCATACAGTTAAGCGCCATCATCCAGGGCCCGAATTGAATAAATAAACGCGATGAGAGGAAATGGTCTATTGAAACCATCCTACCATTACAATATTAGCGCCTGCTTTGAGCAAAGGTTTTACCCACAGTTGAATATTTTTGTGTGTTAGCCGTGAATTTTTCGCTAGTTTTTAGGCGCTTCTACTATTTCCATTGGGACATTTTCTTTTAGAATTGATTTATCAACTTTGGATTTTTCTTTGTTGAAATTTGAACGTCGTCTTTAAAATTTGCGTGAATCTAAATTAATAAGTAGGGTCGTCATCAAGACTTCAATTACTAAAAATTTCATCATCGACTTTTTTTCAAGAATATAAGGTTTGCAATTCTCTCTTCTATTGCGTCTTAATAGTTTGAAGAAAAATAGGTGAACAGATAACAGGTATTTCCGTTTCTAATTATTGTTTGCAGCTAGCTCCGTTTTGGAAACTGGCAGGTGAATAACTTTATAGAAAACACCGACATGCCCTTAAAATATCTTATAAGTATACCCCTCCATTCAAAAGAGCTATACAGTTGACTAATTCTACTTTAGGTCAGTGGAAAGGGATTAGTAACCCACAGAGGAAAATATAAAATGGTTGATTAATCCGCTCACATTATAGGAACTTTTTAAAATTATGTTGGTTCAAGAAGGCGGGGATAATGTTTTGCTCGTCGATTGACTCATTTTGATTTTCATCTCAAATTCAGAAAAAGAGCCCTCTCAGGAACGCATGCTCAAGTCTCTCGATGAGCAAAGATAGTAGTACAATTGGCAAAATTTGCCTTCCATTGAAGAGTCCTCAAAAATAAGCGATTCATTTGTCAGTGAATATTTCTTTTTTAGCTGGTTGGCAAATATCAAAAAGAGCGTCTTCTGTAATAATTCTAAATGAAAATATCCTTAGTTTCCCTTCTTTCGTTACTACAGTCTAGGGATATGACGTTCATGAACGAACGGATCTAAAACAGACTTTTGACGATGAACGGCTCTGTACAATCTCATAAATAATGAACAATCGTTCCTCTGAACGGTAAATGATTTGACATTTGGAGCATTATTTTCATGCTTTATCAGGGTTGGCAGGTTTCTGCCAAGGCGGTAAAAACCACTGGTAGAAACCGGTTAAAACCGGCATGGCAAAAACCCCTTTCTGCCACATTTATGGCAGAAACTGGCAGAAACTCAAAAAATGACATAAATGCAATTCCCGACATACAATAGAAAATGTATAAGAAAAATAATTAAATATTAACCCAAATACAATTTATTTACAATACTATCACCATTCAAAATCAAATTTTACATTGTTTTCACACTGCAGCAGCCTGTAACAAAATATAAGTTTTGACGCTGTTTCTAAACCTAAACAATTTCTTAATTTGTTGTGCACAAAGGAGAAATTTGAGAAGATTCTTTCAATCCCATCAAAACACCGATGTTAGAAATTAAAACATTGATAGTATTTATACATTGACCAAAAAACATTGATGTTTCCAAACATCGATGTTTTAAAACATCGTTCTTTTTATCAATGTATAACATACATTTTTGAATATACTACACTAATTTAAGCAATACAAAAGAATACGTATCCGACGAATATATTGAAAATACTGAACCTCAAATCATGAATATAATTTAATAAGGATAATTTCGCAACAGCTTGGTATTATAGTTGGGCAAAAATTGATAATAAGACAAGCACCGGTTAATACAAACTAGTTATAGTAATAATTAAATATTTTCAAACTTAATTAAACTAAAAGTAAATTTACATCAAAAAAGAATCTAAGAAAAAATGCATCATGCACTTACCGTCAGTTGAATGATGAGAAAAAGTTGTGCTAATTATTTTAAAAATACAAAATTAACTCTAACAATAATTTTTAAGAGTAAGAAATATGTGTTGTACTGTTAGTTAATAATTAAACACAAATTTAAGGTAATAGACAGACGACTTGTTGGGGGAATTGATAAGTAAGCCCGAATATTGGTGTTGACAGTTTGGAGAAAAAGAAATTTCATTACTTTGTCCCCCAGAAGGGCATTTCTCTTTTCGCAGACTATCTCACCAGTCTGAGAAACATCTCTTTCTGATGGAACAGAAGTTTCCATCACTATCAAATGCGTATAGGATTTTCCTTTAGTTTAAGAACTGGAGCCTTGAAATAGACTGCAAGTTCTGGCACCAGACTACCAGTGTCAGGTCCTTCCAATAGCCTTGATCTCTTTTTCACTCTCTAGCTAATCTTTTACTATCTTGTAGTGATTTTCCCAAAAATCATCCTCTACGCAGAAAAATTGTTCTTATAAAACGGGTGCAAAAAATGATTTTTTTTTTTTTTTGGCAACGCCATAAGTAAACTTAATTACCTAGCGAGAAGATTGGAGCAAAATTTTATGATAATTTTCAATTAAAATGCAAAAACATCAGCATCAGGAAAACATCGAAAACAAAACATCGATAGTCCAAAAACATTGAAAGTAAAACATCGATGTTTTAAAAAAAAATCGATGTTTCCAAAACATTGACATCCATGTTACGCCCCTAGTTTCAACCAATGAAACTCTTTACATTTATGAGTCAGTGAATCTAACCAATTATATTGTTTCTTATATATACAGCAAAGTTGAAGACTGTGTTGGTACTTATATAATTGGATTATTAGCTTTCCATAGAAATCAAAATGGGCGGGGGGAGCTATTTGAGAATAGCTTTATTCAGTTATATTAAGTGTAAAATGACAACTTCCTGAATTTTAGAATTTAATGAAATAAAAAAAATCTGTATTTATTTAAATATTTGATTTATCACACTTTATACTAAATGCAAACAAAATAATTATAAACAAACTGTAAAATTTGTTACTTACAACATTACAAGGCTAAAATTTCTAACACATAGCAATTTCAACTATGATAAATTTTACTTTGCTTTAGAAATGTCAGTCTTGTTATTTAACATATTTTTACACTAATTATTAAATAACTATTATATTAAGTTTTTGCAATGACGAAATGAGTTATATTTTTTATTTTACTTAATTGCCTGTCATTAAGTAATTACTAGAGCAATTAAAAACGTTTTCTAGTTTTTGCCAGTTTCTGCCGGTTTTTACCGGTTATAACCAGTTTCTGCCACCGGCAGGGCAAAAACCAGTTTCTGCCTGCAAAAAGCCTACCCTGTGCTTTATACATCTAAACCTAAGAAAATGTTTTGATTACGTTTTTATTGACATATGAGACAGTGAGAAGCAAAGGGATGTATGTAGACATATTCAAGTTTTGAGTAAAACGTGTTTAAAGTTCCACTCGTAGGTAAGCTGTCATTGATTTTTTTTCAAAATCACGCTGTATAAGCAGCACCTACCAGGGCTACTAGTGCTATTTCTTGCCCCAAACAGAGGAGTGGTTCACCTACCACTTTTACTGGTTATCTCCAAATTTCTAATTTTGGCACTTACATCCCTTTGTGCTTCTTACTGTCTCATATTTTCTTACTTTTAAGAAATTTTATCCTTTTCCTTAAAAGAAAGTTACTGATACAGTGAAACAGTTTTAATATACTTTTGAGTAACTCTCGCAGATAGATCACCTTTTAACTTTTTAAAAATGAACGAAGTTCTTCAAATGAACGAGTTCAGTGTACGGGTATAAAAAATGAGCTCTCCTGTAATGAACGGATCATTAAAAAGAACGACAATGCCCATACCTATTTCAGTAATTAAATGCCGTATGAGATTTCTCTGTTGTGAATCTAGTCTGTTTGACAAGAACTATTTTGTTATTTATTATCAACCTCTCTCGCTCTCGTCTTCCGCAATATTTTCGGTTAGCTTATCACTACGATGGATATCAAATGACTTGATTGTCTCGTCATTCCCTGATCAGAAAACTATCTACCATTAAATGGAAGCTTCGACCAATAAGGGCAAAGCAAGTGTTTCTCGGATTGCTGAAATCTACCACCGACATTTATGACGAAAGGTATTGGGCAATGGAAGGGTTCTCGCTTTTCACTCATAGAAGTAATGAGGCCGGCGTAAGGATACCTAAGAGAGTGGAAAGATGGGGATCCTCTCTCTCTCTCTCTCTCTTTGGTAAGCTCCACCCCTCCCCTCCTCTCCTCTAATATGTCACTTTAATCAGCGGGGCACACACTCGGTTGCAGAGGGAAGAGTCATTATAAAATGGGTTCGGTGTTATGTTTGTCTAGGGGGTGTTTGGTCGCGGAGGGAGAAATAGGAGTTGTTGTTTTATGGGAGCATGCATAAAACGCAATGAGAGGAACAAATAGTCGATTGAAACCATCCTACCATTACAATTTTAGCGTCTGCTTTGAGCAAAAGTTTTACCCACAGTTAAATATTTTTGTGTGTTAGCATTGAATTTTTAGGCGCTGCAACTCTATTTGGTATGTGGCAGTCAAATCTAAAAGATTAATTATTTTTTAGAGAATCTTTCCATTGGGACATTTTTTTTTTTTTTTTTTTTTTAGAAATTTTGATTTATTAACTTATTAACTTTGGATTTTTCTTTGTTGAAATTTGAACGTCGTCTTCAAAATTTGCATGAATCTAAATGAATAAGTTCGGCCATCATCAAGACTTCAATCACTAAAAATTTCATAATCGACTTTTTTTTTACAATATAACGTTTTCAAGTCTTCTATTGCGTCTTAATAGTGTGAAGAAAAAAATAACTGTAATCTGCTCATTACATTGCATCCTATAGGTTTTTCCATTTCTAATTATTGTTTGCAACTAGCTCCGTTTTGGAAACTGGCTGGTGAATTAAATCATCATCCTAAAATCCTTACAGAATTCAATTAAACACTAAAAATCTACATCAGATTCATTAGTGCCATGTACTTACTAAAGTTGATGATACAGCCATTTAAACTTTTCATGACAATAATAGTTGTTCCTAAGCATTCCTCCCAATCAAAGACAAGTGTTGCGTTAGAGAAAATGTAGATGAATTAGTCTTTTATTTTTTGAAGCACCGAATGCAAAATATATTTCAAAAGCTTTAAAACATGTTTGTGGATAATTCAGCATCGCTGATAGAACAGAAAGCTTTTGTAAGTTGAAAATATATTGTTACTTTAGTATGTGGAACAGAGGCATTCCAGCAGTTGATGAGGTCCGTGGCAAATACTTTTTCCACCCCTTCCTGCGCACGCAAAATAAGTATTAAAATCAACTTGTTGCTTCACGAGGAATATCAAAATCAGCATCATAACATATAATATAAACGTTCTTTTTTTATGTGGATAGTATTTAATATGCAAATAAATTACCTAAATTCGTGCAGGTGCACCTAGAGCGGTGCTGATTATTGCTGTTTAAAACAAAAAGAAAATACAATTTCCAATACCAGCTGAAATAACTTGCGAATCTGGAGAAAATTACTTGAGACAAGAACTGTATAATGTAATAATGTGTAGTTTCAGATTGTGTTTGGTTGGCCGTGACTCGGTGTAAAATTTATAAATTAATACTTTTCTTAAATTTATTTTTGAAATATGTTAGAAAGAAAAAAATAAATTACACTTAAAAGCATCAGGGTAGTATAAAAAACTTCGAACTTCAATAGTGAGTAGGATTTAGCCGATTCCTTCCCCTTTGTACCTCCCTTGTACAATGATTCGTGGACTTGTAATGTAATATCTCTTGAAAAGTTACTGCCTGCCACAGCTAAATTGAAAAATATCTATGTTGGTCTTCAAAAAATGTTTTTCAATACAGAACATGGCCTATAAAAATAGCCTAGTGCGCCGTTTTCTGCATGTCTCACCAAAAAGCTATTTCACCCGCCGGTAACTTTAGCTTTGGTCTGGCATTTCCCTTTGAAGTTTTTATGCAGGTAAAGAAGACTTCCATCCTGAAAAGCCGTGTTTATCTTGTTTAGTTGATACAAGAAAGAAAAAAAAAATCTTTTTCTTTATCTCTGAACAGCAAAATGGCTGCATGTAGCGTTTTCAATTTCTTGTAGGAATGCCTTCCCCAACTGATTCATCTCCGTTCCGCCAATCAGACGACCCGTAAAACTCCCCCTCTTTGTGCGAGCCCCCTGGTTCCCTATCAACTGGTTGCATGTCACGGATAGATGAGAAAACGGTAAGGGGAGACGTGTCTCCCCTGATACCTGAGGAAGAGTCGTCTGCCTCCCCTCTCCATCCTTCTTGAGGGGTCATATTTCGGCGCGTGCCGATCTTCCCCCGTCTTTACGTTCCAAGTCATTAGTGTTTTGCAGGGACCGTCGCGGGGGAATGCATTTCAAACTTTTGGGAAAAGGACTCGCATTTTACCATTTATACTTCCCTACATAAAGTTATCTTCAATCTTGTTTTCCCTTCAACTGCGTTGTCTTGGCAATCTTTTACAATGGAAAATACAGACAGGAAAAAGTATTTTCCGTCTCAGTGGGACTATTTTGCTCTAATTTGTATTCTAGATTGTGCAATACCGTCGCCAAATAATTCAATCTACCAACTTCTGCACCGCCCCCCCCCCCCCCCCACCCCCTCGATTTTCTCTAGTTTTGCAGATATTTTAACATTAAAACAGGCATATGTGCAAAATTACACTATCACAGGGGCGGATCCAGAAATTTTTATAAGGGGAGTAAAGTTTCATTGGACAGACCTCCATCGTAAAAAAGTATTAGTTAAGCATAGTATCATCAGCCCATCCCCCCAAGGGTAAAGGAGTACCCCTTATATGCTACGGAGCATGCCTACCCCAAATGAGACAAAAACCCTTTCAAATTGCTATTCCCCCTACTCCTTCTAAAACTTACAGTGGCGCAACCTGCACCATGTGGATCCTATTCCCTCATGTTTTCATCAAAAGCCACATTTCCTTAGTCAGACAGATTGGTCATGATGGGAAAGCACGCGCACACACACATGTGGTTTGATATGGAAGAATGCTCTGAAAAAACGTTAAACTCATTAGATATGATTATTCTTTAGAAAACGAACAAAAACCTCAAAATAGCTATAGCACAGTAAAGGTACCCAGTCAGTCATTTTAATTATGATGCGTTGAGAAAAAATACCTTGCAGAATCAAGTTAAAAAAAGAAGTTTAACATCGATTCTACGTACTATTTTTTGAATCTAAAAATATTAACTTTAAAAAATGATCATAATAAAATCCTTGCTACAGGGGGATTAGCTGACCCTTTGACCCTCCCCCGAATCCGCCCCTGCGACTATCGGAAATTACAACAGATTAAACTGTTCTGTTCAATTTCAGTAAAGAAAATTTTAAATCCTTTTATCTAAAGTATAGTTAGTAATTTATGTACCTTTAAGACTAACGTAAGTTACATTATCGCTACTTTAATGGAGGGCGGGAAAACGTTCACTTGGTGCATATAATGGATTGGACTCGCGCTCTTTTGACCCTGTTTAATTGTAACTTTTTTTTTTTTTTTTTTAAGGATTACGTTCATGTGGCTCAATGCGGAATAAGATTCAACATAAAATGCACTAATTAAACGTAAAATCACAATTAGGTTTATTCCCAGTTTTGCCGACATTTTAAATTTTCACCCCCATTTAATACATCAAAAAGGCATAATTGAAACTGAAAAATGGGAGGGGGACAACTTTTTTAAACAGAAATGTTAACAAATAAAAAGAGAAAATTTTTTATGTCATTTGATCCCTTTTATAACAATTATTAATAAGATTTGTTTTTAAATTTCTTTTTTTTTAATTAACTTATTTTATTTATTTATTTTTATTATTATTCCTGTTATAAAAATCAAGTGGAATGCGATTTCCTAAATGGATCACGATTATCATGCTGCTGTCCTTGAAGTTAGAATAATTTATTTTCTTTTTTCTTCCCATTGGATGAGCTGGAAATATTATACTCTTATAAGGATGGATGATTATTTCAATAACCTCCTCTGATTTTTAATCCAAACATCGCTGAACTCGATTCTTTCATTTGGATCGAAAACAAAACAAGCGATCTTCTTCCCCCTTTCCATCCTCTCCTCCTTATCCTTGTTTCATGATTTATCATCATCGCACACTAAACCTTGGCATTATTATCGAAATTATCTCAGCTCAACAAGTTTGGGGAAATAAGGGGAAGGCCCATTTACCTAATTAGAAACACATTAATATGTGTGCCCTTTTTTTTACCATGCGATCATCGAAAATTTAGGGGAAAAAACCGAGGCAAGAGCACTTCTATTTTTACGCTGGCAATATTTTTTTTCTACCTCTGTGCGAGCACAAATACGCCCCTTAATCGTTATTCCTGGCAACAAGCTCGTGGTAACTTATAAAAAAAAAAATTTTCTTTGCTTACCATCGTCAAATATTCAGATAGTTGTTAGGGTTGGAATACGTGACAACTTATTCCGCGGGGACCATTGGTGTGGAGGTGTATCTGTGATCGATGCCACGTTCTAGGCGAAGTATGAATACCATATAAATAAATCAGCGAAGCATAAATAAGAGTTCTTCCTTATAAATTGCTCCATCCTTGTGGCATTAATAATAAAGGACTCCTTACACCGTTAAATTGTAACAAAGCTTTGGAAGTTTTCTTGCTATTTTTTTTCTTCTATTTATTTTAAACCTCCCCCCCCCCCAAAAAAAAAAGTTTGTAAATTCTTTTCTGAATTTGTTAACGTATTAATGAGAATGTACTCTAATAAATAAGCGTACAAAAGAAAACAAGAATCTTTTTCCATCTGAAATATTTTGGTGTTTAGAAGTACCTAACCTTTTTTTTTTTTTTTTTCTTTTTTTTTTTTTTTCTTTTTTTTCTTTAAATGCAATACCAAACTCTCTTCAGGAATTTCTGACCTGTATTTTCATAATAATTAATAACTATACTGAAATTTGTTTCTTGCAAAACAGTTTTCTGCATAAATAGGAATTTGTTTTATCTTAATGCAAAGTAGACTGCTCTTTTTGTTTAATAGTTGTCATATAAATATTCGTGAATGATCATGAACTTGCAATTTCTGTATTTTTCTGTTAAAACAAATAATACCGTTAAAATATGTATTGTATGTTTAAAAATTATTGGTTTTCTTCTTTTTAAAATTTAAATGAGTTGAGCCTTCTTAATTCGCTGCCAAACGAGTTTTCAATGCCTGATCGCCTATTGGTTTTGAGAACTGATTTCAAAATGTTATTCAATTTTCCTTCATTCTTTTCTGGCAAGATGTCGCTTTTTGGTGATATTTCACTGCGAGCAATTATTAGCGGAATCGAATTGAAAGTTAAATAAAATATTCATTTGGCGTAGTTTGGCTATATTCTGAAACTTTGTTCTGGTAACCCTAGCGACTTGTTCACTTGTGACTTCAGCAGCGAAAATGAAAACAGCAACTGATCACTTTTTAAAGAGAGAAAATAAGATAAAATTAAGGAATAAAAGTAACTAACTCCATATTTTCAACCATGCTTTTTCAGGAAAAAATAGCTTTGAAAAATGGTAAACAACCCAATTGTGCTGGAAAAAAAAATTATGCATGCTTAGTAAATGAGACGCTTCTTTTTCATATTTTAGGTTACGATGGTCAAGGTGCAAGAGTGCCATGTCTTTCGATCTTGCATGGATTGCCTTGGAGCCAATGATCCTTACTGTGGGTGGTGTTCCTTAGAAAACAAGTGAGTCATCTTTTTGTATGTTCGAAACGTATTCAGCTCTTGAACAATATTATTTTAAAAGACACTTTATTCGAAAAAACCTGTGAAATCTGTTGGTAAAACGCTTAATGTACTTAATGAAAAATAGCATTAAGTATTTCGTTTTCCCTCTTTTTTTTTTAGATGTAGTTTAAGAGGGGCCTGTGCAGAAGCTGCTCAAGATCCACTTTATTGGCTGTCATACAAAAGTGGCAGGTGTACAACGATCACAGAAGTACATCCTCCTCAAATTCAACGCACAACTGCTCGCATTGTAAGTTCTGTTTCAGGTCAAAATATTTTTTAACCAAAACAAAAAAACTCTCTTAAAAGCTGCTCTATTATTATTGTTAGCCTTCAATAATATCTATTTAATTTTTTTCCCCATATATTTACTCGAAATCTATACATAAAATTTCTCAGTGGCTAATATATTTATTTTGACTGTAATCAAAAGTTTCAGGTAAGTATGATTATTTAACTTGAGTGACAGACAATAGTGTTACTTTAATTTCCTGTAAATTGTTATCATATATAGGTATTTAAAAAGTTACTCAAATACTATCGTGTTCCCCTCATTAAATCTGTTTTCAGAAACGAAAAAAAAAAAAAAAGACGAAATTATTAGTAAAGACTAAAAAAAATATCAGCCGACCGCTTATTGGTTTGAGCAGCAAAAACTGACTGTTTTTGAGCTAGCTAACATGCAGCATCCATAACTTATTGAGCTTGTGATAAATTGCAATCATATGAATTTTGATGATGCCTCAATTTTATTAAAATATGTCTATAATTTTAGCAGTAAGCATCTGTTTTCAACATCTATACCTTATGTTTATTTATAGTTGAGCTTAGTGATAGACAACTTGCCTGCTTTGGAAGGTCAGTTTTTCTGTGCTTTTACTGCATTTGGAAAAACACTCATTTCGAATGCCACTCGCTCAGCCAATGGAGTCAATTGCCCTACCCCACACACAGATTCATTGCCAACCATTCCACCAGGCGAACGTAAGTATTTATTTCATTTTAATTATTTGCTTGTATGGTAGACATTGGCTCGAAATAATGCAAATAATTTGATGGATTTGGAAAGAAAAATACTTAGGAAAATATACGAATGGATACAAGATGCAAATTTGAATAATAAGAAGGAATATTTGTTTAAATGTAAATGTTTAACCACTCATCTTTAGGTTTTTAAGCGGCATTATTTATGGCTGAGTCATATTGCAGAATTAGAAGGTCTTGTGTCGTCTTATGAGCCACGTAGTAGTGTAAATTTTCTCTTTAAATCCTAAATGTTTTAATTGTCTCTTGTTCTGATTCTCTTGAAATTTTACTCGTCTGATATTGTTGGTATTGAACATAAATTGAATGTTTAGTGCTTTCCTGTGATTAGATGTCAAATTTTCATTTTAAACTTTGCACTTTAGTCTGCTGCTGTATCTGATGCACGAATGTTTTCAGAAAGGATCCTATACGATACACAACATGTATTGGTTCTCATCAGTGGCGTAGCTAGACCCGACTTTCGGGGGGGGGGGGGGGGTTACTTCTTTTATATATATATATATATATATATATATATATATATATATATATATATATATATATATGTATAATCGCTTGGAATTTTTTCCTTTTCTTGTTTTTTTTTCTTTCTCTTCTCTCTTCTTTTTCTCTTTTTTTTGAGACTAACTTTTCGGGGGGGGGTTTTGTCCCCAAAACCCCCCCCTTAGCTACGCCCCTGGTTCTCATAGGAAATCAATGACTGCTATTTTTACTGTCCCAAAATCTTTAAATCTCCGGCCCGAAGATCGGACAATGGTGATGGAGTTGTAAAAAAATTATGGTGAAAATTGATGAATGTATTAGACAGTTAAGAGCAAGAGAAGAGGTTAAGATTTTAAAATTGTTGTTGGTAAATGGGTGAACTAAACTCGTAAAAAGGAGTAGAAGACTAATAATAAAAATCAAATATAGTTACAGTAAACTCTCGATTAGTCGCGGAGTTCCGTGGCACAAGCGCCGCGGAAACTAAAAACAGCGGATAAACCACAAAAAGGCTAAAATAAGGGACAATTAGGTAAAAAATGTCCTTCCTCAAAAACTTAGCTGTAGTGATGCATAGTAATTTTTCAAATATTGAAAATATATACAGTGTAGTAAAAATATTTGTTTTTGCACAACAAAACTTAACATCAATTCGTATGTACGATTAAAAAATCACAGTAGATAAATAAAAACAACTGAATTAATCATGAGTCTACATTTATAGACTTAAAATTACAGAAAGATTTCATTGTAAGACTTAGATTATGCAGATCCAACCGTCATGAAAATTACTGTATGGCAGGAAGACTCGTCAAAGCTGTAAAGCGATCTAAGAAGATTTAGCAGCGGTAGAAATTAATACGAAAATGCTTTCATGGATTTGTGCCAACGCAAGTGCCCTCGTGTTCCTTCTCTAGTAACGCTGTAAATCGTTTTTCACTGCTAGTGCAGTGTTAATGCAGGGAAAACAAAATCCCTCCTTATCATCGCTACACGACGTATGAAGTTCCAACCAGTTCTGTGGTTTCTGACCTGATTTAAAAATAGGGATGCAACAATTGATCGAACGTAGTTGATAATTGATTACCTTGGCGATTATTTGTAATCGCTTAATTTTTACTGATTAATCAGTGGAAACATTGCATTTTAATTAAAATTACTTGAAGTATATCTGGAACAAGAAAATATATTTCAGCTGAATGGTGTTATTAACAATTAATAAATATAATTTTCTGCAACATTAGATAACATGTATCAAGAGATATATAATAGTAATAAATAATACAAAAAAAAAATGAAGAGCTATTTTATTTTAAAAATTTATTAAGTAAATGGGTATTTAAAAAGAATTAAGTTTGGGGTAAAAATATATTTTTCTTCCTATCTGTAGGTTTCCCTCCCCTCAAACTTTTGAGGAAATAACTTCAATTTAAACATTTTTTTCCCCGTTATTATATCGTCGGCACCATGCTAAACTAAGAATGTGAAAAATCGCGATTTTCATATTCGATGGTTTGCCGTAGTCAGGGGTGCCCACTGGGGGGGGGGGTTAAAAGTTATTTATTTATTTAAATTTATTTATTGAAATATTTAAATTTATGTATTGATTTATTTTTTTCTTCAAATTATTTATTTTATTTTATTCTGTTTATATTTTAATTATTTATTTAGTTTGTGTGTGTACTGTGTATATGTTTTTGGCGCAGCACACAACTTTTCTTTTAAAATAATATAAATAAAAGTAAATAAACAAATTTTAAAACAATAAATTAATTGATAAAAGTTAAAAAATAAACAAAAAATAAAAAAGGGAAAGAGGATTGAGAAAACTTTTTTTTTGGGGGGGGGGGGATCTGCGCCATTGAATTTCGGGAGGATGGGCACCCCAGGCCGTAGAACTCAAAAAGAGCTACCTTCTGGTTATAACTATTTTAAACAATAGTTTTACACTCAAAGTTACCTATAAAATTAAAACATTAAAATTAACTAAGCGTGTCAGGTAGAAAAGAATATTGTTTTGGCTCTCCTGAAAAGTGCCAATTTTCGCATTCGTTAGTTTAGCCTGCTGCCGATGATATTTACTTTTTTTTTTTACAAACAATTACAACATGTATTTTACAATTTTCCTTTGAGATAACATTCAGCTCTCAACAACTCGAACTCCCAAAAACATTCAAGTTTTTGGTAATATTTAAGTTATTGAAAGTTCCCACAGCCTTCTGAAGAGTTTGGTACCTAATAAAAGCTTCCAGATAAAAGAACATTCGAGTTGTAAGGCTTCAAATTATCGAAAGTTGACTCTAATTCGTTCAACAAGAATTTAATTACTCTTAAACATTTTATTTTCTATACACTCTTTTTTTTTTTTTGCCGAAATAGATTGTTGAAGCAACCACACCCTCCCTATCTTAATCATAGTGCTTTAAGACTGTCATATAATTTTCATTAAGAATAAAAGTCTTGGATTCAGTGGCTACTAATAATAAAAATGCCACTGCTACATTAATTCAAAGTGTCAACTGACCATAGGCTACAAATTGAATATTTTTTTGCTTACTCAATTGAGTATAATTTTACTAAAAACAACAAGAAAGTTTGCCTCCAAAATTTAAGTTAAATTTTATGACGAAATATTTTTTTGAAAATAGTAAAAGTAGAAAAATATAATCATCTCACAAAGATGATTAAAAAACTTTTTTCAATTTGAAAAGTTGAAATCGTAAAAAAAGACACTTTGGTGAAGAAGTCATGTCAAAAATCTTTTGCATTTTAATTTATTGACTGCCATTTAATTTAATTATAATTGTCTTCCAATTAATCAGTAATTGGTTATTTGCGTATGGGTACATTCCTACTTGAAAATTCAAGGTTCTCTTTTGACTTAGAATTTAATGTTTTGATGTTCTGAAGTAAGATTTAATACCATGTAATATTATTTGCAAGTTTTCAAAGCTGCAACTACTGCATTTAAGACAATGCAATTAGATATGTATGTTTAGTTTTCGCTGTCTTGTGCTTTATTATTAGTATTTTTGTACTCTACTCATATACTTATATAGAGCTTAAATATAAAGATGACAAGCTGTTGGGAAGAAAAAGTGTTTTATTGAATTTATTTTTAATATAATTGAAAGAAAAATATGAGTCTAAATTACTTGATGCACAATTCCTTCCATTAACTTTTGGGTGCAAATCTTGTAACTTGGATTATGGTAACTATGGTATATTCATTGTAAAGCATAAATATCCTGTGACTGCATTTTAAACTTAATTCTTAAGATAATTTCTTGTGTAAAATTTGCTTTAAATTCAAAGTAGAAGCTTTTCAATGTATAAATTGCTTCTTCTTTTTTCTTTTAATTATAGATCATTTTACTGCTAAATTGTCTGTTAGAATGAAAATAGGACCAGATTTTGTTGCAACGAATTTTACCTTCTACGACTGCAGTACTTACACATCGTAAGTTTGTTGGTTTATGTATTTCCTCGGCATTTTATTAATTTTCTCAGTATTTTTAGTTACAATTTAGAAACAAACAAATGCCACAAAATGCATAGTTTTTCAAAAGACATTTTTGTATGGAATTTACCCATTGAGAAAAAGTAAAACCTTCCAAATATTTTGGTTAATAATAAAAAAACTTAAGTTTAAATTTTCCAACTTGGCATTTAAAAAAATTGCTGTTTGTGTATGTAAATGTTAAACACAAAAACCTTGATGTTATGATGTGTTTTTTTTTTTTTTTTTTTTTTTTTTCTAATTCCTTGTAATTTTATTTTTGAACTGTAGATGATTTTCTCCTCAAGACTATTATTATATTTTTTAATGCTTAACTATCTAATTTTAAAATTTAAAAATTTCATTTATTACTCATATTATTTCTCAAGTGTGCTCTTTTGTGACAATCTCAAACCTGGGTTTTGTTAGTTTTGATTGATTTTTTTCTCCTGGTTAATCTTGATCCGAATTTCCAAGAATATATAATCTAAACTAATTGGAGGATTCTGAACCTCAGTTGTACTTCTGCATTACAATCAGAAAAGAAAACATTTATTTTCACATGGTGATTTTTTGTGTGTGGAGTTTCCTTAAAATGCTTTACTTTTGTAGTTTTATGAATTATTATTTTATTTTTCACCATCATCGGTGAAAAAATAACAGCTCACATTGTGGCTGTCTTTTGAAAAATTGCTGTTGAAAAGATTGGATTTTTGAAGCTGTTAAGCACAAATGCTTCACATGGGTCGGCTAGTATTATATAAAATTAATTTTTTTGGTTATGTTTTGTAAATCTAACAATTTCATTTTTTAATTCAAAATATACTTCAAAAAAATAAAATTCAAATTTAATAAAACACTAAAAATCAATCCAAATGTATAAAATAAGGGGGTTTCTCTCGCCCAAAAATGATCGTAATTTTAACTGATTTATCTCTGTAAATGAGTTAAAGTTTGCTTATAAAAATGAATTGTGCCTTGTGGAAAGTTTCCTTTTTTTTTTTTTTTTTTGTTAATTTATCTTTGCAATTATAAATGCTTTTTTTTTTACATACTCCCTTTATGTAACCAAATTAAGGGAGAGAAAATCCATTTTCTTTGAAATTTGAAATGTATCTGATGTCATACTTTTCCCCCTATTAGTTGTACTCAATGTGTGTCCAGTGATTTTCCTTGTGATTGGTGTGTAACTGGTCATCGCTGCACCCACGACACTGGAGAAAATTGCAGAAATGATGTACTTGTTACTGGGGTTTCTGTAAGTGTATTACTGTTTTTGCTTCCTCCATTTAATAACGTTTTGTGCAATTTCATATGTTTAATTTCTTTGACTTTCAAACAAATGACTGTTTTATCTGTAGTATATTTTTAAGAAACAATGATATGGTAATTTGTATGTGGTTCTTTTTAAAATGTGAATAAAGTTCTCAAAGATACGACTAATTGCGTATTTGCAAATGATTTATAGTAGAAAATTTTAAAGTTTGTAGAATACTCATAACATTAGATTGATTAAATTGTGTTACTAAATTGAATTGTGTGTGTTATAATGACTAAACTGTGAGAAAAATATCTATATATTTTTTCATTCCTGAAATCAGTAGGACACACTCCCAAGGGCGCCCATATAGGGGGACAAGTGGGGGCTTGGACCGGCCCTTTACAAAATAGAACTTCCTTGGTTTTAGTACTTTTTTCTTTTAAAAAATGTATAAACATCTCTTCACCAGCCATTAATGAATAAGTTATTAAAAATGACAAATTTTAATGACTATTATGTCCTGAAATCGGTTTCCATGGGGAAATATCCTGCTAAGCCATCGGGAAAATATCAGAGCCTCTTCCTATAATATTGCATATAGGCGCCCATGCACACTCCTAAATAATGTTATTAAATAATAAATCATCTCTTGCCCTTATTTATGGTTTATTAAAATGATTTGAAACTGTGCTTGAAAATTGTAAGTTAAATTAGAAGAATCACATTTCAGAATTCTTGAGCACTCCTGTTTAAGCAGGGTAGCATTGTAAAATGTAGTATTTGTTTTAATATGGAAGTGTAACATTGTTTCATCGAAGAAAAAAAAGTGGATTCCCTAGATTTGTATTCTTGTAAACAGTGTATTGGATTATCCATTACTAGATTAAATAATATGATTACTGTAATGATGTTAATCATAATATCAAGGCACAATGATAAATTTCAATTAAATATACTGTGGGGAAAAAGCTTAATTGAATACTATGCAAACAGTGATTCAACTGTCTTTCAAGGTATAACATTGATTGAATTGTTTTTTTTTTTAATTATTATTACCTATTAAAAAAAATCCTTGACTTTTGTTTCTGTTGTATGTTTTCTTTAAATAATTTCCACTTGCATATTTTATTGATTAGCTGAACGTATATCCCAAGTATTCATTTTTCAATATATACCAAAAACCATTTTCACTAAGTTTAAAATATTGAAAACCAAATATTATTCCTGTGAACTATTAGGCTGAAAATAAATTAAAATTCTTTTTCAGTTTTTGATGTCCAAATTATTGAAAAAAGTTTTATTGATAAGTTGATAATTTTTTAGAGTATTGGACCAAGTATTCGATCTGGTCCAGGTTTTTGCCCACGCATTAACAAGACTTTAAATGGCTCCACTGAAATCCTGGTTCCATCTGGTATCAGCAGGAGAATTTCTGTCAAAGTAGATAACATACAGGTGGGTAGATTACTGAAAACTCATATATGTATGTATTAAATCTAGTACTAGTTTTGCATTTAATAGTTTGATTAGTTACTTACACTATGGGATAATTTTGCTTAGTAGAAAGTATAGAAATACAGTGAAGCACCGTTTATACGTTTTTGAAGGGACTGTATGAAAAAAGAGTACAGATGAAAAAACGTATAATAGGTATAGGTTAATGCGTATTAGACTCTACAGCGACCAATTTAAAAAATGTATAATTGATAAAAACGTATAAAAGAGAAACGTATAAACGGTGCTTCACTGTATGCATTTTAAAAGATCTATTTACAAAACAGAATTGATAAAACAAGAAAACAATAAAGTTGATTCAATTAAGAAAAAAATGTCTTGTCTTCTTTCTGAAATTTTTTGTCAAAATATTAACTGGTACAGCTCAGTATCTTTTCTCTTTAATATTTTTTCAAAATCATTTTCTTCCAATTTACTATACAGAAATGAAAGTGCTCAACTATTGTTATTGTCGTTATGATTATTATTTTATATAATTATTGAGTATCGAATGAGATTATTTTGTAAATAATATTATAATTTTATCATCTATGCTGTAACATATTAAAAACCGAATCTGTGCTCAAATCATACAACAGCAACAAAAATAGCAGTGCTTTGACTTTTAATGTTATGCAATGCACAGTATTTTCCTCAAATTTGAAAGTAAATTATTTTTCCAGTTGCTGTCAAGGTCAAGTTTTCTCAAACTTCGGATTTTGTGCATGGTATTAAAAGATCCATCAAAAATTTGTCTGAAAAATCCTTTCAAAAAAAAAAAAAAAAAAATCTAACTCTTATTTTGGATGGCATAACCAAATTTTTTTCTCGAGTTGAATGCATTCTTGTGTTAGTCAGTACCCATCCTATTCTTAAAAGGTGTTTTTGCTAGAAATACGCCAATACTGCATGTTTTTTAATAAATTACGTTTCACATATCTACCCAAAGTGCCTATATGTTGGTATTGAGTTTAATAAATACAATACAAACATTTTACAATATTATTTATACAAATACAAATAATACAAACACAAATGTGATGACCAGCAGCAGGCTCTTGGCCCAGCTAGGCTGGTGCTAGTCAATTTGTTAGTCCCCAATGAAGATCAATGGCCCTCTTAAAGCAGTCCACCCCTTTGCTCATAACCACCTCTTCCGCTAAGCTGTTCCAAGTGCCCACAACCCTACTAAAGAAGTAGTTTTTCCTTATTTCCAGGTTAGCCTGAGGTTTGAATAGCTTAAAACAATGACCCCTAGTCCTGCTTTCCTTGCAAAAATTCAATCCATTAACATCATTCATTTTGATAAATTTAAACAACTGAATCATATTCCCTCTGACTCTCCTTTGCTCCATACTATACATATTAAACTTATTAAGTCTGGTTTCATAGTTGAAATCTGAAAGTCTAGAAGCCTTTCTTTGAACGCTTTCCAATAGAAGAAATATCTTTCCTGAGATAAGGAGACCAAAACTGTACAGCATACTCCAAATAGGGTCTTACTAAACTCCTATATAAAGTCAGAAGAACCTTCTTAGATTTGTTTGAAATAGATCTATTGATAAACCCAAACATTCTGTTGGCTTTGTTACTTGCAATGCGACACTGTTGACTAAACTTGAAGTCCTAAGTTTTTAAGATATCCAGATCAATAACATTTTCTGCCTGATTAATGATTGAACCCTGTAAACGATAACTCGTACGCTTATTTCCATGACCTAAGTGTAGCACTTGACATTTCCCTACATTAACTGCCATACCCCACGTATCCGCCCACTTAGTTATATGATCTAAATCCTCTTGAAGCTGTTTTACTTGTTCTTCATTTTCTACTATCCCCATAACTTTTATATCATCAGCAAAACAATTCATGCTTCCAGAAATATTTTCATTGATATCATTCATAAAAATAATAAACAAGAGAAGCTTTAAAACTGAACCCTGAGGAACCTTGCTTAAAACATCACTCCATTTAGAATGATTTTCCCTCACAACTACTCTTTGTTTCCTCCCAGTGAGCCAGTTTCTAACCCAGAGTAAAGTTTTTCCTCCTATTCCTATATCAGCTATTTTACTGAGAAGAGCAATATGCGGTACCTTATCAAAAGCTTTTTGAAAATCAATATAAACAACATCCGCACACTTTTTGTTATCTAAAACCAAGATAACCTTGTCGTAGAAATGCAATAAATTAGTAGCATACGATTTAACTTTCCTGAGCCCATACTGCAAACTAGTCAACAGACTATTAGTCTCTAAGAAATTCATGATCTTAATTTTGATCAAAGTTTCCAAAACATTACAAAACACTGAAGTCAGACTTACAGGTCTATGATTCCCAGCACCACCTTTAGACCCTTTGCGGAAGAATGTCGTTATGTTAGCCAGTTTCCAGTCCTCTGGCACTGTCCCTGAGTTATAAGAAGCAGTGAAAATACTTAAAATAACATCTACTAATTCCTCTGCACATTCAACTAAAATTTTTGGATAAATATTATCTGGTCCCAGAGCTTTAGTTGCTTTAATTTTTTTCAAATGAAATAGAACCTCCTCCCTGGAAAACTCAAAATCCTCAAGCTGCATAATAGCTTGTGTCTTGCTAGTGTCAACTGTTGAGATACAGTTATCGTTATACACACTGGAAAAAAAGTTAAGAACATTCGCAATATCCCTTTCATTTTGGATTAAATTTCCATGCTCATCAACCAATGGCCCAATTTGACTATTTAGAACTTTCCCAGAATTAGCGTAAGCAAAAAACCTTTTAGGATTCCCATCAATGTTATCTGCTAGCCTTTGCTCCAATTCCCTTTTCTGAATTCGTACCAAATACTTAAAATTTCGTCTTGCCTTACAATACTGGAGCCTCTCTGCACTCTTACCAGATTCCTTAAACTGACGAAAAGCGGCTTGCTTATAATTTAGAGCTTCTTTTATCCCCCTGGAGAACCACATGGGCCAAATTTTAGTACTAACACCTTTTCTCCTAAATGGAACATAATTCCCAACTGTTTTTGCTAGTTTTTCCTTAAATTCTGCCCACTGCTGATCTACGTCGCTATTTTCCAATCCTGACGAAAAAACCTCTTTCAAGCTCTGCCTAAGTACAACAAAATCAGTGTTTCTGAAATTGGGCACAAGCATAAAATTTTCAACTTTGTACACTTTAAATTCAATCCAGAACCTATTGCTGTTATGATCACTATCTTCAATATGATCCCCTATACACAACCCCTGAACAGAACTTCCTACGTCACAGAAACTAGATCCAAAATCGCCTCCTCTCGAGTTCCCTGAGTTACAAATTGATCTAAGAAACAGTCGCCAATTACTTTTAAAAATTCATCTTCTCTGCTTTACTAGGATAAAAATTATTCCAATCAATACCCGGAAAATTGAAATCCCCCATTATGATGACGGATCCCTTGCTGGACATGCCACAAATAATACAAAACTTCTGTTTATCTTATCCCTGGCTTGAATTAGGCGGTCTATAATTAATTCCAAAATGCCATTTTTTGCCCTTATTGCTCATCAACTCCAGCCAAACCAAATCAATATCAATAGGTTATCATTTGTGACCAATTCATTGCAAATGAAACTGTCTTTAACATAAAACAAAACCCCACCACCTCTTTTCCCTACTCTATCTTGTCTAAACAAATTATACCCAGCAATATGTAATAAATCTACATCAAATTCGGTAGCCCATGCCTCTGTAATTCCAATAACATCCAACTTCTCATCTATAATTATGCTTTTCAATTCTTCCATCTTGTTCCTAATACTGCATGCATTGGTATATTAAACTTTAAGCATGCCAAAATTGCTTTTATTTAACGCCCTGAAATTTCCTAAATCACAATTGTTAAATTTACTACTCTTGTTCGACACTTTATTTCCATTTTTAGCAATACTCAAAAAATTATCTTCCTCTAGATACCTGATGCTTGAACCATGCCCCCCATTCAAACTTAGTTTTTTGACTCTGAAGCCCCTAAAATCAAACCACTAACCATTTTGACCCCCAGTAGAGCTCAGATGCAGGCCATCCCTAGCAATTATTGATTTATTGATGATGCTTTTTTATTTATATAGTAATTACATCATTGTTAAAAATTATTAATTTATTTTGTTTAAAGTTATAATGAATGTTATGGTTCACTTCTAACTTTTCTAAAACTGGAAAGTTGCACAAACTGCATGCACATTTTGGTATTTATCGATTCCATCTTGAAAAATTCATTATGTTGATTTTATATTTTGTTATTATTTTATTTTTGAGTTTGTTTTCTTTCTGATTTAGTTATTAGTGTTGTTATTCTCTTAAAGCATTTTTCTAAAACCTTCTCCCTGCAGCAGCATATAGCTAGGATGAGGTTCTTGTGCCAGTTCAATATTGAAGGACGTGTGAAGCAAGTGAATGCTCAACTAATTGGAGAAATAATGTATTGTGAAGAAATGGTGGTATGTATTCATTACATAATTATTTTTTGTTGCTTATTTTGCATTTTAGTTAACAAATTTATTTCTTAAACATGAATTTAAAAAATAAATAAAAAAAGGATCCCACCCATAGGGGTTTTTGCAAAAATAGTAGGAGATCCAGTAAGAGGATTTAAAGGGGGAAAAACCAGAACCAGTGTTGCACACCAGTGGTTCTGGACAACTCCCGTGGCCCTTGAGTTTTTTTTATTGACTATGCATATACAGTACATAAAATAATTCCAAGCAAAAGTAACAATAATTTCTGATTTAATGAAGGATAAAAATTCAAGTTTTCTCCCTTTCCTCCCCTACAAAATAGAGCTATATGCGAACATAAAATGTACTAGGATGATAATTTCAATTCGCTGTTTTTATTTTTAACAATGTGAAAAGTAAACTTTTTCATTCTTGAGCTTTCTGGAGTTTTATTTATAATATTATGCTGTTCATAAATTTATTTTATTAACCAATGCTAACTAATTATTCAATAATTTTTTTAAATGTTTTCTGTTCCCAATGGTCGATAAAATCAAAAGAATATGTTTGGATGCGGGTTGGAGTATGATATGAGAATGGTAGACCATAGATTCTGGACCTCCCCTTTGAGAAATTCCTATTTGTGCCACTGCCCAAAACAAGAAAGACCTAAATAAATAATAAAAATATCAATAATGCAGAAAATGTTGCATGATTTTCAGTTTGAGTTTAGAGTAGAAAGTTTAGTATAAGTATGAGTTTAATATGTAAAGGCTAATTTTTTTTTTTTTACTGATGCATAAGAGTTATGCTTTAAAGATTCTATATTTTTCAATAACTAATTTTTAAATTTTATAAAAATAAATATTTCAGGTCTTGATTTGTTTTAAATCTACTCATTGTTTATTCTGATATTTGTATGTGCATTTGCATTGTGCATGCTTTTTATTTCAATTTTAAATGTTACTGCTTTCGTAATGGTCATTCATTTGCTCTCCATGGGAACTGTTGCTGAATATTAGCAAAAATTCAAGGCAGCTAAAGATAGATCCTCCTCTTGATAGTAGTTAAACACACACATACAAACAAAATTACTGGAAAAGAACAAACTTGGATTTTCTTCCTAGAAGTGCAAAAATTGTTCATTAGCTGCAATCCAAGAAGCCCAATAACAAAAGTAATTAATACATTTAGATAGCAATTTTTTATTTTAAACCTGCTTGTTTTTTAAAATTAATGTCCATATTTCAATACTAAATAATTTTTCTCGAAAATATGATTACTTATCAGCTTCTTTTTAATTAAATCAACTTTTCTTTGAATTTTTAAATTTCAGTTTCTGTCTGCCCATTTTTTTCTAAAAATTGTGTCCAAACACTTTCGTAAAGCTTCTTGTTATATGTAAGTAATAAACATTTTCTGATAGAAAAAATTGTGGGAGATTGCCAGTCCTTAACTATGCCTAATTAGTTGCGTAGTTAAAATATTATATTTTTCTTTCTTTTCTTTTTAAGTTACTTGTTCAAAAGTGATTCATTAAGAAGAATATTTTGATATCTATTTTTATTTCTATTCAGTTTGTCTCAGCATTTGCCTCTGTTGCCAAATTACTAAAAGGATTTAAAAAATGGAAAATGATAATGATCAAATTGAAAACGATAATAATTAGTAAAAAACATGCTATGTTTAAAATTTCATAAAGGTTTAACTTTGAACACTTAAAGGTTTTTTCTGCCTCAATATTAAAAATCCAAACGTGTTTTATAACTATTTAAAAATTCTTGTTTCTTTACTGTTGTCTGCTTATTAGACTGATTTCTTTTCTTTTTTTTTTAGTTTTCTTATAGCACTCAAGCTCCAAATATCACTGCAGCTTTTGCTGTTATCTGGGATGTAAATAAACCGTTTGACAATCCAGAAAATATCCATGGTAACTATCTAGCTATCTTACCACATTAAAAAACTAAATGTCACATTAATAATTTGAACTCTTTATCTAATTTGTTTCTCCCCCTTTAAAGTACTGATATACAGATGTTCCGGAATGGCTCAGAGCTGTGGAATATGTTTAGAATTGCCAGAAAAGTACAACTGTGGTTGGTGCCAAGATACTGACAATTCTTGCCAAGTTTATGAACATTGCAATCGTCTTCCTACCCTGTGGTTAGATTCAAAACAGACATGTCCCAACCCCCAGATTCTTTCGGTAAAATTCTTCATTTGATTGAAATAACATACTATTTGTTAATTATTATTGCATTTTACTTTCAGTCATCTTCATGGAAGTTTATTGTGTTTTGTTGAAAATGTTTCATTAAAAATTTTCAAACTGTTATATAGTGGAGAAATCAATCTACAAAACTTAAGAATATGTTATTATTGAGTTGCTGTTAAATTAAATTTAAAACCCATTAAAAACTTTTAAAAAATTTATAAGCAATAAAAATAGTTTGTAGAACTTACAAATTTTGTAAAGTCTTGTTAATAGATCACCATGTAACGAAAGAAAAAAATGCAAGTTTAATTGAGGGGAATATGTGCATGAGACCACAACTTATATACAAACTAGCATTCCCGTACCCGGCATTGCTCGGGTAATGGAATTAGCAGGGTTAACAGTGCTTGGTGCGTCTAGTTTCGAAAATCCCCTATAATAATTACTTATTACCTATAATTTTTTCTAATTTTGGGAGGATCCCGGGGCCCCAGGACTCCTTATATATATGCCCTTGTCCTTAACCGATCTTTAACTGTTATTAACGATCCTTTTAACGTATTGATTATCTTTGCAAACACATGCCATCCACATTTTATTGTTATACCTATGTTTAAGCAAGAACTTCTTTGTATACAACATATTTAGTTTTTTTTTTCTGGTGCTAAAATTATTAAGCTGCTTGATGAACTGACTTTCGAGCAAGCTACATAAAATTGGTCGTATGAAAAAAAGTCCTCTTTTAAATCGACCCCTGCTACTTTTAATGTCTGTCCTTGTGACTTATTAACGATTATTGCAAAGCAAACTTTTACAGGAAACTGCACTCTTCTAAATTCAAAAGGATAGTCCAGCTGTGATGATGTTCTTAAAAACTTCGTTTCTAGTTTTGAAAAAATGAAAGCAAAAGACAGAAACATTATTATTTGACTTGAGAAAAGCTTTGAGAATCACGTGAGAAACAAAAACAATATCAAATTTAAAATTTGCTATCAAGCAAAAGTTGAGAAGTACTGAATAATGATTTGAATGAAGGAAAGCCTCCAAAAATAAGGGATTTAAATTTCAATGACAGGTTTTAATTTCATAGAAATTAAATGGTTTTAATTAATTTCTCCTGAACTAATTGATATTTCGAAAAATCCTTTCTTGGTGGATACCTTCGTAATCATGTGGACATGCCTGCCAAATTTCAAGTTTGAGGCTTCAGTGGTATTATCTGTGCGTTGAGATATATATATATATATATATATATATATATATATATATATAATCTCAGGACATTGATTTTTATATATTAAGATATACTTAAAACACTAATATACTTAAATACAAATAGAATATCATAACATTTACCCTAAAGAGATAACATTGTTTTTATTTTTTGAATTTTTAGATGTGTCGTAACTTTTAGGCATCTTGCATAACACTAACTTTTCATCAGTACCACATAGAGTCGCATGTGTCTTGAAAGAAAGCAACATTTTTACAAATCAAATTCAATCCTTTAAACACTGTTAAACTACATTTTTATAGCCGCATTTAAATTCATAATTTTTACTTATCTCTCAGTTTTATTACTTTTAAGAAAACTTTTATGGAGAAAAATATTTCAACATTTTTTTTCCACCTTATTCTATTTTCAGTTTTATCCTAAATCTGGCCCTTGGGAAGGAGGTACTAACATAACTATTAGAGGCATCAATTTAGGAAGAGTTTTCCAAGACATTGCCGGTGGAGTGCGAGTTATTCATGAAGACCGAAAAGTCATCGCCGAATGTGTGCCTCATGAAGAACTCTACCTCAAAACTACTGAGTAAGCAGATTTATGATTGGTTTATCATGAAAAAAATATTTTTCAGCAAATGATGTTATCAGCAGTCTGTAGTTTTTTGTGTTTTAGTTATACAGTCGACTCTCGCTACAACGTGATTCGACTTACGCGAAATGGCTATAATGCGATTTTTTTTATGAGTAACGAATTTTAGAGCTAACGCGAAATTTTCGCCCATAATTCAAATTTTTTTGGAAGGAAGTATCAGCTTCGTTATTGGCTACTAAATATTGATTTCGTGAATGTACATCTCTTTAAGCATCACTAACAGCCAAAGTTTCCTCACCAAACTAGTCTAATGCATCAAATAACCACTCAGCATCTTTCTTTTATTTATATTTTTTCATTGTAAATATAAAAGTTGATGAAATATAATGGTACCTTAGTTTCACCTTCATCTAAAGTTTGTGAAGATGGGAAGGAAAAGAAAGTTTGTTAAAAAATATAAAAAAGGCTAAGATTCTGGATATGCTTGAACAACTACAAAACGTCGATGGTAGCGCGACAATAAGTATGAGTGAATCTTCCATATACAATCAAAAATCAAAACAAAAAGATACCCGTAAAAGTTCATAACTTAGTTTCAATATTGAAGCTTGTAGAGCAGTCTAAATATTACGAAAATGGAAGCTGCTCTTGTATTGTGGATTAATAGAGATCAGGAAGAGGAGATGCTGCCACAAATTGAAACGTTATAAAAGAAAAGGCGAAGCAACCATATTTAAAAATGTATTAGACAAGAATAACGATCTGATCATGGAGCATAAATCATCACTATCTTCATTTTTTAACTCTTAAATAGTGTTACTGTATCTACTGTACTATTATAGTGCATCATTTTAATTTTACTACATGCCATGCATACTGTGTTGTTTTATTTTGTGTCTTTCATTCCCATTGGTCATTCATTTTGTTCATCTTAAAGTATTTCATGTTGAATAACAGTTTTTTATTTTTTGAATTCAGTAAAATTTCAGTTCTTTATCTAAGAAACTGTAGTGTATGGTTAAGGAATGCTTTAGAGCAGTTTGAGGGATGTTTATAAATGTCTAAAAGTATATGGTATGCTTTAAAAAATTTGTATGCTTATATTTTTCTACAACGCGAAATTTGACTTACGCGAGGAGTCTTGGAACGCATCCCTCGCGTAAGTAGGGATTCGACTGTACACCTAAAATAAACTTTAAATTGCAGAGCTAACTTTTTCAATTTCTTTCTGCATTTTCATGCTTTATTTAATTATCATATACTTCCTTATAACTAACTACTTTCATGTTTTAGTTTTACTAAGTGGAACAGAAAATATATTGCATTAATGTTATCTATTTCAACAGGATTGTATGCCACGTAGAAAAGCCCCCAAACCTAACTACTGGTTTGATTGGAGGACAAAGTTTAGTTGGTTTTATTGAGGTTAAAGTTTTGAATGATTATACGGCTCGATCCAGAGAACAATATTCTTTTGTGGTAAGTACTCCAACTGGTATGTGCTATGAGATTGTATGGCATTTATTGTTGAATGCTATTTGTTGAATTTAAATCATTTTTGATACTGATGAAGTTTTAATAATAGTAAATTAATTTCAATTAATGGTGTAATATAAAATCACAATCTTTGCCTTTAGAATCCCAGGATAATATCTATAAAACCAGGCAAAGGACCAAAATCTGGCGGAACACATCTAGAAATTTGGGGCCTGCATATGGATGCTGGTAGTAGAGCAGAAGCATTTGTTGGAGCCCTACCTTGTAATGTTACCAGGTATGTTTTTAAATTTATGCATTTTTTCTCACGCAAAAATTTAAATTTTGTGAAATTTTTGAGTTAAATTTAGCTTGAATTAAAGGGGATTTTCATTTCTTAGTCATACTAGTATTAAATTTGTCAGGATGGTAGACAATTAAGGAACATAACTAAGCAGTTTGCATGTATTTCTGTTACTGTATATTATTTAATAAGATTTAAGCTGTATCCTTTTGGGAAATATAAAACCAAGCCAATGTCACACTAAGAAAAAAAAAATCCTTTTACTGTTTTTACAAAACTGTAACCCCTTAAAACTGTACTGTCCCTTTACTGCAGTAAAAAGAGATTGTACCAAACCTCTTAAAGGGAAAAAAAATGCTTTTTATTTAAAAACCATTTTATTCCTTATTGTAAATTACTCAAAAATTTTTTTTTTTTTTTTTTTTTTTTTTTTGAATTAGTAGCAAACAATTATTATTCTGTAAAAGTTATCAGGAAGCCAATTTCATTTGAAATGGAAATTTTAAAATCTTTATTTGCTTTTCTTTAATATGAATCAGAAATGACTTTTAAGTTTTTTAATTATGTATTTGTTTTACAGTCGTGATGCCAATCGGGTCCTCTGCACTACATCAGCATCTAAGGAAACAACTACTCAAACTGTAAGAATTAAGTTCGACAATGGATTGAGAGTATTCGAAGATTATAAATTCCTCTATGTCGAAGATCCTACCATCACATCTGTTGAATCTGGTTCTACAGGGCAGAGGGGTATACCTAAAGGAATACCCAGGTACGTCTTGATCTCTTACCAAGAAATGCAAAACAAAATTTGTCCAAATCTCCTGGTACATGCATTTCCATTGTTAATGGCTTTAGGTGTGGATACAGATGAGCATTTTAGGAAGGGTCATGCTGAAAAATATGGAGTTTTGGTTACTAAAAATTTCTGACACTATTTGGGTGTCAATAAAATGTACCGAATTGGTAAGGGATAAGGTACCTAGTATGGCACAAACTTTTAAAATTAATATCAGAAGCAATGAAGGGAAGCATTATTTCAATTATTTATTGAAACAAATAATTAATTAATCAAAAAGATTATGGGAAAACTTACTTTATTTATAAAGTATTTTAGCTCAATATGTAATAATATATTTGCATGATATTTTACATTCATCCCTCCTCGTGTGCAATTATCAAATTATGATCATATGCAACAATGATGGATGGATGGATAATATATTGACGGTTTAGGGAAGAGCATATCGTCTCCATGTATCCACCCTTGAATGGCTTTGGCCTATGCTTTGCAAAGTGTCCTATAATGAGTTTAAACTTTCTGTTGTCTTTCCAAATAAGTTGAGACAAAACACATACCACCCTGCAATCTCATTACTCAGTGTTAGTGACATTTTGATGTTGTTTCTCCCATCACTTATTTCAGCAACAAATTGCAAGGTTAAGAACGTTGATCTGGATGAATTTGTAAGGTGAAAAGCCTTTCACATGAGCTAGAGGTATAAAATGAATCAAATAACATAGTTTATAATGAAGTTGTAAATCATTTGAATACAAATACAAAAGTGACGACCAGCAACAGGCTCTGGGCCCAGCTAGACTGATCCTAGTCAATTTACAATCCCCAGTGAAGATCAATGGCCCTCTTAAAACTATCTACTCCCTTGCTCATTACCACGTCTTCTGGTAAACTGTTCCAAGGTTCCACTACCCTGCTATAATAATAATTTTTCTAATATCCATGTTAGCCTGAGATTTAAATAGCTTAAAACAATGACCCTTTGTCCTGTTTTCAGTGCTAAACTTCAGCCCCGTAACATCTTTCATTTTAATAAATTTAAACAACTGAATCATGTCCCCTTGGTCTCTTCTTTGCTCGAGACTGTACATTTTTAGCCTTCTAAGCCTGGAATCATAGTCTAAGTGAGAAAGTCCATTTATTAGCCTTGTAGCTCGCCTTTGAACCCTTTCCAATACATTAATGTCTTTCTTAAGATAAGGAGACCAAAACTGAACAGCATACTCCAAATGAGGTCTTACCAAACTTCTATATAAGGGCAGAAGAACTTCTTTAGATTTGTTTGAAATAGATCTATTGATAAACCCAAGCATCTTATTGGCCTTGTTACTAGCAATGCTGCACTGTTGGCTAAACTTTAAATCCTGACTTATTAAGACTCCCAGATCAGTAACTTTGTCTGCCTGACTAATGACTGAACCTTGCAAATAATAACTTGTACACTTATTTCCATGTCCTAAATGTAGCACTTGACATTTCCCAACATTAACAGCCATACCCCATTTATCAGCCCACTCCGTAATATGATCTAGATCCTCTTGCAGCTGTTTTGCTTGTTCTTCATTATCTACAGTCCCCATAACTTTGACATCATCAGCAAAACAATTCATGTTCCCAGAAATATTTTTGTGAATATCGTTCATAAAAACAATGAACAAAACAGGCCCTAACACTGATCCTTGAGGAACCCCGCTTAAAACCTCACTCCAATTAGAATAATTTCCCCTTACAACTACCCTTTGTTTCCCTCCGGTCAGCCAGTTTTTTACCCAAATGAAAGTTTTCCCTATTATTCCTATATCAGCTAATTTGCTAAGTAGAGCAACATGCGGAACCTTATCGAAAGTTTTTTGAAAATCAATGTAAACAACATCTACAGGCTTCTTATTGTCCAAAGCCATGGTAACTTTGTCATAGAAATGTAATAAATTGGTTGCACAAGATTTGCCTTTCCTGAAACCGTACTGAAAACTAGTCAATAGATTATTAGTCTCTAGAAAATTTACTATCTTAATTTTTATCAATGTTTCAAAAATTTTGCAAACCACCGAAGTTAGACTCACAGGTCTTTAATTTCCCGCACTCCCTTTAGACCCTTTTTTGAAGAGCGGTGTAATGTGAATGATCTACTTTATGTATGTTAAATATGCTAAAAACTACTGAATCGCATCCAGCACAAAAAAATTTAAACTAAAATTAATTTTATAAACAAGAAAAATGTGAGGAGTGTGAATACACAAGTATAAAAATAATGACCCAGCTGGGCTGGTCCTAGTTAATTTCGAATCGATTAAAATTAGTCTTCTGTTTGGTTGATTGTGACATTTTGTAAAGTTAAGCGGCTCCGCCATAAAAAATAATAAAACTTTAAGGGGTACAAAAAAATATTTTTAGAAGAGGAATCTCATTTTAAACTATAAAAACAAAATGAAGAGTGGTGATACAAAAACAGAGAGGATTTATATTTATATCCTTATTTAATATCTATTACTTGGTGTCATTTAGTCTATTGTTTTTGCTTATAAGCATACATTCTTTTTTTGTAGTGGAGGAATTTCTATTAGTGTCAAAGGAACCAATCTAAATGCTGTGCAGTCTCCATACATGTATACCATAGTGGACAACGTAGAATACAACAGTGTAAGTTTTAAATTAGTTCTCTAGTATTTAAGTTTGTATGCTTAAACTAACTTAAATGAACATGTTTGTGTGATTTTACTGCAGTGTTAATAAAATACAGATAAGTAAATGAACTCTGAGAATTAAGTCATAATTACTTTTCTTTCTTTTTTTTCAAGACTTATTAAAAATAAATAAATAAGATGTCTTTTTCTTTCCAGCAGAGTTGTGTTGTTGAATCTCCAAGGGAAATGAAGTGTAAAAGTCCTAGAGTTCCAGCTGAAAAATTAGATTTTTCCATTGACGACATGGAAGCTCATCCACTCGAATTGGAATATGGGTTTAAAATGGATCATGTTGAGCAAGTTCAAAATCTTAGCAGCCAACCTAGATACTCAAAATTTATGATGTATCCAGACCCAATTTACTACCCTTTCAGTGAAAAGGATGGCATCAAATATTATAAGAGTGATTATTTGACTATTAATGTAAGTATATGAATAATACATCATTGTAAAATAATTACTTTGATTAAAATTTTATTGGATGCTCTCATTTTTGTTTAACAAGGTCTTTTAGTGTATAAAAATTTATTGAATTGTATATAACATTTTTTAAACTCCTTTATCTCATTTCCATATACTGAAGGAAGTCCAAAACAAATTTAATGCTCATAGCTTTTGTTTCATTTCATACTAAATGAATCATACTTTTTTGATTTAATACATTGCACACTCAAGCCTGTGTTTGTGCAGGTCTTTTTTTTTTAATATATGAAAATTACAATCAAATTGGAGCACAATGGGCTTGTTTCCTTCAGTCAAAAGTATTACTTTTAGTCACTGAAATTGATAGAATAAGCAAAAAAATAACATGGAGCGAGAAAAAACTTACATTTTCCCAATGCTTAACTTTTAATTAATTTTTTAAAATGTCTGATTTCAGAAATAAGGCATGGTTTTTATGACGTCACAAATGACGTACTTTGGCGCATCTGTCATGGCGTTTCCACATTAACATAATCAAGAAGCAAATTAAATATTGCGCTCTACGCTTGCTATCAACCAAATTGTTTCAACACATGTTAGTAAAGAAGCGAATTAAATATTATGCTCTGTGAATGGCATTTCATCATTTGTGATGTCATCGGCAGAAGCGTAAACTATGAAAGCACACTGATTAAAGTAATTTTTTTTTAATATTAAACTTAGTCAAATTGTTTAAAAAAATGGTCAAATCCTGTGTTTTTTAAGCTTAATGAAAGCGCTGTGATTAAAGTAATTTTTTTTAAATATTAAACTTAGTTACATTTTTTTAAAAAATGATCAAATCCGATGTTTTTAAGCATACTCTTTCAGAAAAAAATACGTTTAAAATTTCGGAAACGACCCCATTTTGTCAAAGTCAAACTAATGCCAGGTAGTATCTGATGAAAGTGTTTTTGAACCAGCTCACCACAAGAAAGTTTGCGTGTTGTCAGACTGCAAAGGATAATGGCCGTACATTTTGAAAAGTTTTGTGTGTGTAAAATAAGAACACATGTCAATAATTTTTTTTAAAATGTTTGCATGTATATTTTATAAAATCAGATTATATAAGATTTGGCGAGATTCTAAGTAGCTGCCATGTCTTGAATTTGTTTCAAGAGGTAATTCCTAGTTATTTCGCAAGGTTTTGTGGTATTTTCTGCATAAAGACGTTTTTTTATATGATCCCTATTCACCGCATCAATAAAAGAAATTGTGTTGCAAAAAGTTTTTTATAGCTACTCATGAAGCTTTATGCATTATTTTTTCATGTGATTTTTTTTTAAATGCAATCCCTATCTACCGCACAAAAAACAACTGTGAGTGTATTTAAAAATAGATTGCAGAATTTTTAAAATAAATAATTAATTTCATGTTGGTAAATTTGTGCAAATGATTTTTGTTTCTAGGGAATGAACTTAGATCGTGCTTCTCAAGAAACTGATGTTATTGTTCGGATTGGCGCAAGTTATTGCAATGTAACTTCTTTATCAAGATCTCAGTTAACTTGCCGCCCTCCTACTACTCAGCCTTCGGCAAGGGATGCTAATGGCAAGCCTGATCCCAATAAAATTCCTCAAGTCGTGGTAATTTTTTTGTTTTGTTATAATTGATAACTTTTTGAGATCTATTTTGAAAATTTTTATTATCTTAAATCACTATGAAACACAATTCTTGTTTCTGGCTATTGAATATTATTTTCTAATTGGTTCTAACCTTAAAGTGAGGGAAAAACTTTATTTCCTTGCAAAAACTTTGCTTTTGTGGTCAGGAAAACAAAAAGAAATTCGTACACTGTCATTAAGGAAATGTTCAAATTTTCAGGTTTCTCTTGACTTGAAGGCAAAAAGGAGAACATTATCTTTCAGATTGTCAGTAAATTTGAATCAGAATTCTATTAATTAGTGACAAGGAACCTAGAAATGCATAGTGCTTTGAATTTTGCAACTATACATATCTTTTTCAGGAATAAATCATCAAATATAGCCCCTTGTAGGATATAGTGTTCACTGTAGGATATATTGAATAAAACTTTGACAATGTTATGTTGACAATGTCTCTATTAAAAAATGTGATTATAAAAATAGAAAGGAAAAAATGTTAAAAGTGGGTAAATATTTTAGTACCACAGTGACAGTTACAAAGCAAAGTTTCAGATGTATCACTACTCTGTTCCACGTACTTACTGCTCAAATTAACAAAAACCAATACTGTCAGATCAGAAGATCTGTTTTGAAAACTTATGTATTGTAAATCAGGGGTCTCAATCTACTGCTTGTGGGCCACTTCCAGCCGGCAAGCAGATTTTATTCGACATGCCGGAAGCTTATAGACTTCTTTTACGGTTGATAATATATTTACTTTTATGCATTTTTTAAAGAAACTAAACCCAGAAAATCTAAAAAACAACCACTGAGCACTTTTTCAAAATTAAAAAAAAAAAAAAAACATTGGTGTATGGAGGGGGGGTGTTACTAGTATGACTAGACCATCTGAGTGGAAAAATTGTTGGATTGTTGTGCCCCCCCCCCCTCCTCGCCTCCAAAAATTTACAATGTAACCCTTGAGTAAGAAAGGTTGGAGACACCTGCTGTAAATGATTTGAACTCATTTATTTCTTTCATTGAAATATTTCACTTTTTTTTTTAAACTTGAAACTTAATTAACAATTCATTAAATTGTTCAATAGTGTTCAGAATAAATTCGATGTCAAGAATCTGCATGACCTATTGAATTTTTTGCCAGGTCGAAGTAGGAGACCATTTGAAATTTACCATTGGACGTCTGAGCTATGAACTCCCATCAAGTCAAGATAGCACTTTGACTAAGCCAGTAATCATTGGTGTCATAATTGGAGCCTGTATTTTAGTCATAATAGTCATTATAATTTTAATTGCCTATCGTCGTAAATCTACTGAAAGTAGCAGGGTTTTGAAAAGTATGCAAGAACAGATGGACGTCTTGGAACTCCGAGTGGCAAGTGAATGCAAAGAAGGTATTTATTTATATTTATACTTCTTTGGAGAATTTTCTTCAGAATTGGTATTTGTCTCTAAATGCATTTAAATTTTACTTTTGAATAGCATTTGCTGAACTGCAGACGGAAATGACGGATTTGACAAGTGATCTCACAACCGGTGGTATTCCATTCTTAGATTACAGAACTTATGCTATGAAAGTTCTTTTACCAAATAATGATGAGCACTCTGTGCTTAGAGAGATGCAGGTAAAAATTCATTTTGATGGGTTTTTCTCTGTTTAATTTATGTTTAGTTTGATATTGAGTTGCCACGCATTTTTTAAGCATTAAAAGTTCTAAAGTTTTGTTTATATTTAGAATTTTTAAAGGTTTCAATTAAACAAATGACCGTATTCTCTGATTTTTGCCAATATTTTTAGAATATTATGTGCAAAGAAAATATCTGAAATGAATTGTAGGAATAAAATGATATGATAAGCCTGAACTTCACTGACTGTAAAAACAAAAATAAATTGATCATGGAGTATAAGTCAAAAGTTCATATGGTTAATTTTTTTCTCATACTATATTTTAATATGTAAAGTAATAATAATAAAAAAAATAATATAATAAACTAAAAAAAATAGGAGGGCACCATTTCCAAAAAGTGTTTGATGATGGTTAGGGGGGGGGGGGGAGAAATCGTATTTAGATTCAGGAGCTAATTTTACATAAGAACCAGCAGGAATAGTGTCAGAAACATTTTTTATTCCTCTCAATGTAATTAAATTGTTCGTAATGAAAATTTTAAGTAACAAAGTTCTTTTTTAACGATAATGTTTGACTTTATTGATAAAAAAAAACTTTTGCTTACATAAATCAACTTTTTTTTTTTAATTTCCTTAAGTTAAAAAATAAATAAATAATAGAAAAAAGGATTTTTTGTAGTTTTTCTGTGGTATACCTAAATATTTGTTTATTTGAGTAAAATTTTTTGTGCTATTTGTGTGTCTGTAGAAGCAACTAAAGAACTTAATAGAAGCATAGAAGCAGGGTTCTTTATTCTTGTACAAGAATGATGTTCTTGAGGTCTAATGTATATTATGGAAGATTACTCTAGCATTAGTTCAAGAAGTCAACATTTTCATTATAATATGTTTTTTATTTATCATTTGAAATCTTTTGTTTTCCAGGTTGATCCCATTAAAAAACCTTATATAGAAAAGGGACTGCGACTTTTTGGACAGCTAATTATGAACAAGACATTTCTTTTGTTATTCATACGCACATTGGAGTCAAATCGCTATTTTTCTATGAGAGACAGGTACTTTTTCAATTTCTTCTTTGCTAATGAATTTGCCTTTTCAATGAACTTTAATTCTTTCAATTTGAATGAAGCTTTTTATATTTATTATTTTATGTGCTAAATTTTTATTCCAGCACTAGCTATCATATATTTTTCAACAAATCGATATACGGGGAAAACCCAGTCAGTCAAAAAAACCTATTTTAGTAAAAAAAACATACTCGAATGTTTGACTGACAGGAATTTTCCGCAGTACCCCCTGTTTTCGAACAAATATTGCATCTGACTTGAAAAGTTTTTGCACAAGAGATGACAGAACTGTTCAAAAAGTATTTTTCATCAACCATTAGATGACATCATTAATGAGTTTCCTTGGAAAAACAGACTGACTGAGGTTATAGGAGGTGGGGGGGGGGGGACAGGGAATGGGTACAGGTTTACCCCTATACTCATCATTTGCTGTATCTACAGTATCTCTCTCATGCCTATGTGTACTTTTGATTTTCAATAATTGATTCATAAAATACAAAGCAAAATGTGTTTGGAATAGATTCAAAAGAGTAAACAAAAATTCTTTTACTAGAGACAGAATAGCAATGCAGCTTTATGAAAGCATATTGAGAGAAAATGAGTTAAATAAATAAACAATGAGTGGAACAACTGGAACCATATCAAATGTGTCACATATGCATTTTCTGATACAGTAAAACCTGTGTAAGTTGACCGCTTGCAGTGCAGTACTTTATTGATTTACTTAGACAGATGGTCAACTTATAAAGTTTTATTTATGTAACAGGGAACTAATTTTGTATCTGACAAAAGCGATGAACTTAGACTGGCGATCAACTTTACAGGTTTTACTGTATATATGTAAAATATATTTTTGAGGTAGCAAAAATGATAACTGATAAGAGCATAGTGATCTTGGATTTGAATAAGAGCCAATTATGTTTTTCTACATTATGTGTTCCTTGAGAATAAATTTTTATTAACTCTTGTCTTACAATTTGACAGCATGCATTGTAACAGACATGCTACATGAAAGACATAACTGCTACGAATCAAAATCTAAAACTGCAAAAGCTATTTAAATTTTATGAATTTGCTTTGAATCATAGACATTTTAGATTCTTGTTAAAAATACACTCAATCACACCTGGTGTATGAGTTCAATTTGTTTGAGGTTATCATCACTTTATAACAAACATTGTTCCTTTTGTTAGTTTCAAAATCTAAACCATCTTTATAATTTTATACAGACTATCTTAAAGGGGGGGGGGGGAGGTTTCATGATTACTTGGCTTGATTTTTACTGAAAAGTGCAAAAACAAAGTTAGTAGATCTTATGTTTCAATTTTTTAATCAAATATTTAAAAAAATTTCTAGGGTCAATGTTGCATCTTTGATTATGGTGACATTACAAGGGAAAATGGAATATTGTACAGAGTAAGTTGCATACTTTTAGTTTTCTCTCTCAAATCAACTTGAATTTAATCGGAGCTTAAGTTACATGAAAGCTTATAGGCTCCTGTACTTCTTTTGAATTTTATGTGAATATTTACATTTTATATGGCATTCAGACTTTTTGTGCATGAAAATAAATACCCAAGGTTTATTAGGTTCCCACACTTTTTTCTTGTTACAAATTATACTCTCTAATTCTGATACACTACACCCTCATTTATCCAGACTCATTAAGACCAAATGCAATCTAGATGATTGAAAATCCGGATAATAAGTAAACATGTCCTTAAATTAACAAACTTACCTTTTATTACGATAGAAAATGATGATGCATAACAAATTTACATAGAATTGTTCACAAGACCTTAAAAAATAGAAAAATATTTTTTAAAATGTCATTTAATAACAAAAGACTGGTCCACAGTTCTCTAAATGTATAGTGTTTGAATGAAGTAAGGTCAAGATGTCAAGCAAATGCTTTATCGTTGAATATAAATTATTTTAATGTTGATTAATTCTGTCCGGAGATCCAGATGAACAAGTGCGGCTACTATATTTATTTCTGTAAGAAATCAGTACACAAAGATTTGAAATGCTTCCAAACTACTAACCTCACTAGTTGCTGAATTGTTTCACTTTTATGTACCCACTTATATTTAAAAATAAAGGCAAAACTATAATATAATTTTCTAACAGCATTCTGAAGACTCTTCTGGCAGAGCTTATTGAAAAATGTATGGAAGGTAAAAGTCATCCGAAGCTGTTATTAAGAAGGTATGTTTTTTACCATGATAACTTTTGCCTTGTTTATTCATTTTTAAAGAAGGCCACTGTATTAATTTGATACTTTTCTTTTTAGAACTGAATCTGTAGCAGAGAAAATGCTTTCTGCATGGTTTACATTCCTCCTTTTTAAGTTCCTTAGGGTAAGTTTAAGCCTTTTGATGACACATAGAGTTTTGAGTTATTATAATGTGTTTCAGTCTGCACAATTGATCCATAATCTATATATTTCATTTGCTTATTGTAAACTTGGAAAATTAATTTTGTCTTTCCAAGTTCTTACCTTAAATTTCAAGAAGTCAATTAATTTTCCACCCAACAAAAATTGAGTTAAAATAATCATTCAGTTAAATGAGTAAACATATTCCTGTTAATTTTATTACTCTTCTATACTATTAACTTGATATTCGATTTAGCGGAATTAAACAAGTCTAATGCAAGGAGGAATAATCACTTTCATTTCGGTGAATTGCACCTAAGGACAAGTATTACAATTGCCAAAAGGACCTACGCTATATCAGTATATCTAAACATGCCCTGCAAATAAAACTCAAAAAGCTATTAAGTATAGGTCCAGAATTGTTTTTAGAAAATTAATATTTTCTAACATATTAACTTTTAAAATTTTGGGTTCAAATTAAATTTTATCATTCTAAATCAAATATTAATTTAATCAGGAAAGCATATAATTATCATATTTAAGTACTTTTCTTTGTTTAACAAAGCAAGAGAAGAACATTATTTATTCATTTAAAATTCACAAGAATCGAAAAGTATCAATATTAAGTATTCAACTGCTTCGACTTTTGAGAGGCTCAAATAATGGAGTTTTTTTTTTTTTTTTTTTGTAAATTTTTAAACTGTAACAAAGGTCTTTCAGGTGATTTTTCAAGTGTGAAAAGTGTGGGTTGCTTAAAAATTTTCATTTTTCTGTCTCAAACTGACTGATTGAATTCATTATTCTAGGAGTGTGCTGGTGAGCCTCTCTTCATGCTCTACCGGGCCATTAAGCAACAAGTAGACAAGGGCCCAGTGGACGCAGTGACCAGTGAGGCTCGGTATTCGCTCTCTGAAGAGAAGCTTATCCGACAATCCATCGAGTACAAGAGCATGGTATGTTGTTGTTTTTTTCTCCCTCTTCATCATATTTTAACAAACTTTTCATGTTTCCAGTTAAGTCTTCCCTGTTTCTTTTAAATGTGACTTTCATCGGAAATTTAGCCTGCTTTAAGATAGGAACCACTGTGGACTTAACAATACTTTTGTAGTAAATTACCGCCCTAAGCCAAGGCTAAGGCTGAAATACTTGAAATACACCATCGGCTCAGTTATTCCGTCCGAGGACTGCAGTTTCGTGCTTTTTAGCACTCATCAGCCCGGAATAGGAATCGCATGAGCTGGATGCGAAAAACCTCTTAAGGGAGCCAAGAGAGCCAGCTAATTCTACATTAGCTATCAGTTTGTTTGGCTCTCTTGGCTCCCTTAAGAGGTTTTTTGCCTCCAGCTCATGCGATTCCTATTCCGGGCTGATGAGTGCTAAAAAGCACGAAACTGCAGCCCTCGGGTGGAATAACTTAGCTGATGGTGTATTTTAATAATACTTAGCTGGCATCTTACAATGTAACAAGTCATGTACAGTAAACTCCAAATTATCTGCAGAATGGTGTGGCACAAGTGCCAGGGATAATAAAAATTGCAGATAAGCTGCAAAAAGGCTAAAATGGGGGACAAATAAGGCAAAAATTGTCCTTCCTTAAAAACTTAGCTGCATTGATGCATAATACTTTATTCTAACAGTGAAAAAATATACAGTGCAGTAAAAATGTTTTGTATTTTTACACAGCAGAACTTAAAACAAATAAAGAACAAGTGTATGTACAAGGAAGAAAGCACAAAAAATAAATAAAACAAAAACAACTGTGTTTGTTTACACTTTTTCGACAAAAAAATATCCATTGGTGTTTGATATTTTCTGCGAAAATACATGTTCCTGATTGTAAAATGACTCGCGGATAATCGGGAGTTTACTGTACTAAGTACTTACTCTACGAGCTGCTGTAGATAAAGTGATTGGTGATTCTGTTGGGATTGAAGCTAGGTGGAGATATGAATAATAAAATCCTTATTCAGAAAGTTACTGCCCTACAGCCAGGGCTAAGGCAATAAGGCTAAGTGTATTTCATGTAATAAAATGCTTGTTTAATTGCTAGGTATGGTTGATAGATGGAAACTTTATCATCTCTATATAATAGTTTTTTATTTAAGTCTATGTTAGGATATATGCGCAGAATCTCTCTTACTTCCATTGTCTGTGTCTGCCAGTCATTCTATGCAATGCTTTGACTTACTTTATTGCATAGCTAGATAATATAAACGCAGGCGTGCACGGATACATTTGGTGCTATGCAGATACATTTGCTGTAGATATGTGCATTGGGTATGATTGTAAATAAGATCCATATTAAACACTGATTATCTTCAAAATTTGAATATAAATTAATGAAAAATGTTCATTATTGTTCTCATGAATACATGATTGAAAGCAAAAGGCATTTTCTTACTGAAAATGTTACCTACCCACTGCATGTTGATTTTCATTCCTAATAATAGTTTTGAGTTATGTGTGCTGATACTTTTTATTTTTATCTTACTATGCTTTATGGTACATAAAATTGTTTTTTCTCATTATTATTGAAATATGCTTTTTAAATATGTTTTTCTTTTAATTTTTAGACTGTCTATGTGTCTATGTCTTCCCAGACTGCCTATGTGCAGGGTCTGGAACCACATGGGGAGAATATAGAAACACCAGTAAAAGTTTTAGATTGTGACACAATTTCCCAAGTAAAGGAAAAAGCGCTGGACGCTATTTACAGGAGCACACAATTTTCTATGAGACCAAGCAAGGATACTTTAGATTTAGGTTTGTTTAATGCAATATATTTATGCTATTTAAAAATTCTAGTTTTTATTAATTTAGTTATTCTGCAAAGTTTTTCTTGACCAATGAGTGTTGTGGGTTGATATTTGATTTTCCTTCATATTGGTCATTTGAATGTATTATGCTAATTTTGTTGGTATATAATTATGTGTGATTTCATTCATAAATTTGCCAAACATAATAAGTTTTCTAAATTTTAATTTTCACTTTTTCTAAAATGTGAAAAAAAAGAGAATCTTTTTTTACTCTCCTCTTCCTTTTCTTTGACTTTTTCCGCATTTTAAATTTTAGAACTGTTTTGAGATGGTATTAGTTAGCTTTTCTGCTGTTTAAGTTATTTTAATGTACATATTCATTAAAATTATGACAACAATAATGGGAGAAATTTTCCTACTATAAATCTTAAAACTTTTGGAATCTAGTTTTCAATGGTTCAATCATGGTAGAAATTCTTATATTGTTTATGCTATCCACATAACCATGAAAGTAAGACAAAACTACTGCAAAAATTGATTCAATTTTATCAGCATTTGTGTCCTTTTATTTTTCCTTCTTCTGCGCATATTTAGGTGAATATTAACTTTTAATTGATGAAAAAAGTCATAGAAATTTTTAAAAAACTTTTTAATCTTGTGTAGATTTTCATGCTTTAAAATGGCATTAAACTGAGAGGATCTAGAGTCCCCCTATCAGCCTATTGATGTGAAACTGTTGTTTAAAACTGAAGCACAAATGAAGAAAATTGATTTTTAAAAAAAGCCTCAAAATTCATTATATGTTTCCACATTATTTTGCACCAAATTTCATGAGAATTGATTGAAGGATCTCCTGGTTTTAAACAAAATACAAACACCTCAACTGTTTGATTCTAAAATAAATTAAAATACTTTATTATTATTAGTTTTTAATGCATTTTAATAGCTAATTTGTTTCCTATTTTAATTTTCTTTCTCAATTAGAATGGAGAGCTGGAAATACTGGCAGATTAACAATTTCAGACGAAGATTCTACAACAAAAACGGAAGGTGAATGGAAGAGGCTCAACTCTTTAGCTCATTACAAGGTATTAATCACCAAAGCTAAATTATTGTACATCCTGAAATAGCATATTTTAAATAAACAACTTTAATCAATAAACTATTTGATTCAAATCATTTTAGGTTCAAAAGAAAACTATTCTAATGTTTTTAGAATGAAACTTTGAATTAAATGAAGGACCTGTTGAATTAAAGTTGTAGCGGATTTTTAAGTAGACTAACTAGGCTTTAAAGCCTATGTTGACAAACTTTTGAATGCTGAAATTTCTTGCACTGCCACTAGACAGAGTATCAATTTTTGAAAATCATGACATGGTGTTTTATAAATTGGGTTTGACAAGTTTTTTAAACTTATCATTGAGAACCAATTTTGAGAAACTACACTGAGTAAGACAGTAGGAGTGTTTTACTTAAAATTCTGCAAATCTAAGTGGCATAATATTTCATCTTTACCGCAAACATTTAAATAATCAAGTTAATTGAGGAGAGAGATTTCTTAACCTTTTTTTAATGGTAAAAAACACTAATGATTTTAGTTTGGAAATAAATTTTGTGAAGTTTATTGTTTTGCCTTAAATTTTATTTAAGAAATAAATCTTCTATTTTTCAGTTATGTTTTCTGACATTCATATCGTTTCCCCTTATTTTAATAATAATAAATATTAATATATATTTTAGATTTTCAGTGACTAACTCCCAAGTTTCTTTTAGGTCCTTGATGGTGCATATTTAACTCTCGTGCCAAAACAATCATCCATGTATAATTTAACCATCATGACTGACAAGTTAGAAAAATCTCATAAATATGGTAAGTTTTTAATAGTTTATTTATTAGTTATAGTTATAATTTTTCTCGTGTGACTAAGATTGTTTCATTATAACTATTAATCTCTAATTGTATTCAGAAAAAGGGGGGGATAAATGATTGAAATTGGTTGTGAGAAATTGAAATAAAAAAGTTTTATAAAAATTTTCAACCTTAAGATATAAAAAAAGCATTTTGTTTATTAGGGAAGTTATATTAGTAATCTATTAATGCAGTCAGAAGCAAAGCAAACTCTTCTATGAAATTAATTTCAAACGAAACATTAGGTGATGCTATTTAGAATATAATTAAAAACACATCTACTTGAAGGTTGTTATTACAGCCAAATTAGCAAGTAAATTTTCATTGTAGTTGATAAAATTCAATTATTTATGCAAGAAGGGGGGGGGGCAGACCTAGGCCTCGAAATTCAGTCTTTTACAGGTCTAATAGTGGATCAAGTATACAATTTAATTTATTCATTGCATTAAATATCAGTCACCAATATTATGCTTTAATTATGCATTCCATCATTGCTAAGGAAGCTTAAAGATTTCCATCTCAGTTTCAGTACTATGGGTAAATTATGTAAATTATCAGATAAAATATTTTAGTAATTTTCAATTATCAATTTTCTTTAGAAACTCTGAACTTTTCACTGAAAACTAGTCCCCCACTAAGTCGTGCTACATCACCAATGAACCATGATCCTGAGGGAGGTTATAAGTATTGGCATCTGGTAAGTTTTGGTTCCTATACTATTTTAATCATCAGTCATACCTTTTTACTCTAATTATTTCTGTCTCATATCACATGCCCTCTGTTAGTGATGGGTACAATCAAATGATTTTTCAGTATTTACAATGTATATAAATATGTATCTCTTTTTATCAAGTTCATAATCCTTTGTTCTGTTTCTGTGTCACATGACAGGTTCGCCACCATGATGCTGAACAAAAAGAAGGTGAAAGGGGAAATAAAATGGTTTCAGAAATATATCTAACTCGCTTGTTAGCCACAAAGGTATTTCTTTTATAAATGATACTATTTTATCTTTATTATTTTTTTCCCTTTAAACTGATTGTAGGTAAAATAAAATAGGAGGAAGGCTTTTCATGAAAATTTAAACAGTTGAAGAAAGATTATTTTTTTTATTTTTTTGTAACTCTTACTGGTGCAATCAATCTTTCTCCATTTAAATCTAAATTTTGTATTAATTTTTCTGCTCTAAAATAGTCTGCATTCTTTTTATAACACTTTAGTCAATAATCCTGCAATCTTCTCAAATATTTCCAGTTAATAAAAATCAAAACTAATCCTGTTCAAAATTTGCTTTACATTAAAATACTATAGAGATTTAATTCAAATTGAGTGTATGTGATTTATACAGTTAAAAGGAGAAAAAAAATCTTAACTCAGGTTGTTTGGATATGAGAACAAAAATTTTTAAAATATAATGTAAAAAACAAATCTTGAAACTAATTTACTTTTTTTTTTTTTTTTAAATAGGGCACACTGCAAAAATTTGTGGACGATCTGTTTGAGACTATATTCTCCACAGCCCACCGTGGAAGTGCCTTGCCATTAGCTATCAAGTATATGTTTGACTTTTTAGATGATCAGGCTTTAAATCATGGGATCACAGACCCCGAGGTGGTACATACATGGAAGTCAAACAGGTGAGTCATACAAGTATGACGTACTTCTTACTAGAGGTTGTACAGAGAGGTGTGGAAGCGGATGTAACCCCTCCCTTTATTTTTAACATTATGTTAGTTTTAGTTGAATGTTTGTAATCAGGGTTGGCAGGTTTCTGCCGAGGCAGTAAAAACCACTGGTAGAAACCGGTTAAAACCGGCATGGCAAAAACCCCTTTCTGCCACATTTATGGCAGAAACTGGCAGAAACTCAAAAAATAACATAAATGCAATTCCTGACGTACAATAGAAAATGTATAAGAAAAATAATTAAATATTAACCCAAATACAATTTACTTACCACACTATCACCATTCAAAATCAAATTTTACATTGTTTTCACACTGCAGCAGCCTGTAACAAAATAAAAGTTTTGACGCTGTTTCTAAACCTAAACGATTTCTCAATTTGTTGTGCACAAAGGAGAAATTTGAGAAGATTCTTTCAATCCCAGCAAAACTAGCTGGCATTATCATCAAAGAACAAGCAAGATTCACAAAACTTCAACTATAGCACATTTTTTCAAACTGGACCACCATGTGGCAGCTGGAGTAGTTGTTACAACTTGATTTGAAAAATAGGTTTTTGGAAAAGGGGTCGATCTGCTTTGTAAAGCTATGGTATAAGGTACATAATCTGGGTTAATATTTGTGAGCAAAGTTCGGGCACTTTCTTCTTGATTACATGATAAATTTACTCCCAAATACTTTGGATGGAGCATATAGGCGAGTAAATGATTTTAAGTAACTGCTTGATTATATCTGTGCATCACTTCCTTCTCAAAAACACACAAAAGAGCGTCTTCTTTTGTTAAACGAATCCAAACATCGCAAGCATCTGCAATTGAGCAGTTCTCTTTTTGAACTGAATCCAGAGCAATAGCAACGGGTTTTATCTGCAGCAGCAAGTGTTTAACTTCTTTGTGAATCATCTGATTATTTATGATCTGAACAATACCCCCTTGTCATGAATATTATCTTCATGTTCTTCTAGTATTTGTAAATAATATGGGCGATTCTTCATAAACGACTCTAAGCAGTCCACCTGGCTATTCCACAGTGTATTACAAGGTATATGTGGTTTCACAGCTTTTGGGTACTCCTTAGCCAAGCTCTTTGCCTGTGATGGTTTCTGAAATATTTCTGGACTGAAACCACATGTTTAATGAGAGAATCTGATGTGATATCCAGTTCAAGAAGATTTAAATAATGAGATGAACATCCATAACTTGTAACAGATGGCATTTCTTCTTCAATAATTTTCCTCATTAATTCCATCTTGTGTTCATTATCAGTTACTAAAGATAATACTTTGCAGTCATATTTCATTTCAAGCTCTATTATTGCATTTTTTGCTAAATCAGAACAGTAAGTTGCAGTTTTTTTTAAAACTTCCTGTATTTATAGAATTATAAAACATGCATTCAGAACCAGTGTGAATACAATTTGCAACAACGGGTTCGTTATGGATATTACTCCCTCTTGTATCAATGAAACTTTTTTACCACTGATTTTCTTTTCAAGGTGTAGTTGCAACTGACTATGTATTTTGTCTAGTAGATCTCCAGCCAACTGTTTTATTTTGGGAGGTTTATAACCTGGTCTCAGTAAGTTAATCATGCTTATAAATGATGGATTTTCACTCACCAAAAAAGGTTATGTTACAGCTGTAGAAAAACTTGGCAATTGCCTCATCCAACCCATCTCTTTCTTTTGAGTTTGTTTTCTTAATAAAATTACTCGGAGAACTTTGAATTCTAGAAGGTCCAACTTCTATAGACTCATTTTCTTGTCTTGATTTTTTAGGAAGAAGAAAATCTTGTTAATCACCAAATCACCATCACTTGATTCTTTTGTAATTTGTATGTTCAGAAACTTGCTGGTACGCATCACTAGTGGCGCCATGACACTTTTTACAATGTTCTTTCATTCTATAGGGTTTTGCACTCACAGTTTTTTTGCAGCTGTTACATTCAACTACTAATTGATTATTAATTTCTTTCTGACTAAAAAATCCCCATATAGGATCCATTGGTCTACCACCTTTAGAAGTCATAATTGAAAAAGCTTCACAGAATAGAGCAAACTGTACTCAAAACAAAATCTTTTTGTATAAATAGCTCTTTTGGTTCATAGAAGAACAGCTTACAAAAACAGAACTGCTTACTTGATTGGTTACATGAAATGTATATTATGTAGAACTGTTTCAACCAATGAAACTCTTGACATTTATGAGTCGGTGAATGTAACCAATTATATTGTTTCTTACATACAGCAAAGCTGAAGACTGTGTTAGTACTTATATAATTGGATTATTAACTTTCCATAGAAATCAAGACGGGGGGAGGGGGGGGGGCTCTTTTGAAAATAGCTTTATTCAGTTATATTAAGTAAAATGACAAGTTCCTGAATTTTAGAGTTTAATGAAATAAAAAAGAATCCGTATTTATTTAAATATTTGATATATTACACTTTATATTAAATGCAAACAAAATAATTATAAACAACAAACTGGAAAATTTGTTACTTACAACATTACAAGGCTAAAATTTCTAACACATATCAATTTCAACTATGATAAATTTTACTTCGCTTTGGAAATGTCAGTCTTGTTATTTAACATATTTTTACACTAATTATTAAATAACTATTATATTAAGTTTTGCAATGACGAAATGGAGTTATATTTTTTATTTTACTTAATCACCTGTCATTAAGTAATTACTAGAGCTATTAAAAACGTTTTCTAGTTTTTGTCAGTTTCTGCCGGTTTTTACCGGTTATAACCAGTTTCTGCCAATGGCAGGGCAAAAACCAGTTTCTGCCGGCAAAAAGCCAACTCTGTTTGTAATACGCAGAAACCTTGAAGTACAGTAACCACCACTTATAAAATCACTGGATTGTAAAATCATCTGCTTTTTGAAATCGAATCTGGATGAACAAAATCAAAACATGTTAAAACTTTCTTTTAGTAAAATCATTATTGCTCTTTTATAAATCAAGCTTTTAACGAGCATATGTTACAAAATGAAAAAAAGCAGTAATATGTTAAAAAATGTAACAGACGTGATGAATTTCAAAGTTATTTCACACCAAAAAGTGGAGGAATCAGTCTCAGAGGATTGGGAAATCGAAATCACAGTGTCAAATTTGCCCTCTGCAATAGATGTCAAATGAGCACTTCGTGTCATACTATGCACTTTAGAGCAAAGAAGAGGTAATGTTGAAAGATTCAAAACTTTTTTAATAACTTATGATGTTGAATCTCTACTTACAAATTCTGTTAATCAAACAACATATGCTAATATTTTAAAATCTTTAGGTAAATTAAAAAAAATACTTCATTTTCTTCAATGTCTACTGTATTTTAAAACATTTGAAATAAGATATAATTCATTTCTTTTTTAGAGTATTTTAACTTTGAAACTTTTTTTTTTTTAAGTGAAGGTATGTCAGTTTATAAAATCAGCCGCTTTATAAAATCAAATGTCCTCAGAACGAATGGGACTTCAATAGCGGTGGGCACTGTATTAAGAGTTCTAAACATCAGTAGAACACCATTCATGCTGTAACAATGTAGAATGTTCTTGGAGATGAGTATCATGATGAATATCATGGAGATGAGTTTAGTTGTGTTAAAGCATGGGTGATGTTCTACCAGTGTCTATAACTCTTAAGAAGGTAACTATGTATAACAAACATTTCACTATGATGAGCAGTTCAAAATAAAAGAGGGGGTACGCTAACTTCCAGACCACTCCGTATTTAAATGCATAATTTTTGCAAAATAGTTTTAAACGACAAATTTTAGCAAGAATTATTTTTTATTTCATCTAATTGTGTTCTTCTGTTCCAGTCTTCCTCTGCGATTTTGGGTAAATCTAATAAAGAACCCTAATTTTGTGTTTGACATTCACAAGTCCAATATTGTGGATTCCTGTCTGTCAGTTGTAGCCCAGACTTTCATGGATGCCTGTTCCACATCAGATCACAGGCTTGGGAAGGATTCTCCTAGTAGTAAACTTTTATATGCCAAGGATATCCCAGTTTACAAAGACTGGGTAGAAAGGTAAATTTTATTCATATTGTTCTTCCTCCTCACATGTTAAGATTATTGAAATGTATGTGGGAGATTGCTCAAGTGGTTGATCATTTTAGCAATCCTCAACAAAATACAAGGAATTCAAAATTTATTTTGAACTATCATTTTTTTTTCCTTTGAACCATTCAAAAATAGTACAGGTGCAAAAACTCTTTGTTGTGTTTCATGAAATAGAAAATCTTTTGAGCAGACAGTGATAAGAAAACAGGAGGGAATTTATAACTATGTTGAGTTAAAGGTCGGATTCAACTCACAAAATGAGAAAATCTCACAATGCAAAAAAAAAAAAAAAGGCAGCAGTTTTTCTATGCATTGGAGTACAGGGTGTCCGAATCAAATGTGCCAAAATTGAATAGTTGATTTTGCCTTGAAGTTCAAGTTTTCATCCTGATTTGTCCTGATCTTTGTAAAATTTTAAGATGAAAACTTGAATTTCAGGACAAATTTAAGACAAGCATCAAAATAATCAGGACAATCTTGGTAAAATCGAAACATCTGGGCATCCTACATATGCATAGTAATGACAGCAAGCCGTGACAACTAAGGCCACAAAAATCGCTCACGGCATAATCAAAAAGGAGCTGGTTTGTTCTAGATGTACAGTATTTGTATTGAAAATATCAGTGTTTTAGTTTAAGACCAATAGCAAATAAAGTAAGATTTTTCTCTAGTTTAATGCAATCCTGCCTTTAAGTTTTATTTTTTATTCACTGTTAATATTTTATTTTTGGGCCTTTACAACTTGTGATACTTAAAGTTTTACTGCATTTGGAACAAACTGAATTAGCCTGTGTATGCATGTATTATATATGCATCATTTTCTTTAAAGGTATTACAGAGATATCAAAAACATGGCTGCAATTAGTGATCAAGATATGAATGCAATGCTTGCTGAAGAATCAAGGGTATTTTTTGTCTATATTCACTTATTAATTATTATTATTGTTGTTATTGTTTTCATTAATTTTTGCCTTGTAGAGAAAATATTTTAAAACACCTTTTCTTTTGCATTTCAGTTGCATGCCCATGAGTTTAATACAAATGTAGCTTTGTATGATCTCTATGCTTATGCAGTCAAGTACAATGAGCAAGTAAGTACTGCATTTTTACAACTGTACGTATGCATATGAAATAATCAAAACCGCGTAAAATAAACCTGCGTAAAACAAGGGTCTACTGTACATATATAGGCCAATCCCAATCCACTGTAAAATGTTTCGTTGCAGAGAGGACAATTTTAAAAATATTATCTGGTTTGGCCATAGTGGTGTTGAACTTAGAAGCAACATTGATGTGAAATCAATCCTAATGTGATTTCTGTGAAGATTTCAATATATATTTGATTTAAAAATTTTCGCAACACAAAACAAGTTACACTCTTAAAAATGTGAAAAAGGACTTGCATTTCTTAGCCTTTTTTGACCTGCGGACTGGCATAAGCTTTAAAAATTAAATAAATTCAAAAAAGAAAAAAAATACTCTGTGAAGAAATATTTTGGACTGATTAGGTTTTTTCATTTAAAAATATTTAAATGCAAAAATAAGTGTTTTGGGAATAATTAAACAAGTAAATAAACATTTGTAATAAATCATAGAAAAATATGAAAATCAATTATAAAGTTCAGATAAAAATGTTGCATAGGATATTATTGTTATTATTATTATTTTAATTTTTGAGTAAGAAATTTTTTTTAACGTCGATGAGCTAAAGACCACTCAAATATTTCTGCGGACCTGTTTTGGCCCACCAGTTCAGCATCTCAGAACTAGATAATGACTACCAAAATTTTGTTTTGGAATGGTTTCTACCAACACCTTTCTCATGAAATCTATATGATCTGTCAAATTTGATTTAATTTGTATAGACATTCACAAAAACTGTTAAGTATAGAGTTAACATTTTCAAATTTAAAGAATTTTGATATTTTTGTCAGCCTCAGGTATTTAAAAACGGAATGAAAGCACTCTGTTGTTTTGTAAGAAATTATCTCAATAACTATAATAAAAATGAATGCTAGAGTTAAAGCACTGAGTTTTTACAATTCATCAATGATAATTTCATTTTTTAAATGAAATTGAAAAAGTAAATAATAAATTAGTTTTTCAGCAAAAAAAAGCATAATAAAAAGCATATTTTGGAATAGTTTTGATAATTTCTGAGGGGTTTAAACCCTAAAACCCACCCCTTAAATACGACCATGATACACACACTTAAGAATAGCTGAGGGCATGTATGCTGTTTATTGCTCTAGTTTCTTGATTTATTTATTCAAATTTGAAATTTTTCTTCCAGTTGATGAGTACACTTGAAGAAGACGAGTTTTCAACGAAAAATAAGCTCCCATTGAAACTTGCCCAAGTTCTTTCTATTATGTGTGGAGAAGACAATGCATGACAATTACCGTCACTTATACTGATTTAACATTCCATTGCATCCACAGAGTTCACAACAAACTGTCGTAGCAGCTCATGGCTGCTAGGAGTTGGACTTGTGGGAGAAGTTGTGTAAGAAATCTGATATTTCTCATATTTTCTCAACTTTAATAATACAAAAAACTCATTATTTTCTCTTCTATTGAGAATTTCATATATGTGTGTCAAAGTTCTACATATTGATGTTGGAATTTTCACTTACGAACAATTAAAAGTGGATACATCATCGCACAGGTACTTTTATCCTGACTTTTTATCTCTGAATAAAGTATAAAAAATTTTACTACTTTTCAAACAAGTGTGCAATTTATTTAGAGACTGAAATTTTCTAACAAAATTTGGTGTCTTAAAGCAGCTAATGGTGCTCATACATAAAGAAGTATAGACGTTTTTTTGGCAGAGACAGCATTCAAAGTTGCATTACTTTCTTAGTTTGGCTGTAACGGTATGAGATTCAGTCTGTTGTAGAGAAAAGATCAAGCAAATGTATATCAGCCATTCTCAGTGCCTTGCATTGCTTCGTCCCAAGCTATTAAATTGCGGGCATCTGACTCCAGAAAAAAAAAAAGCCTGCTTCAAAGTTTATTTTGAGAACCTGCGTGAAATCTCCCGAACCCCTCTCACAAAATATAATCTACGCATCTGATGCCACTTCTTTCTTGTCTTCCAGCTGAAGAGTTGTGCTTCTTATTTCAGTTTTGTTTTCATAGTTCCTTTCTCGATTTGTTCGACTACGATGCCTGTGCTCGCCTGAGCTTTTTGTTTTCTGCGGAGTTGCGTCATCTCATCGACCCGTAGATAATCAAGACTGTGTGAAGGATGGGCTCCGATCGGAGTCCCTCTGGCACCGGCTAGAAACGCAGCGTCTACTAGAAAGACAAGGCACTGCACACGCTTTGCTACAATCATGATGCTGTCTGTCTTGCTTAAATTGACTGAGCTTGTAATGCCACCAAGTTATAGATTCAGTGAAAGCCACTGTTGTTACATGAAAAGAATCTTGCTGCACTGTGATACTATCTGTAGTGTACAAATAAAAAAAAAGATATTACGGAGCTGACTCGGTGCTGTACGCAGCTACCTCTCGAGCTAGTGTGTGTGTACACGGAAAGGTCAGCTTGAGCATAGATGTTACTGTAATTTAATGGTCGTCTCAGCTCTTGTTCCATATTTTATAGATAATCAAACCCATCAGTGTTGTTGTCTGTGTGTAACTCAGCGGAAACATTTTTTCAAAGGCACTCTGTCCACATTCATTATTACAAAGAAAAAAAAGAAAATTCCTATGAGAGCTTATTTTGCTCTGGCAGTTTTGAAGAGCTTGTGCATGTTTACGAATCTAGTTGTTGAGCGTGTAAAAGTGTTTTTCAACATTTATTTGATATATTTTTACGCATTTAAAAAAGAGAAGATTTTAATTATAGGAATTGAAACATTTTGTCAAACTTTTGTTTTAACATAGAATATTTCTTCATGTACCATGCATTTGCATTCCAATTCAGATTCATAGCCTGAATAATTTAAGCTATGTACTTAGTCATTATAGTTTGCATTTTTTTTTACAATTGTCAAAGTTAATGGAATAATCCTTGTCATGCATCTTTTTTAAAGTTCTTGCAGTCATTGGTTTTTGAGTATGTTGTTTTATTTTGTCATTTGTATGTTTCTTTAATAATATAAAACCCGTCCAAATGAAAAATTATTTTACCTCCTGCTTTTATGATTTCTTCAATTTTAAGATTAACAGTATTACAGTGTTAAATGCCAAATTCTTTAATGCATTTGCATCATCAAAGATATTAAATTTATAGCTATATTTAAAAAATACATATTTTAGCATAGTATTAAATACTTTTTCTTAAGTTCACTTTTTCTAGATCAGCTTTCTTTTACGTTCAGCATTTAAAAATATTTTTAAAAAGTGCTTTGGTGATATTTAGATTTCAGTTAATTTTTTTAACTGTATAAGAAATCAATTGAAATAGCTTTATATATGTCTATATTAATATATATCTATATACAGAGTTGTGGTAAACACAACAAATCTGTAAAAAGAATCACTTTTATGTACTTAAAAAAAATCAAACATAACTATATGTAAGGAACAAATTGTGAATGCATATATTGTATCTTCATGTATCCGTAAAATATTGTTGATATTGCTAAGCGTGCACAGCCCTTTGTATATGTGCATCAGAAATGGGCATGCCATGCACGCTTCTTTTTTACAAAAAGGAAAGTATCATATTGTACATATTCTATATTCCAAAGCTTTGGTTCTAAGCATTGATAAGCCTGAATCCAGTGTTTCATTTCGTGCAACTTTCTTTCTTCGTGTTTTGAAACAAATTGTGATACCGTGATATATTTAAAATTTTCAAACATTTGTTCATTTTAATTTATTCTAAAATTGTAAAAACAAAGTTTTGATAAACAAATAACTGTAATTAAAAATCTTTCAATGACTATTAACATTGTAATCTCAAAAATTGAAATTTTAATTCATTTTTTAAAAAAAGATCTTAACATGAATTTTTATATTTTAACCTTTATTTTTTAAAATATGTCCAATATTTAAATTCATAGCTTTTTATGGACCAACCGACTTGCCCTACAAATTTTTCTTATTATAATTTAATTTGAGCTCCTCGCCACGGGCATATCATTGTTTTGAACCATCATCTATTACACAGGAGGTGCTACATTTGCACTTGCCTCTAACAGTTGAAACAGCACCTTGTCAGCTGTAATGCACTTGGGTGTTTTTTCAGCAGACTGCATCGAGTCTGTTTATATACTGCTTGAATTCTGTTGTATTTTGTGATTGAATAATGATGTAAAAGCATGGGGGAGCCTGTTCATCAACATCCTGTTTTTTAAATTTTGCTACTCGACTCTTGACGAGAGTTCTAATCAAAAAGTTTCAGCTTTAAGAAAACTAAATTTAATTTTACATTCCACATACTTTTGTTACGTTCACATAGCGCTACCAGTTGACCGATGACTAACCAGTAGCGTTCTAATACAGTTACCAGTTAACTGATCGTAGCTGATCATTCTAATAGCTTCACCGATAGAACCACCAATGGACCGCAATTTAAGCTCCTTGATTGGTTGATTGAACAACGTGACTTTTTTGACCAATGATAATTTCACCGGTGCATTACTTGTCTGCGCAAGGTAACTGCGCTATTAACCAAACGCGTTCAGTGGAACATCAGTTGGTGAACAACTGGTTGGTAACCACTGGCGTCATTGGCTCTCTTGTGATCAACCGACCGGAGTTCGACCGGTAATGCTATGCGAACCAAACCTTTGTTTTTAAAATGGCAATTCAAAAGCAATTCAGATTTGGTTCCAATTTAAAACTAATTTAAATATGATTAACCTCATAAAGTTTATATACGTATATATATCATTTTGAACTTTTTTTTCCGTTTGATAACTTTCATGTACACAGGACTTTTAAATGCGATTCATTTCAATAATTCTGTCAAACACGAATCAGCTACATCGCTATTTATGCTTTTCATTTATTCCTATCAATCTGAAAGGAGAAAAATAGTGTGTGATAGTGTGCATGTGTTAACATTTTATTCATGAGTAAAAAAATTTTACCTATAATTTCATTTCCCTTTCTACAGCCTAGAGGATAGTAAACTGACCAACCAAATTTGAATCTGAAAAATGTTCAACTTTCTGAACTTCCTCTAGAATGTGGAAATAAGCTAAAAATGTATACCTGCTTTTTGTACAACCAATGAAAACTTTGTAAAATATTTATAGCATATTTTTATTATGGTATTGGTTTATAGATTCTGTAATTTGCTCAACTGGTTTCCTGCATTAAAATGGCGTATCATCACATTTTTTCAAATTTATTCTACTCTCAACACGCATTTTCTATTTATAGTTTCATGAGGTTTTATACAAAATCACATATTTTTCAATTTATACCTATTAGTTATCGATTCTAAATTACTTCACAGATTAAATCACTGACATTTTTCTAGTTTTTTAACTTGTTTATTTTTAAAAAAAATCAAAATTTCAAGCTAAAATGGCATTTCTTACACATTTGCTGAATGTGCTATGTTCTTATCCAAACTAAATAAATATATACTTCATCACTCATAAATTTTTATCATTGACAATTCCCTTTTTATTTGGATTTCACTTTTGTATTCAGATTACTTTTGCTTTAAGAATGGTTAGAGGATTGTTTCATGCATTTTCTTCCAGCAGAAGAATAAAATAATTGTACAAACTAGAGGTAAAAGAATTATTTATTTAGCAAAATTTGTTATGAAAATTAAATACCAGATTTTGATTTCTAGATATAAAAAATTACTATATTGCACTCTATTTGATACAGTTTCAATATAATACTCATAAATAAATGCATAAATAATATTCAGAAGACTTTAAAAGATTAATGGCTAGGTTTTATGGGATGAATTCAATGCACTTTAATTTAAAAATAACAAGGAGGATGACAGCTGTTTCACAACTTGTATTAGAATAATTAAGTTTCTTTAAAAAAAAATCGAATAAGTGTTATTACAAGTTGTTAGAGTAACCGAAATTTCTTCGAAATCTCTGCTATTTTTAAAATGTAATTTTCTTTGAAAGCTATGAAAATTAAAAGCTTTTTTAGACGTACATACCCAATTCTGAACCCCGTATTCAACAGAAAAGATGTTTATATAAAATCAATAACGCCTATCTACAGAATCACACACACACTAACTCTTCATTTCTTCGAAAGACTCTTACAATACCAGATGTTAAATTTTCATATACATTTTTATCGACTGCGCGTTCACTAGTTACACTGCCATAATTATAATCTTTAAATGTAATAATATTTAAAAAGGTTTTGCAACCATTGTTGCCACTTATCATCTATCAAACCTAACACAAGTAACAAAGGTACTTAAATCAGAATATACTTGATAAGGTTTCTGCGTTTCAACAAGGGCAACTCATGAAATGTCTACTGAGATTATCCATTGAAGAATTAGATTATTTTCTTTTTGAGAGAGTTTTAAAATGCTAATTCAAACTTATGAAGGAAAAAGTTTAATGTGCAATAATGCGGAAACTCTTTGCTATTCTCTTAATTCTAACTTTCTTTCTGTTTAAATCTTATGTTATTTCTTGTTATCCCTTTTTCGTTTAGACCAGATATGTCGAACTGCACGATCCGTGTGGCCCGTTTTATTTTTCAATACATCAAGGGCAACTGCATGTGATGCAGTTAATATCTAGAAAAATAATGTTTCTTCTCTCTCCATCTTCCCCTTAATACCATTCAATCCAAATTCATAGGAATTCCCGAGCAAGGGCGCCCATATAGGGGAGCAAGGGAGGAGCTCAAGCCCCTCCCCCCCTTAGAAATTAGAACTTCCTTGCTTTTAGTGCTTTTTTCTTCGCAATTATGTGTAAAAATTTCTTTTCCAGCCATTAATGAATAAGTTATTCAAAATGTCAAATTTTAATATCTCTAATATGTACTGAAATCGGTTTCCATGGGTAAAATATTCTGCTAAACCATAGGAAAAATTTTTGAGCGCCCCCCCCTTTAAAATTTTGGGTATGAGCGCACTTGCAATACATGCAAACTTTAAAGAATTAATAATAACATTAATAAAATTAACATCAAGTACTGATAGCAAGCATTCTTGGTTTACAGTTTTCTGTCCTTTTCCTACAGTGTTTAAAGTTTTAAAATAATTTAAAAAATTTAGAGTGATCTGTGTGTGTGTGTGTTTGTGTGTGTGACTGGTCTGCGAAAATTATCTGATTTTGAAGTTTGACCGTTCGGAAAAAAAGATGAGCACCCCACTGGTTTAGACCAGTGATGGAATTCAAATCATTCAAGAACTGGTAAGGTTGAAATTTTTTGGGGGAGGGGTCATGTTAATGAAATATTAAAAAACAATCTTCTTTCAAGCTCATTAAGTTAAAAGAAAATAATATTTTTTACAGCATTTAGGAGTTCACTAGCTTCTTCCAATTTGTTTTTACTCTAGGATCATCTGCCGTGTGATTATTATCGATTGCTTAAGCACTTTATTACCTAAGGCTCAGGGTACCAATTTTGCAGTGGTAGTATTACTAAATTAGTTATCATTAAGTTAAAAATATTTTTGACAGTCAATTTCTTTTTTCTGAACAAATTGCGTTCATCAGGCTGAAGCTTCTTTCAGCTTCAGCAGAGCTTACAGTGACAGCTCAGGGGTATTTCTGAATACTTCTGCAGATTATAATATATATTTTTTTTAATAGCAAAGTTCTGATTTTTCAATTAATTTGTATGTCTTTATTTATTGATTCACAGAACTTAAAAAATTTTAAGAACTGGATGAGGAGCTCCGAGATATTTGTAAGAAAAACGGTTTGGGCGAACCGATTGAGTCCCACACTGGTTTCGACTCTAAATTTTGGGTTAAGAGGAGTATCTTTGAATTACTATGAATTTACAGAAAAAATGCAATAAAATGGTAAACTCACTAATGATTGAAACTAAATCATATTTTTGTTTTCTCAGTCCCTAAGCCAATAGTTTTCATGAAATCAGCCCAAGTCACTTTTAAGCTGGACTTTGTGAAAATATTTCATAACATAATGGCATACTAAATACAAATATACTATTACAATGACAGATAATATTGCTATGAACCCATTGTGTTAGCAATATTTCATTCTTTTGGTATTTAGGATTATTTGCTTGATTATTTCTTTTTCCATAAAAATTTGTCATATGCATCAGCCCATTTTTAAATCGTTAGCAAAGTTTCTTTCTTATATAAGATGAACTACATTTCTCAAGAATAGGAATATAATTTTTGTATTGAAGTTTTGAAAGAATATTTTTCCCCATATTTTCGAGATTAAAAATTGAGTCAAAATTTCAACTTCAACTTTCTAGATAAAGTTGGACCCCAATTTAAGGAATTTTGCAATTTAGCGAATATTTCCTTTCCCCCCGAACTAAAATGAAGGCAAAATCCCCATTTACCTAATAATAAACCCCAAATTAAGGCATTATTTTAACATCAGGAATTTTTTTATTTTTTAATTTGAGTTGGGAAATATTGGATTGTTTTCCAAATGTTACATCCATATTATCCGAAGCAGAAAAAGACATTTCTTGGAATCAGCAATTTTTGGACAAATCAAGGGCGAGGGGGCAACCAACGAATAACGATCCTGATGCAGAAAGTGATAGTGAAACTTCCATTAAAACAGTTACTCTTTTAAATGCTTTACATGGCCTGGAAACTGTAAAAACATATCTCATGCAGCAGGCTGCAAAAGACACAGTTCTCTTTGAACTTTATGGAAAGAAGAAAATAATGTTTCAAGTCAAGTATCAAGGAAGTTGTCAAACATCTATTACTCAGTAGTTTAAAATTTCAAATTAACTATCGCGTAGTTAGTTGGAGTGCTAAATAAAAAATGTACACTTTCTAATATGGATATTTTTGTGCAGTTGCTTTATTAGGAGTTTTAGGTAACGTACATGCAGTTTTTAAATTCCTTTTCACACCCCGATATTACGAATAACCCCGATTTAATGCAAAAAAGTTTTGGTCCCGGTTGAATTCGTTAAATCAGGGTCTGACTGTAACATTTTTTTTTTTTTGTCTTGAAAGTGCATTTGAAGACTCTTTGCATAATTAATTTAGTTTTAATATTGTACACATAAATTTTTTATTATGCCAAATGAACAGTCATATGATATTGACAACTACTTGATGTGGGTATTTGTACTGAACTCAACTTTGCGTTATTTACTCTCTTTTTGATGCGACTCTTTTCTTTGTATATTCTGACATTAAAATAATATAGGAAACAACTGTCACCTTTTACGTTATTCTGATTTGTCTGAAAACTATATATAGAAATTTCAAGAAACAAATGCTAATGCTTTCCATTTCAATTACTTAAACTAATTTTAAAATCTGATATAGTTTTTCTCAAAATGAGTATTAAAAAAATAACACTGATGTATGTAAATCACCGGACAAAAGGAACATAAAATAAAGTTCAACATTAAAATATAAAAGAACAAACAACAAAGAATGATTTTGAATTATAATAGTTGCACAAGCCTCTCAATTCAACACATATTTAACAACTAATAATAAAAATTCATAACAAAATAAAAGGACTTGATAATTAAAGTTTCATTTTAAAGGAACCATGAAAGGAAAACTACCACACCAACTTAAGAACAGATAATGGTTCAACAGAAGTGATTTTTTTTTTTTTTTACTTTCAGCAAAAAGTTCATGAAGATGGAGGTTTGAAACATTTTTAATGTTTTTAAAACTTATCACAAAATGTCATTAATTTAGCATCCAAAAAATTTTTTTATGTCACTTAACTCACATCACAGTAATCTCAACCTCAGCTTTCGGATTGGAATGTTGTGGATATATTGATGTATCGCTAAATTCAGTTTTTAATTTTTTCTTTATTCAGAAATAAAATGAACTGATTTGTTAGTTACTAGAACTCAATTTAATAACATTTTGGTCCAGTAGTTTTCTTTTTATGGTCACTTCGGAGGGAAATTTTAGTTGTAAACAGTCTCTAGGTCTTTGGTCTTTATGAAAATGAAAAGTAAAAAAGAATATGTTTTGGAAATGCAAATTAGAAAAGAAAATTAAGTGATTATGATTTCTAGAATGTTAAATTAAATAAAGCAGTTGTAAAAAATGGCTTTTCATATGTTAGGATTTTAATAAAATATTTCGAATAAAGACAAATGAATTTAAAGCTCCCTTAATACCAAAAGTTAAAATAGCAGCTGTAAAACTCTTTGTCTAAATTAGTATAAAAATATAAAAGAAAATAAATTCTTGGAGTATATTTGCACAACAAACAATTCTCCAATGTTTTTAAACATTCATTTTTGTGAACGCAAGTTTTTGTACCTTAAAAAAGGAAATGACCGAATCGATATTACTATTTTTTATGATAAATTTTGTTTTAATTAGATGGTTCAAATACCATTACTACATAAACTAATAATTTTTTATGATTTTTTTTTCCTAATTGATCTTTTACTAGAAGAAATGTCTCCTTAAGTTTATTTCCATGAAATCTACATCAAACCCTGATGATTCTGTACACCAGCAGTAGGCAACCCGTTCATGGTGATCAACTGGTCGATCATGGCAACATTCTGGACCATGTTTCTCGTCATAGAAAAGATACTATTATTTTCTGGAGGGGAAAAAAATAGGCCCAACTTCTCAATCAAAATTTCTTTGAATATTTTTCAAAGTTTTTTTTATAATTGCTGAAAGAGGTATAGTTTTAAATTTTTTAATTATAAACAGATAAAACTTCATAATGTTTTAAAAAAATTTAAAGTAGAAAAACATTTTTTAACGGGATTTTACGAAAGACACAACGAGGGGGAGGATCAGCTGCCCCCCTCCCCCCACCAGAAGTGGATCTTAGTGTTCCGCCAAACATGGAATGTATATTGGCAATGAGTTAAGGTTGCCTATCTCTGCTGTACACAATATCATATTCTCCAAAACATAATTTAAATAGAATGATATAATCCATCATTTATAGATAAAGCATATTTTGATGAAACATGATTATCATATGAGGTGTTTAGTATAAAAAGCAGCTCAATAGATAAATTCACAGAAGTTTTTTTTTTTTTTTTCAGCTCAATAGATAAATTCACAGAAGTTTTTTTTTTTTTTTTTTTTTGATACTTGGTGGTTACAAAGTGATCTGGAACGCATCCAGCTCAATCATGTTGAAAACTACTGCCAAACAAACATTGTTTTTCTTTCAAACACAGCTCAATCCATGGATGTTTTTTGTTTCTCCTGTAAAATTTTTAGTAAACAGATTGAGCTGGTTCTGATACTAAACTGTCAGAAGCATCACAGAATTAAGCCCTCTTTCCCTCCATTGCTAGTGGAGAAAACGAACCTGTAAAAGCTATGCTGCCACAAGTAAATGAAATCTTAATTTGTTTCCATCGCTTTTGAGTTAAAAACACAACCCACCAACAATTGGTCCCCCTCACCTCCTTTTTTCTCTCTTGTCTTTTCACTAGCCTATGTCCTACAATGTGATCACAGTTCAAATTGGGAACAAAGACTTGTATCCCATTAAGATATACAAATATGATAGTTTGCTAAATATAGTGAACTAGCTACCTAAAGATCTACTCGATGGTGAAAGTTTATCCATAGCTTCTTGAATTTTTTCTTGCAGGATTCTGTACTTCAATTTTACTTGATTCAAATATTCCTCTTCTTCTAGGTCTAATATTTTCAAAAAGTTATTCAACTCTGGTACAGCAAACTGTTCCCACTAAAATAAGAAAAAATGTTATATTAAAATTGGTTTTAAAGTCATTTGAACATTTCTGATCTCTGGTCTAACAATTAACCCAAAACAAAACATAAAATATCTACATACAGTAGAAGACCATTATAATGCACACCTTGGGACCAGAGCTTTTGCGTTATACAGGTTTTGACGTTATAGAAATCATTTCACAAATTTTGAAAATAATATTGCGAATATAGCTATATATTTGCCCCTCAAAATAAGTTTTAATTGCCATGAGCACTACCAATGCAATATAGTATCTGTATTGTCATTCACATAAATGTATTTTACAACTTTAAAAAAAAAGTGAGTTATCCTGCACTACTGCTAACTTCATGGTTTGCACAATAGCTGCATTTTCAGGAGCAATCTGGCCCTTTTTTTTCTTTCTTTGAATACTAATTTTCATTTTAAAGTTTTGAATTAAGATGGAAAGATGAAAAAATGCTTTAAAATTCAATTTGTCTAGTAATTTTTACGTTTGAAAGGCAGAAGAGTTTTTTCTAAATTAAGATGGAAAGATGAAAAAATGCTTTAAAATTCAATTTGTCTAGTAATTTTTACGTTTGAAAGGCAGAAGAGTTTTTTCTAAACTGTAAAATTCTTCATTTACATCAGAAAACTTGTGCGGTTTATAGAGACTTGCGTTATATAGGTCGGCATTATAAAGGTATTCGACTGTAATATTAATTCGAAAGCAAAATAAACTTACCACGATATCTTCTGTTTCATTTTCTTGCAAAACAAAATGCTTGTCCTCATCACAGTTCAATAAAGCTAACATTAAAGGCATTTCATGATCTTGTATTCGTCGAAATTTGGCTATCAAAGAAAATATAGCCATTTGTAGAAATAGCCAATTCAAATGATTATTTATAACAGAAATATTAAAAAACATCGGTTTTGTTCAAATGAAGCATATCATAAACGTGTTTATAAAATAAATCAGCACTGTCTAATTTTTTTATTTTCAGCAATTCAACCTTTTTATCAGCCACACCAAATCATGTTACAACAGAGCTTTCCAAACTATGGCCAGTAAACACGACGAAGCTTGATAACTTACTGAAATTTAATATGCATAATAAATCATAAAACTTACAAAGAAATATAACTGGCAAATATGATTACTAGAACATTTAATCTCTAATTAAAAACCATAAAAAATTCATCCCTAAATATTTATATTAAGTCACATATGTAAGTCATTCATATCATGAATTTCAACATTTATTTGAGCTAAGTAGATCCTTGGGATTTCAGTGAGAAGTTTGTGAGTCTGTCATGTTAAAACAGATAGGATAGAAACCAAATATTATGAGCGTCAATAAAAGTACATAACTGTAGTAGTTGATCAGATCAATACCTAATAAATTGGCACCCAAAATTGTACCTAATAAAAACAAACACTATAAATAATTAGCACTAGAATTATGGAGGGGTCATTTTGACCCTAAATTAAGCTTTTTTGCTAACTGTTCCTCCGTATTTTCATAAGAAGCTTAATGCTTCCTTGACTTTTCCAAAATCATCGTGTTGTTTTTCAATATTTGGAATGAAGTGAATCCTCCAAAAAATAATAAATATACACTGCTCAAAACAATTAGGGGAGCACATGGTTATAGCAAAATAATGCAAAGATGTATACCAATAAGTAACATAAAGTGAAACATCCATAATTTAAAGCCTACCTGGAAACAGAAGAAGAAAATTTAATATGCAAATCAAAGTTCATTACGTCAAAAACCAGAAAAAAGAGATAGGGGCAGAAATCGAAATGTTGCAGAAATGTCTGTTTTATTGCCATAACAGTGAAATTCGATTACGCAGTATTTTTTTTTCCTTCTTGAGACAAGAAGGAAAAAAAAATGTCTCAACAACATGATTTACCTTACCGGAATCCATAGTATGGCGTGTTATAGGCAGACTGGAATCCGGACAAACACAATGTAGTGTCACCAGAAGTGTTCTTACAAGGTTTTGGAATCGATTCCAAGAAACAGGAAATGTTAGATGTCGACCAGGGTAAGGTCGGTCACGCGCCACTACAGCAAGTGATAACCGGTATATACTGTTAACAGCCCGTCGAAGCAAAACTTAATGCTACGCAGCTGCAAAGACAGTTGCTCTTGGCAACAGGATGAAGGGTGTTCGGCTAAACAGTAGGTAGTTGGCTTCATGAGGAAGGGCTCTATGTAGGGCAATGGTCTGCATTCCATTGACCCCACACCACCGTGTGGTCCAAAAAAAAAACGGGCAGCTGAACTTCGAGATTGGGAACAACATGATTGAAGCCAAGTGCTGTTTACAAACGAGTCCTGATTCAGTCTGGAGTGTGACACCCGACGTGTTCTGGTATGGAGGGACAGGGGAACTCAAAATAACCCCTCATTCGTTCGTGAAAGTTCACAATACAGACGAGCTGGTTGGATGGTATGGGGTGGAATCGGCATAGACGGACATACGGACCTGCATATCATTCGGAAAGGCATTTTGGCCGACCGAAGTTATGCAGACGAGATACTGAGACCTCATGTCATCCCTTACGCTGGAGCCATTGGATATTCCTTTGTTTTCCAGGATGATAATGGCCGACCACATAGAGATCGTCTGGTGGAGAACACGTTTGAAGCTGAAACAATACCGCGTATGAAGTGGCCAGCATGCTCCCCTGGCCTGAATTCAATCGAGCATGTCCCAAACATGCTCGATTGAATTCAGGCCGCATTTCAAGAAGACGCATTGCTTTGCAACCAAGGCCACCTGTTACTGTTCAAGACTTGGAGGTTGCACTTCTTGAGGAGTGGAACAGAATTACCCTAAGTCAGATCCATAACCTCTTTGCATCCATGGCAAACAGGTGTGCAGCAGTCTTGGCTGTTCGAGGAGACCACATGCCCTATTACAACTCATGCATCATGTCTGAACAGTACCTTTTTTATCATTTACATGTAACCAAATTGTTTCCCAAAATCATCTTTTCATGTTTTTTCCATATTTTCTATGAGTTAAAGCTTAATTCCAAAATATTTCACGTATTTTTTCTGTATTGCACATCGATACGCATGTACTATCCACTGTATGCCAATATGTGACTCTTTCGCATGGTTTCCTTCACTTCTTTGCTTGCTCCCCTAATTGTTTTGAGCAGTGTATAAATAAAAAATGGATCAACAGTGGGACCAATAGTTGTCGGGTTCAAACTCTAAAATTTGGCAAAGAATTTTTAAAAAAATGTAGGATTAAAATAAACTGCATTTTGGATGCTGTATGAAAATTCATTATTTTTTTAATCAGAAAATCTTACCTTGATTTGAACCTTTGGAATAAGTCTTCTCATACAAAGCAAACTTGTGAGAATTGTCAGCAACTTTAAATTTCTTAAGAAGAGCATTTATAACTTCTCTAGCAGAAAATTCACTGTAAAAAAGATGTCAATTTTTTACATCACTTTTAAACTTTAACCCCCCCCCCTGCACTTTTACACATTTTTGTTACAAAAAATCTATCCCAAAAAAGGGCTTGCCACTGAGTACTAGCACAGCCATTAATTACCTCCTGTGGGGGGCAGGAGGGGGGGTTATATCAGTACTTCCATGCCAATAAAATACCATGTAAGGGTTGGCTTGGTAACACGACATTTAACCAAGGTTTCTGTGGGGTTGATCCCGAATTCGTCTGCCACTTGGCTGTGCTCTGAATGTTACTTCAACCCATGTCAGAAATACAGGTATCCATGAAACTTATGTCCTTCAGGAAGAAAATACCAATTTCATTGTTAATGATAAAAAATTTTAAATGTTATTTCTACGTTAAATGTTATTGTTTAGCTTTTAGTTTGTAAGTTTATTATTTATTTGTTTGAAACACACAGTTTTAAGGGCTCAATTTACATGCTACAGGCAATGGGTAGATTTTGAGTTTTTGTATCTTATTTTCACTTTCAAGGAATTAGAAGTGCTATAATGCAAAAAAAGTCTTTTTTTTTCGAAAAAATATAAACAAACCATTTTTGTTTTTTAATTTAATTCGGAATTTTTAGAGACTTATAACACTACAAGAGTCAAATTACATTCATAAATATAACTTAACTTGAAATTTATAACAAAAAATACATTGAATCTTTAACTATGCTTCACCAAAAAATCTTCATAATGTGCTATTTAACCAATTTTTAAGCAAAAGCATATGATTCACATCAAATTCAATATAGATGACATAGCAGTTCTCAATTAAACCAGAAAATACAGTTAAATGAAAAAATAAAATAAATAAAACTAGATTTATCAGGGTGGCGACAGGAACTGGAAAAAAAAAGTTCCCTGACTTTTTCCTGATTAAGTTCACCAAATTTCCCTGATTTATGTTACCAATGATAATGGTTTCCTTTCTAAACCCTACCTGAAAAGCATTGCATATTAAATAAAATGCAGTGTTTAAAACGGTTTATGCTGTTAATTAAAAATATATTTTGAAAAGATGCTCCTTTTTTTGGTAAAAATAGTTATTAAATTATTGACAGAGAAATATTATAGAAATCTAAAACAAACACTTTACTTCCAGGAACCAGTTAACATAAGAATTCTGAGAAATTATTAAAACCTTTCTTAAAGGCATATCTAATCATGATTCAACTAAAAATTTTAAACGGAAGTAATCTTGAACTGAACTTTAAAGCAGTATAATTGTTACTGCAAGAGTAACAAGTGATAGTTAAAGTAAAGAAGCAATGTAGTTCTACTTACGTAAAAAATACTGAACCGAGTGCAGGTAAACAGCAGTATCTGCAGAAATTAGTTTTCGAGATATTTGAAGAAATGTGTAGTGGATTCAGTACTAATAATGGGAAAATGCTGGAATTAGACGTTTTTTTCTCGCCTTTTTTTCAGCGGAAACCAAATAAGCGAGCTTGTACAATAAAGGTAACGTACCATAGATGACAAAAATGCAAAAATAAAAAAGAATACTTTGCAGTTTCTGCCCTTTACCTGCACACGGCAGAATAGACGTATTTATGTAAAACAAATTGAAATCTTCCAACAACCAGTCATATTGAGCTATTCTCTAATTAAGAACTTAGGTTTTAATGAATGAATACAGTATTTTAACTATTAAAAAATAAGAAAAAATTTACTTATGTACACAACTCGGTTTCAAATGATTTCATTAGTTGTCGAGAAAAAATCTTAGATTACTTTAGTTACAAACAACATCGCAAAACAACATTGCAAAAACAATTATTAATTTCAAAATATATATATGTATATAGTTTTAAAATAAAAGAGTTTTTAAAGTCTGAAAAAAAAAAACCTCCGAGTAATCTGAAGTAACAGGGAATAATGAAATGGCAAAAAAAAAAAAACAAATTTGATTTTAAGTCAAATTAATTTTAGCAATTAAATTAATTTGAGAAAACAAAGATCCTTTCTTGAAATCACGATATAACAGTATGCTAATTACTCCAAGACAATGAGTAAAAGCAAGGGAGCAAAGTCATTAATGATGGCTTCCTCTTTGCCTGTAGGGTTGTTTATTTTACATAGCATGGAATGCGTGAAGAAAAATTGAAGCTAAGTAAAATAAACAACTTTACAGATACAGAATCAATCTTAGGAAGCTCATCCTAAGATTGACTACTTTGACCTTAAGGAAAAAAGATGCACAAATATTCGGCAATGTATAATCGTATCTTATTAATTTTACTTTTTTAAAACAAATAGGCAGAAAATTCGCAGAGAATCAAAGTACTTCATTTTGCAAGGAAAAAAAAAAATTTTTTTTCTTCATTTGATCAATTTTTCCTGATTTTTTGTTATTTTTTCAAAATTCCCTGATTTTACCCTGAGTGATAAAGTTTCCTGACTTTTCCCTGATTTCCCTGATCTGTCGCCACCCTGTTTATTTATTGACAGTTCATTTTTGTTATTAACACATTGGCTGCCAAATACGGATAAAGCGTAGATTGTGTTCTTTTCTATGACCCTAATTACACTACCTAGTTATCTCATACTTGTTTACTTGCCATTTTTGTGCAGCTACGATTAAACTCAACTCGTAATATATCAGTGCTCATATTGATTGATGGCTTCTGGGAAAAGAACAAAAAATCCATGCTGGCTTGCACAAATAGAAAATTTATTAAAAACGAACAAAATATATGATTAGAAAACGTATTTCAAATTTAAGAAATAAAATAATATTTTATGTTTGCGGAACTTTTTAAAACAATCTTCCACACAAAGGGCTGGCTTCTCTTTACAGGCTGAACAGAAATAACTTGTTTATTGCTGTTTTTTGCTTGAGTACGACATGGCTTTGTTGGACGCTGCTTTTTTTTTGGTAGGTTGTTTCATTTTTTATTCTTTTTTATGATAACTATGCACTAGAATTAAGAGTTTTTAGTAATATAATGTGATTTAATCAAGTTGTCATTTTAGGTCAGATTTCAAAAAATTGCTGTGGCAGTCAACGTGTTCAATAGAAATATTAAATTTCACTTTTAATCTTTTAAAGGGAAAAAAATGGCACTCTATCAAGATTGAATATTTAAGAATTTCTATTCTTTCAGAAAATAAGAAAAACTACATCAATCAAAAGTAGAAACCAAAATTGAAAAAAAAAATTGTGATAATAAAAGTGTTAAGAGCTATTAACATTAACCAAAGCCAAAAGAAAAAAAAAATGTTTATCAACAAGTTCTTGCACCTTACACTTTAAAAAATGACTCAATTTTTAAAATCTTTAACTATACTTGTTTCAATTATTCATCAATCATCAATTACTTATAATTGACGATTCTTCCTTGAAACTTTCAGCAATATTGCAGAAGAGGAACAATTAGAATTATGATCTATTCACATTGCAACAAATAATCACCATACAAAAAAGAACGATGATTACATCCATAGCTATGTTTTGAAATTGAAACATAAGTACAGAATAAGTGCCAAACAAAGCAAAAAAAAAAAAAAAATGAAATTTGACAAAAAAGATTTTATTTTATTTTTATTTTATTTTATTTTTTTTTTTTTTTTTATTTATTTATTTATTTTTTTTTTTTTTTTTTTTTTTTTTTTGCACAACAAATTCAAATTGTGCAAACTTTCTTTGATTATTCTTCAATTAAAAAAGTTCCAGCTCTTTTACCAACCTCACACCAAAAGATTAAACAACTATTTATTTAAAAAAAAAAGGAAACAACAACAAATTAATAGCAATAATATTAAATAGCAGGCAGTTTTATTTGCATTACGTGATACTATTTTTAATCTAAACACAGTGCATATTTTGTTTTCCTTTTGAATATGCACCATTTCAAGATAAATATGCCATGAATTTTCTTTAAAAATTACCTTGTTATATGTAACGCTTTTATTGTATCTCGTGGCAAATAAAATGAAGTCAATGTTTTCCGTCCGCCGTCGTCTTCTTCCTTTAATATATCATAAATGGAGGGAGGACGAGTGCCAGAAATAACATTGATAGGTCTTGTAAGATTCATGTGAACTCGAATGAAACCATGAAGTGTCTCCCCATCTTCTTGCTATATATTTAAAAAGAAAATAATAATAATTTTCAGAAAAAGCAGGAGTTAAAAATATACTTGCTGCCAAGAGTTAAGCACAGAAAGGAAGATGTTAATTTCCGAAACCCAATCTGAACTGACAACATTGGGGCTCTAAAAAGGACTTGTTTCTTAAAACTCTTATTTTAAGAGATAGACAAAGGGACAACCATGGGCAGGTGACGGGCAGTAACTGTAAATTTTGTTGCTTCTAGTCACCTATTTAGTCACCTTAAGCTTCATTGTACAAGCTTGTTTATTTTGTTTCCTCTGAAAAAAAAGACGTCTAATTCAACATTTCCACATTGTTTAGCATTGAATTCAAAACGAGTTTTTTTTTTTAAATATCTCGAAAACTCATTTCTACAGATACTGCCATTTACTTGCCCACGTCAGCATGGTTCCAACATTTTTTACAATCCGCATTTTTGCCTGATCATGATTAAATTCAAAAATAAGTTCAACCTCACTTTTCTCTAGGCTTGCCAGACGCCCCGGTTTGACCGGGACAGTCCCGGTTCTCTGACAAAATCCCGGTATCCCGACCCAGTTTACTTCAAGTCCCAGAAATTATAGGTGACCAAAGGTCTAAAAATAGCTAACTATGATGAGATATCTAGCATGATTACTTTTGCATTTGTCACCGTGACGCGTACAACTGACATGGGATTAGTTTGTGAATGTTTTTACAACAAGGTCAAAACCAAAAAAAAAAGGATCGACTTCCGAAAAAAAGTACGAGCCAATAAAAAGTACATGTGAATATCATGGTTTAATTTTTATTCATTTCAACTGTTTCTTCGTTCTTCGGTAACTCACAAATATCAACATGTTTCAAATAAAATGTGTAAATATATATGCTTGAGTAATTTATTATTGGTACTGGATTAGGTTCTTAATTAGTAACCATTCACAGGGTTGCCACACACCGGGAAAACCTGGAATTGTCAGGGAAAATGAAAATGGCTGAAAATCAGGGAAAATGAAAAATTGCATACTTCCGATCGTTCTTAGGGCCGCCCGCGGTCCATGACGTCAAAAAAAACTTTCAGCCTTGTTTTTTTCGCCGGCATTCCCTTCCCATTCGGCATTCCCTTCCCATTCGGGATTCCCTTCCCATTTGTCGTTTTGTCATTCCCCTCTTTCTTCTTCCCCCTGCAGTTCTTTTTATCAACTCTCTGCCATTGACGCCTGCGCCATAGCAGTCAGCGCGTGCGCCATAGCAGTCAGCGGCGGACATGCTCAGAAGGTACTTCTTTTCTTCCTCCTTTGAGCGGGCTTTGTTTGAAGGCTGCTTGTTTACGTCAGCAGTTCTGAAGTTGTTATGATGCACAGCACATTGTTTTGTCTGCGAGTGCCACTGAAGTTTTTAATGAGCTGCAATAATCTTTTCATATTTTATATTATTTCTTTAAATTAATTAATGAAATCGTATTATTCTAAACAATTTTGTTCTGTAAACTTAGTTCATTAGACAATTTTAAACTTAGAAAGTTTTAAAGACTTCCAATGCGCTTCTTTCTTTCAAAATAAAAGTAATCCGATTAAAAAAAATCTGCACATCAGAGAAGTTTCTGATCAATGCTCAAAATTTAACTTTATGACATGTGCCCACAGGAGTGATTATGGCGCAAGTTGCGCCATCAAATTTTTTTTTTTTTTTGGGGGGGGGGGATTTTTTAATTATTTATTTTACTTTATTTTTATTCAAATTATTTACTCATATTATTTTACTTTATTATTTTCCTCTGTGTGTCTGTATTTTATTAGAGAGCAAGCACACTTTTCTTTCAAAACAATAATAATTAAAAATGAATAAATAGGTAAAAAAAATAATAAATAAAAAAAGAGGGTTGAAAATAAAAAAAGCGCTAAGACATTCAGAAATATTGGGGGGGGGGGAGCACCCCTGTTTTATGAGCAACAAACAGGGGAAATATCAGGCCCAGACTGGCTCCTTCTGGAGTGGTCGTCTAGGTACTGGAAAGGGGTCCCCTGGTATGAGAGTTCTGGGGGCCCTTTCCCGCGAAAATGTGAGAAAGTTATTGTTTCAAAAATTTCCTTTTCTTTTTGGACATGTTAAATAATAAAACTAAAGTTAAATTTATGTATAAAAAAACATGTGTTTGAAGTTTTACTTGCCTTACCCTTTAGCAGAACGAAATTCCATGCCATTTTTACAAAATCTATTAAAGGTGCGTTATTTTATTTATCATTATTTCTGAATTGAACGTTTTTCCTTTTTTTTCTTTATTATTATTTTTTTAAACTTTATTTACCTTGTAAGAGGAGGCTGTGTGCAGAAGGATTGTGATGCAAGGCCAGGGTTGGAAAGGTTTTTCCCACCACTGGTATTTACCGTCCTGGGAAATACTATGTTTTTCCCGCACGGGAAAAAAAAATTATTAAAAATATAAATTCAAAACTATTTTTTAAAATATCAAAGTTGAGTTCTAAGTTAATAATAGCTTGATAGTCAATACACAAATTACAAATCATAATCGTGTTTGTATTCTTCGTCTTCTACTTTCACATTGCATCTTAGCATCATATATAACAAAACGCTAATTTAGAGACTTTTTGCAAATTTTATTTAAATTTAACACAAATTATTTGTTTGAGAAATTTTTGAAAATCATATACAAAATTCTGCATTTTTAGGCCTAATGGGAGGGGGGGGGGGCTTAGTCTAAGAGGGAGCCCCTTATCCTCTCCGTGGGTGAGTCTCTGTTGGAAGGGGCTGAGATTTTTTTATCACACGCTATTTTGAGCTAAAGCAATGCCTTAATAGTAGAAAAATAATCATACCTTTTTTGCTTCATCTTGTCACTATTTTGTCCCAATGTATCTATCTTTTAATTTCCATAATAAAAATTATAGTGGCTTGCACGCAAGTAAAATACAAACCTTCAACTATCTTACTATAATGCCGATTGCAGAAGACAAAACCCCACGTGGAATAGTTTTATTGCCAATATCCGGTCGGACCCTATCATAAAGATTTCCATGTGCATTCAATTTTCCCATTTATTTACTGGTTTAAAAGCAAAAGGAGATGTCGCTCTAAAGCAATCAACATGAACCCATTGAGTCTTGAACGAGTCATGAAGTTTTTATTACTCCTATTTTTATTACACCTGCATGTCTCTTTTGTTCGAGATTTTTTTCACACGGCCATCATCCATACGCAAATTCCACAGTTCTTGTCTTATCTCATCTTTTTGCTTCTACAAGAACTTGCAGAAACGTGGAGAAACGCACTTTTACCGGCCTGGATCACAAAAGCTGACATCACTCTCCGAGGGGTCCTATTTTACTCCTGTCACCGGAGTAACTTAACCATACGTGGAACCCAATTGACAAAGCTGTGTAGTACCGCCGACACCCCCGGAGGCGTCGCGTCGGTAGTACACTTGGAGAAATAGGGAAGGAAAGAAAAGTTGTTGGTTAAAATTTTATTTGTTGGAATTTGCAAGAGATAACTTTTTTCAACTTTAGGATTACTCTCGAAACCTGCGTACTCGCAGACTCTGTAATGCGAGGCGGGGGCACACCACTAAGGCGCCCACGGCCAGAGAAACCAAAGAATCTTTTTAAAAATAAATCGAACACCTAAACTCCTCCAGGATGTGATTACTGAATAGGCCAACTAGGCCGTAGCTTAGGACCCCTGATATTTATGTGTTGAGTTTTGCCCTCAAATGACTGAAACTACTTTAGTTTGCGGCTAAAATTGTTTTAGCCAATGGATAGAGTTTGAATACAGGGCCTCCCCCCCCCCCCCGAAAAATTTTGGCCTATGACCCTTCGATATCTTAGTCGGGCCCCTAATACTTTTGCTAAAATTTTAAAAGTTGAAAATATGTTTTAGCAAATATTTGAATAAAAAACGAAACTCAACACATATTAACCCAGGAGTGGCTAAACTGTGCAACTGTGATTTTTAAACACATTTTTAAATAGACAAAAGAAAAAAAATTATATATATATATACATGTATATATATATATATATATATACATGTACGGAAAGCATGAAAAATTCGCAAAGTTTTAAAATCTCTCTTCAGGGGTGCCCATCCATCTAGGGGGGGGGGGGTCATGGCGCAGACTGCGCCATTAAAAGTTTTAGGGGGGTTGTTTTGAGCGGTATTTTTCACTTTTCTGGGGAGGGGGACTCTTGCTTTGGGGGGGGGGGGGGGTTCTTCGTGATATTTAAGGAGGTGCATCCTTGCTCTTAGGGGGGTTGGGCACCCCTGAATCTCTTAATGATAGTCTCATCAGTTCTAAAAGAGTGAAAACAAAAATTTAACTTGATCAAACGATTGATGTTAATGTTTCGTATCTCAACTTATATAAAAGGCACACAACACCTCTAAACATCCCGGTTAATAGAGGAATAAAATGAAACTCAAAAAACGGATTCAAAGCATTCAAAAATTTACCGAAAATGCCGTGAAAACTGGTTGAAGTATTTTCACGAAAAAATGTTTTGACCAGTTCAGGTAAACAAAAAATTCCGTGAATTTTGGTTCATCACAGAAAAGAACATTAAATACCATCAACATCAACATAAATGAAATAAAATTAATTAATGAGACAAAAACGAATTCAAAGAAAATTTCAAACAGACAACAGAAAATAAAATATTTGAAAGAAAACCCTCGAATCGAAAAAAACATGCCTGAAACTTAAAAGAAATACAGAATGAAAGCTAATTCATTTACCAAATCAGTATGAATTCCATACAACGTGAATACTTTTTTCAAAAACAAGATTTACAGAGAACAGTTATTATTAGAATACTGTTAAGTGCTGACAGGGGCGGACTGGCCCTGAACTTTTAATGTGGAAAAAAAATTCATGCCGGCCCCATCCAAAAAAGTTTGGCTATAGTTTTCCAAACCTAATAAGTTTCTAATGCGTTTTTTCAAAAAAAAAAAAAAGGTTCCTCCAGCACCCTTTCACACCCCCCCCCCCCCCCCCCGCTGAAATATCAAGGTTTTTTTTTTTCAGAAATCCTTATTTAACTTTTCATTTCAAGCAAACTAGTGCTCAGATTGATATAAAACAAGCATGCAGCAAACGCCCATAATATATAGGCGATATTTCAAGGATCTAACTTTCCTCAAAAATATTTGCAAGCTTAAATTGCTCTACGCAATAAAAAAAAAACACTGAAAACTGTGTGGCTTCTTTGAAAATCCGCATTTAAGAGTATTTCGTTTATGTAAAAGTGAATAAAAATCTTATTTTGAAACAAAACGTAATACATTTGAGGGAGTGAGGAACAAAGTGGGGTAAGTAGACATTTTCAAGTTTCGAGTAAAACTCGTATAAAGATTACATCCTAGGTTGACTTTCATTGAATTTTTTTCTAAATCATGCTGTACAGCAGCACCTACCAAGGCTGCTAGTACTATCTCTTGCTCCAAGACAGAGGAGGGGTCCACCTACCATTTGTACTGGTTATCTCCAAATTTTTAATTTTGCCTCTTGCATCCCTTTGCTTCTCACTGCCTCATATGGCCATGAGCGGTACTATTTACCCTTTAGAAAAAACTCTATTTTTTTAAAAGTCTTTTCTTAAAATTGTATTGTACGTATTCAAACTAATGAAAATTTTCATGCAATCCAAACGTAATATATCCGTTCAGAATGAATACATCACAGATCATGAGACAGTGAGAACTGATCGGAAATATCGGATAAGCCCGAATTACTCTACAAAAAAAAAAAAAAAAGAGTTTCACCCGAAAAAATCGCCATTTGTCTCAGTGAGAAAACTGATTTTCAAAGGTATCTCTCAAAATGTTATCTAGTGAATGAAATTTATTTGTCAGGTTCTAAGAACTAAAGTGAAAATCATGGGATATACACGTGGGGTGGGGGGATTGCGGTCTCTTCCCCGGGTCCTTGGTTTTAACGTAGATTTAGATTGTCAATAGTTTTAATACGGTAATTTATATGCATGTAAAGATGGTTATGACCAAACTCCCCTCCCCTCTCCACAGAAGGCAAGTTCTGGCCGCGCTTGTGCTTTATTGTATATGTGTGGCCTATGCTACATATTAACTTGCCTTTAATAATAATATTCCACTGACTCACAACGTTTTCAAGTTAGAACAATTTATTTATCAGCTTCCAAGATTTAAAGTGAAAAAGGAGAAATGTATTGGGAAAAGCAATAAGATGAGCATATTTATTTTTCGTAAGTAAATATGTTCAACTAGAGTTTAACCTACGAAGATGTTCAACAAAGTGAAACTCAACCGCTTAAACCAAAAATATAACTACTTATACTTCTATTGTACGAGTTTACTTGCTTGCTGAAAATAAATAATAATCGAGTAACGAAAGAAAGCACAACACAGAAATGGTTCGACTTAAACCTTTTTAATGACATAAATTAAACGAAATTAATGAAAACGAAATAATATTTGAAAAAAGTTACTGAAGAGTAATAAACTAAAAATGACAAAAATAATATTACTCTTCAAGAACCAGTAAAAATGTTTTCATACAAGGCCCTAATTTCGTCAAACTGAAAATCTAATAATAACTTTGTAAATTTCAAATTAGTGCTAAATCTTATCATTTTATCCAGAAAAATTTTATCCAAAATTTGAAAGTATGCTATTTAGCGAATTTAAACACTGCATTTATCAGTTTGACACTGAATAATAACATTAAAATTGAAAAGTACAGTGGCTGCCAAAACTGTTCGTACACTTTGAAATTTTTTGGTTAAACCAAAATAACGCAAAACTTGAATTCGAATATGAAGTCCAATATTTTTTCACATCATTCCTATGTCATTCTAAATACAGTCCAGTAGTTTTTTGAAAATATTGACGGATCTTCTTTTTGAAATGGGTCAAAAAACGATGAGACAGAGAAATAACACGCCACAAAAGTCATCGTACACTCAAATATTTTCGAATAAATTCATGATTAAAAGTATCATATGCCGTTTATTTAATATTTTTGCAATGTGTTGACCCTTAAAAGTCATTTGGATTTAATTTTTTGTTTATTATTCCTTAATATTGTGCTTATTATTTTAAAATGGCTGGTATTCGTAAAAAACAACAAACACCATTCGAAATTTGATTTTTTTGCTCGCGGTAGCGTTAAATTGGTTTAAAATGTCTTAAAATTAGATAATTCATACCATTCCATAGTAAAGTGCTAGATAAAATGCTTTAAAGAAAAGAATCGGACAGAAAACAAGGTAAGAAAAGGTCAACTGGCAAAGTTGACAAAGCGTGATCGGAGATTTAAAGTTAAAAAAATTATGAAAAATAGACATTTGAGTGCTGTAAATGTTTCTGCAGAGTTAAATGAAAAATTTTACATTTAATTTTCACCTAAAATTGTTCACCAAGTTCTCTGATCAGCTAGATTAAATGGGACCCTCGTCCCGCAGAAATTTTCTTGGTCGTGCGGAAAACAGAAAGCTTACGCTTTTCGTCGCAAAATCAATGATAAATAAGCTCAAAACGTTTTACAATTACGTCTTACTTACAGATAAAAATGAATTCAACTTTTTGGTTAAAATGTTATATAATTGTAAGTGGAAGAAAAAATTTGGAACTTAATCTTAAGAACTTAGTTGGATCAGTTAACCAGGACGGTGGAGGTGTTATAGTGTGAGGGTGCTTATCAGCATCAGGACTTGGTAGTTTGGAATTTTTTGATGAAATAATGAATCATGCCGTTCCTTTAAATATTTTAAAACCAAATTTTGAACTCTTAGCCAAAAATTTGGTTATTGCAAACAACTTTGTTTTTTATCAAGACAACGATAAGAAGCACACGGTATCCAACGTTTGCATCTAGTGCCTCGAAAATTGTCCTAACGTTTAGAAAATACCCCCTCAATCTCCAGATTTGAACTTAATGCAACATATTTAGAGATATTTGGAGGCTAGGTTACAAAAATACGGCTTTGAAACGAAAATAGAGCTAGAAACAGTAAGACTCAAAGTGTTGTTGAACACTTACTCAGAAATTACTAGAAAAAAGAAAGAAAAAAGAATGAAATTTATTCCCAGGCGTTTAAAAGGTGTTGTTGATATTGCATGATAATCTACTAAATAATAATTTAATAAAAAATTTAGATTATTCAATAATATATAGACATTTTTTAAAGTGTACGAAGACTTTTGTGAGATAAAATTTCCGGCACTTTTTGTTTTTTTATTTTTAAAAAATTAAGTTTTAATATTTTTTAAAAACTTTTCATCTAGTTTTTTAAAAAATTGATCATTGATCTTATAATTAAATACCTGTTCCGAAATATTAATTCTAACCAATGGATAGGGGCCAATTTCGCTGAAAGTCGTTCGGTGTACAAACACTATTGGGAGCCACTGTATATGATGATAAGATTTTTAAAAATGTACTTTTCGTACTAGTTGCAATATTGTAGTGCTACTTATGAATTAAAAAATAATAGTTTCTGGGAATACTGCATTTCAGATTCGGAAAGTTTAGAATTGCTTTTAAGATTGTAACATTAAAAATATAAGTAAAAATAAATACAGTAGAGAACCAATTATCCGGGAAGTTCGGGACCATCGCTATCCCGGATATCTGAATTTCCCGGTTTTCTGGATTGCTAAAAAGCGCTATTGGCCGATTGTTTGTAAAATTTAAATTACTATATAATAAATAATTAAGCATATTAAAATAAGAAGAAAACAGTTCAGAAATGCTTATGAATATCGAAATATAAAAAACTATTATTGTGAGAATAATTTAAACACTAAAAAACTTAAGTTATTCATAATACATGAGACCCTCACATTCTGTTTGGAAAAGAAAAAAAAAATCCACCACTTTTCGATGTTTTAAAACGAAAGAAAATGAAGGGAAGGGCAAAAAATAAGTTTTTGAACCTAAATCTGCAAATTTCTACTATGTGTATAAAAAAAATTCGCTTTCTATGCGACAATATTCATTTCCTTAGCTATCAATTAGAATAAAACACGAAAATTTCAAACTTACGAATGTACTTTTTAGTTCAAGAAAATATTTCGGAAATTTTGACCCGCATAAAGGATAACCATTTTAAGTTAGTGTTTGCAAACATTTTCTCGAGTTATGCGTGAGTAATATGTTGTTTATTAAGAAATCGTTCATATTCTTTTTGGTATTTCAAAAAAAGAAAAAAAAAGCTTAATTTTTCAAAAATTGCCAAAATTGCTTATTTAAAAAAAATAACGGGAAAGTAGGGAAAAAGTTGCCGGTTTTCTGGTTTCCCGGTTTATTGGTTCCCGGATAAAAGGTTCTGCACTGTACGTTATTTATTATTAAAATGGGCAAAAGCACTTAAAGCAATCACACTTATCAATAATCGTCTAGCTAGAAAGAAAGATCTATAAACAAGCATTGCAAATCAGTTAACAGGAAAAAACTTCAAAAATAAAGATTATTTGATGAAATATTATTAAATACTTAAAATATGGATAAAGAACCTAATATTTTTTTCTTCTATAACTTAGTGTATCCCTTTAAAAGATAGGGAAACAAAATTTTTACAGTATTTAAGACATAATAATTACTTAAATTTTTCAACATTCCTTTTTAATTTTATCACGAAATTTCCTTCAAAGCATGTAACTTATATTTTTTTCCTTAAATGTAATAGATTACGAATATCCGTTAAAGACTACTTGATACTAAAGATAAAAATAAATGAAATCGGGAGAAAAAAACACATTTCTACAACATTAAGTTTTCTTGCAAAAGTCTACTTTGTTGAGCAACAACATCAATGATATCCTCCGAATCTATTTGATTTAAAATGTCCTTCTCTACAGACATCAACATGAGAGCTTCTAAATTTTCTTGAGAAAGGGTTGATCTTAGTCTGTTTTTGATGAATTTTAAAGTAGAAAAGCTGCGTTCACAGGATACTTGCGTCACAGACAAAGATAATAAATATTTGTACACTTGACCAAGAATAGAATAAGCTCCGCTTAACATATTATACCTAACCAATACATTATAGCAACATATTGCACAATTTTTGCAAGCTTCTTTGCAGTAGGACGGTGGAAGCGCATTTGGATCATTTTCTGATTCTTCTTCTTCATCTGTAGAATGGTAATTTTCCTTTAGCTTTGCGAAACTTTTACTAATATTTTCTTTTAAAATGCTCCATGAAGATTTAAAATGGTGTAATTCAGAAGTAATATTTTGTTGAGTTGCTTCTGGATTGAACGGTAGTAAAATGCTACTCAATTTTTTAAATGCGTTTTCAGGAATATTTTGAGAAAAATTTTTTGGATTCAGACATGCGAAGTCATAATAAAGTAATTGGTTTATTGAAAAACGACTTTCCATACTTTGAATTGCAGTATCTAATATAAGATTATAATGATTTATTTCGTATCTTTTGAATGAATCTTTTACCGGTTCATCCATAGTTTCACCAATGTCCATTTGCTTTCTTTTACGAAATCTAATGAGCGGTAAAGTATATTCAACTTCGGCATCACATTCCATTTCCTCCAGTTTATCATTTACAAATTTGACGAACACATCAGCTGAGTTTTTAACATCGCTAAATCTTCGAGATATATCCTTTAATGCTTTAACGGCATTCATTACCATAGAATGAGCTTTGATGAAATCAATGCTTCTGTCTTGCAAATAATTTGAAATTGGTGTTGTGATGCTAAATATTTGTAAAAAAAGTTGAGCTGTTAAAATAGTTTCATACTTCGTTAAATTATCTAAAAATGATTTTGCTTTTACTCGAATATTAGGTTGAATATCTACTGACGTAGCGAAGTACTGCAATGTTAATATTAATTCAACATATAAACAATCTTTAGGAAGAGAAAAATTTCCAAATATTTTCTTTAATGCTACATCTTTTGCCCACCATCGCGTGTCTCCTATTGTATTCAATTTCTTGCGTCTATTATCTTTAGAAAAAGTCATCCACACATTCATTCGAATATACGACTCTCTAATAAAAACTGCAATTGAATTTACCAAACTAAATAGTGAGGTCACAGCAATTGACGACTGTGTTATATCACTAAGGACTAAGTTCAAAACATGTGCATAACACCATACATGCACATGCTGTGGGATTGCTTCATGCATGTATGTAGAAAACCCACGATATTTTCCTTGCGTATTACTTGCACCATCAGTAGAATTTCCTATGCATTTTGAAAAGTCGATATTGTTCCTTCGCAGGATTTCTTTTATAATGTTATAAAATGCTTCACCGGTTGAAGATTCTATGGTGACAATCGCTATAAGTCTCTCGTTTATGCTATCATTCACATACCTCCCTATAATAGCACATTGGTCTTGGACACTGACGTCTTGCGTTGTATCAATCTGGATGCTGTATATTCCAGCATCCTTTATTTCTTTAGATATTTTGCTCTTCATTAATTTCGTTATAGCTGCAATTATATAATTCACTGTCGTTTTTGATAAAAATGAAACTAAACTCCCACGGCCTTGCGTCTTTTTTTTCTTCTTGACTTGGCTGGTGAATTTTTTTGCTTTCCTTAATACAGCTATCTACATGCTTTTTTAAAACATCATCATACTTGCTCATAAGTAATACCATTTCCAAAAAATTACCATGGTCTAAATTGCAATCGTCCAATGTATAGAGACCCTCATTTCGTTTGCTTCTAAAACTTAACCCTCTTTTGCCAATCAACTTAACTATATCAATAACACGTTTTAGAATGGCACGATTGTTAATTATATTGTCCTTTCGAAGGGATTTTAACTGCGTATCAATGCTTGAATTTTCTGATCGAATGAAGTGTCGGATTGCGTTTTCGTCATGGAATTTGCTTTTTTCATGCCTATCGACATATTGGTGGACATAATTCCAGTTGTTGAATCCTTTAGTGAAAACATTATCTTCAGATTCCCGCCCATATGCTAAGCATAGCGAACAGTATAGTTTTCTTCTCTCTTCACAAAACGTTAACCACTTTCGATTTTGACAGTCAATTTTTCTATTGTAGATTTTGGGATTGAAAAGTACTTGTTTAGTGGGTTGCTTTGGATGGTAAATAAAGAAATCATTTATACTGTTGGCATGAGGTTTTGAAAAATATTTATTAGAATCGTCGTCTGGCACAGTTTCAGTACAAACAAGTTGTTGAATTGTACAATCAGTTGTTGAGACTTCTAGAACAGGCAAAATTTCTTTTATTTTTTCAGTTTCTAATTGATTTTCATCAGTTGAAGCCTTTTCTACTGTTTTTGATATTACAGATACAATACTTTCATTTTCTTCAATAATATTGCTATTATCATTCCCTTTGTCACTGGCAGACATATTTTCTTCAATAATATTGCTACTATCATTCCCTTTGTTACTGGCAGACATATTTTCTGACGGGCATTTTGCGCTTTTATTCAGCATTTGATGTATACTGTAGCACTGCCCAGCTATTGACTCCATATCACGTTTTCTTTTTAATCTCAACTTTTCTTGACCTCCCTTTGCTTTTTTTTTCACATGCTGCGGTTCCATTCTGCAATTTTAAAATCACGGGATCAAGCCAACTATTCACATACTATATATACTCTATGATGTTATAGCTTTTTGCCTTGATATTGATATCTAATTTGTGCAGAAAACAATTGGGTATTTACACATTAACCATCTCCCCCCCCCCCAAAAAAAACCCCTCCAGAAAGGAAAAACATAATTTTGAAATGTATTGACTTTGTCCAAAATTCAAACTTAACTTTCCCTTTTACATAAAGTTGATAACAATGACACTGGAACAGTTACGAGCTTACCCCTGATTTCATATATATATATATATATATATATAATATATATATATATATATATATATATATATATATATATATATATGTATATATATATATATATATATATATATGTGTGTGTGTGTGTGTATGTATATATATATATGTGTGCGTGTGCAGAGAGAGAGAGAGCAAAACTTGACGCATCTCTTCTTTAATTGCTGTCTTCCATTTAATCCTTAAGAAAGCTAATTAATTTTTCTTACGGAATATCAATATTTTATTATTATCTTCAATGTTTCCGTACGTTTTACTCGTCAAAAATGAATTCCACGCACTCCTATATATATATATATATATATATATATATATATATATATATATATATATATATATATATATATATATATATATATATCAGTTCAATAGGCGCCATAGCCAGCACTTTGATACTGGTAGACGACTAATTTAATAGCAATATAAAATTTTAACAATTTAATATTGCTTATATATATATATATATATATATATATATATATATATATATATATATATATATATGTATACACAGTCAGACCTCCAATGGAAGTCACCCCTCGGTACTTCACGAAACTGACCTTATAACCAATTCATATATATTTATTGATAAATAAGTATATTTCAACAAATATCCATTAATTTTGCAAAATTTAATACTTTCAAAAATATTAGTTTGCAATAGTTTAATCGATTTGAACGAATTAAAATTTTTGAAATCAAAAAGAAATTTTGAAATTAATTTTTGGACCTTTCATTTAGAATAAAGCTGAATACAAATATGCCCAAGCAAGTTTTTAGCAATTAGCCAACAGTTTAGCAAGACGAAGTCGAATCATATCGAAATTCGTTTACTGATATTTTTTTCTGATATTTTATCTTCTATAATTATTTTTCGTCAGCAAATAATTTAAATTTATAGCTTGTTTCAGTTTTAAAATGCTATTTATTTCAATAGTTCTTGGATAAATCATTATAAAATTAGCCTAAAAGCATTGAAATTTCATTTTATAAAGCGTTTTATTGTTATCATTATTTTTGAATCATTAGAACATCCAGTATAGAACAACATATGTAGTCCTTAGCAGAAAATTGAAGCACGCGTAATTCTGATGTAAAACCTTTGTGTGGAAACAATTAGTAAACGTAATGTGTAACAAACACAAACATTTCAAAAAAATATTGCAACACATGTTTTGAGGCAATAAGATAACCTTTTAATGCATAAGTTGTAATCTTATTGTTGTAAGGTAATACGAGTCAGCAGTAAGAGGGGGCGGAAGTTAAATCAAAACACAATTTGGAAAACATTTTCAGGAAATTTTTAGTGCAATAAAAATTAAAAAAAAAATAGGCAGAGAAGATCGAATGAGGAAATAATTCCGTCTTATACGCTTTGAATGATATCATTTCTTAAATAATAAATAGGAACTTTGATTAAGTTGTAACAAATGATCAGTGTGTAAGTAAATGTTAAGAAAGAAAAAATAATAAAAACCTTTAATGTTTTCGTTTTAACAATTTTTTTTTGCACAGACAACATTTTTTGCGTTAATGAATTGAGTGTCATTTGTCTGAACAATTATTTTAATGTTCCGAAAAACTGTTAAATTTAAAAAAGAAAAGAATTAACAATGGTTTTTTTTCTTTCCTTGATACTTAATTTTCTTCATATAAAACAAAAAACTAATTCAAATTAAAATTCAACTTCAAGATCTAGATTACATACATGTGATAAGTTGAAATTGAATTACTTGAATTACATAAACAACAATCATAATTACTAAAACTAAAATATTTTCTTTTTCGAATTATTTCTTTTTACTGAAATTATTTAAAAACAAGGCGGTGAACTCTTGTGATGCATATATTGTGCCGAATATGCCAGTATGCGAGCAATTGTAAACATAAATATTAAATTCTTAAATTTAAAATGCACCACAGAAACTGATATTAAACAAAAAAAAATGATTCGTGATAATTAAATATAAAGCCGAACTATGAGCCAAATTTAGCGTTTTTATTTCATAAATTCGTTTGCAAAACAATGAAAACTTTTAGGTAGTGAAAAAAAAATGAGAAATTTCAGACACAAATACTTAAATTTTTTAGATACTTTAGAACAATTCTTAAACAATTAAGAATTTTATGGAAACTAAGGCAACTGAGACCCGTTGAAGCTTTAAGCCATATACTTTTTTCTTTCTTTGTTTTAGTAATGGACATTGTCCTGCGCATATTCCACTCGAGTGTCCTTTCTTTTAAATGCAATAGTGTTTTATGAACATTAAAACACAAATACAGCAGCTGGAAAATTTTAGAGCAAAAGTAAAGGTTGCTGGGAAAAGTTGACGTGCAATGTTATGCTCGAATTACAAATAATAAATTTAAAAAATCGCAATAAATCTATTAAACGCTGTAAACTCAAAATCTTTTAAAATATTTTCATTTTTAATTTTCATATCAATTAATTGTGTATTATTTTCCATAAGAAGACATCCTAATGTACCTAAACTTATTAGTTTAAATTTTTATCATAAATAGTATTGTAAAAGGTAATTTATTTTTAAATGCCAAAACGAAATACACAACTTCAAAGACATTTTTAAAGTTTTTTAAATAAGTTTTGAAACTTTAAACTTCTTTATCGCAATCCGTAATTTTTACAGAATGAAAAAGTATTGACGAGAAAAAATTATTTTCATATAGCCGCACCTTTTATTTGTTTTTTTAATGCCTAGTTCTGAGATTGCATGTGGCTTTCAATTGCTTTCAGTGCGAAATGGTTCCTCATCCCTCCCAGAGATGAGGGGGTGGGGGGATAAATTGTATATTGTTTAATGTATTTCTGCTTTAAAAATCGTGAAGACATTATTTATAATGATAAATCACTGTAGTTGCTGGTATTGATTCAATTTATAAGTGCTGAGCCAGCTAAGCTTCTTTAGACTTTTACATTTTATTAATCTGTTTCAAGAATTCATTAAGATTGCTTATATGCAACATAAAACACCAACTAATATAGGAAATTATGATTGTTTATTGTAGCGTAAACTTTTCCTCACGTTCTCACTTTCTCTCTCTCTCTCTCTCTGTTTTTTTTTTTTTTAACTAATTTGTTTATTTAACAGTAAAACTGAAATTTACTTCAGGAATGTTACTACGTCATAAAATTTAAAGCGAAATGTAAAAACAATCCGTGTTATATTCATGAATTAAATAGATGTATCTAAAAATGTAAGACATTTTCTCTTTAAAAATCAAAACAAATCACATAAAAGTTTATGGATAACTTTCAATACGAATTACAAATTCTATAGCATAATCGCTGATTGTCAACTGAAATTTTAAGTTCATATTCATTTTAAAATTAACAAAAGTCCTCAAGAGAACGTTATGAAAAGGATGTTTTGCTTTTTATTTCTAATTAAGTGAAATATCCAGTATATTTTAAATCAGTGGTTTCCAACCTGAAGCGATTACCCCCAAAAGGTTGATTTGGTTCCTCCATTGAGGCAATGAACATTCAAAACAAAAATTTAAATGATAATAATAATAATAAACATAAATAAATAAACATAAATCATTATATTTTTTTTTTCAATTTTTAAATTCTAATGATTTGTGTTTATTACTAATAATAAACATAAATCATAAGAATTTAAAAATTGAAACAAAACAGCAAATATTGAAAGTGAAAACGTATGCAAAATCGATGGTCAGAGTTTAGACAAAAAATCATGAGTTTTAAAAAGAAATGAATTAAGTTCAGGAGGGCCATGCGCATCCTCATATCTTGGACAAGCATACGAATTGTGTACTCAGGGCAGGTTCTGGATACCGGAACAAACCATTATCTCTCTTCTTTTTTTTTTTTTTTCCTTCAAGTTTAAACTGCTAAAGTTTTTTATTCTTCCAAATCCTAAATTTTATACAAAAAAAAAAAAGGAAAAAAAAGAAAAATGTGCTGCTGTCTTTGAAAAGTACATTGATAATCTTAGTTTATTATCTTCCTTCAAAAATTAAATACTCTTGAAAAAAAAAAAAAACCATAAAACATGTGTGTAACAATAAGTGGATAAAATTGGTACAGTATTTAGGTTTTAAATTAAAATTAAGTACAATTAAACCTGTAAAGTTAACCACCCTTGTAAGTTGACCACCTGTCTATGTTGACCTCTTTTGTCAGGAACGGAATTAGTCCTATCTTATATAATGAAGGAAAACCTCTGTAACTTGACCACCTGTCTATCTTGAATACTAATGTACGCCAAATTTGGTTTGGAGTATTGTAAAAAAAACCTTTGTAAGTTTACCACTTGGTTTATTTTTTAAAATTTTCTTCAGTAAATTATTTTATTTTATTATTTATTAATTTATTATTATTGTATTATTATTATTATTTGATAGCTTTCCAAGAATGTTTTTAATGCTTTGATGACGGACTAGCATTTTACTAACTAGAAAGTAGCAAAAAGCTTATGCTGCTCTTTATTCTCCAAACTTGTTTTTCATTTGTTGTTCTATTTGAGATAGTTTTTGCATTTTGTTCAATAAAAATAGATGTCAGTAGAAAAGTACAAAGTGTTTTCTTTCAGTTGCAATAGGTTGTGGCATTACTGGAATTGTGCAGAGGCCCGGATCTGTACATTTTGGGACCTCTGCAACAAAATGGGTAGGGCATCTATCTCCCTAGTGGCCAGCAGAGTCTATTTGTAAAGTTAATAAGTCTTAATGCTATTTTTTCCCTTCAATTTCTAGAGCCGTTAGCCCCCTTGAGGAAGTGAGCCCTCCCGCACTGCGTGTACGCAGATATGGGCTTGCTAAATTGCCCTTCTGGCTTATTTCGGGTGCAAGGGATTAAGATATAGGATATTTTAATTTTGCTTTAATGAACAGAGAGAGTCGAGCTTGTTGCTCTTTGTGCAAAAGTGTTACATAAAAAGACTTCAAAAAAAAAAGTTAGTTGAACTTGAAATCAATAAAAAGTATGAAATATTAAAATGAATTGAAAACGGAGAAAGCCAGAGAAAATTAACTGGCACATATGGACTTTCTAAAACTACGGTGTCTAATATAGTTTAAAAACAAGGAAAAAATAACAAAACTATTTGAATAGTATTTTTAATTATGGTTCCCACTTTCAATAATGTTAAACAATGTAAATTAGTTGAACAGAAAGAGTAATAAGAGTGAATTAATCGAAAAATGAACACACTGTGCGAGAAATGACAAAAAATATTTCAAAAAAACATTACTGCCCTTTATAAGTTGACACCGGTCAAAGTTGACCACCAAAGTACTGCACCGCGAGTGGTCAACTTTACACAGGTTTCACTGTATGCAAAAAATACCTAATATCGATTTTACGTTGCCCTAAAATATGCTTTTTTCAAGGTAAAAGGTAAGGGGGGCGACGGATGAAAAAATGTTGGAAATCACTGTTTTAAATATTTATACTGTTTGTACTTTTGTGAATTTTATGTTTGCTAAACGAAAATAGATGAATTGGGCGGTTGTTATAACAAAAATGAGTTTATCCAACAAAAATTTCCAAAAAAATAATGAGTTAATTCACATAGGTTGGCAGATAAACTGATACACTACGGGGATACAAAGACGATTTAAGCCAAATTCTGAATTAATATGCCATCTATGAAGTTCAGCTTAGAATTCAATTTACTCAAAAGTACTGCTTGGTGGGTTGACCCATTTTTTTGTGTAACACCGTCAATTTGTTATAATTGTAACCGAATAGTTCAAGTTCTTATTATTTAAAGTGCTGATGACAAAAAAAAAAAAATTAAAAAACACATGATGATTAAAAATATTCAACTTACCTAAAAGAGATTCTTGTCACCGTTGGATTTAAAACACATGCAATCCCATTGAGCAGTCAACACGGTGTATAAACAAATGACTCGTTTTTTTCCTCGGAGACGAAATTCAGGAGATCTCAAAATTATCTAATTGGTTGAGAAAGTCATGCATCTATCTATTGCAAAGTGCTGGGAAACATAACAAAAGAACGAAGGATGAAAAGGAAAAAAAAAGCTTTTTAGCAGACGTTTTGCTCCTATACATTCTATTCTTAGAACTTAGGATGGCGCCTTTCTCTTATTTCATTAGAAAAAGGTTCAATGTAATCTTTTCCCACTTCCCAGACAGTCTCAGATCAGGACTATAGAAGTTAGAAGGGCTGGCTCTTAGCGCCGCGAAAGTAGGAACGAGGGGGAAAGTGCCAGTGACGTCACTGGGTAGACTCGATCTGGGACATTTGTATAGTGCTTGCGTGCGTAATTCTTCACTCTCTTTTCCCGTTTTTATGTTTAAAAAGTTTCTTGAGGGTTAAGCTTCAAAAAAATGAAATACAAGGGTAAATGTTTTGAATCTTATCGACAAGTTAATAAGCGATACCAAAAAACAATAAACATAATAGAAATCTACAATACAAATTTTTAGTTCCTATTGTGTAGTTTTCGATATTCTTTATCCAATATGCATGTTTTATAAAGGGGTAGAAAGCGGAAATTCTGCGCAATAAAATTGAACTTATAAAGAAATGAAAATAATTTACTGTGCTTGTCAAGTTTCCTCATGTGTGTACATAATTTTGTCAGTTTCGACTTTAAATAATAATAATAATATTGTTATTTCAACCTTGTCTCAAAGAAAATGAAAGAGATAAGATAGATATAAGGAATAACTAAAACATATTGGAATTTCGCGATAACCCATTTGAATCTAAATACTGCCGATATTTTTAGAGGAAGTTTTTTTTCACGAAGTAACTATAACTCTGACCAAGAATCTTAACAAACGTTGTATTTGAAAACTGAAGTAGAACCTCATTAACCTGGACTAATTGAGGATCCAGGTCATCTAGATTGTTTAAAACGAATTAAGCAAAATGACCTATAAATTGAACCAATGTACATAAGTAAAATACTTGAACACAGTAAAAATTGTATTTTGAATTAAAGAGAATGAAATATCAAACTGCATTAGAAAAAGTTAAAAAAAATAAAGTTACAGCCTTACAAAAATACATTATTGCGCTAACGCGTTCTTTTTTTATACCGTATGTACATTCAAATGGTTGTCCGGATAAAGCGAAGTCCAGATTAATAGGTGTTTACTGAAATTGTTAATCAGCATTTCAATCACTTCAATTTAAAAATAACATATTGAAATTTAGCAACGTAAACCAAATTTAAAGTTTCAATGATTATCACCAAATTTATAAAGCTAACTTATTTGTAGACTGAAAAATTTCTTCATGTCTGAATTCTCCAAAACATTACGTTACAGTAATAAATGAAATCTTTCCCAATATTCTACAAAGTTTTCTTCTGTGATAAAATCCATTAAAAAAAAAATATTTCTGCCGGCTTACCTTTTGTCTTCAGAAAGTTTTTCATTCAAATATCGGATTCTTCCAAATGTTCTTACTCAAGAAAAAAGTTCAATAGCCTTTTTATATGGGTCAGGCAATTGATCTTTCAATACAGAAGACCAATTAAATGGCCTAGCTTTTGTACAATCATAAAAAACACTAATGTATCTCATTTGAAAGCTTTAAAAAATCACAAAAAAAAGCTTCTTTACAAAAATAGGTACACGATTGAGATAATCACGATATAGTACTCATTTTCAATCTCTCTTCTCTCATCTTTAAGTCATTGTCGCATCAATGCGAATTATTATATATTTTAAGCATGGGGATACAGTGTTCAAGAAATTGTAGAGTTAAATCTATTGAATAATATTTACAAAGAAATTTCATGCATTACATCTAAATGCATTGTAATTTTACGGTTGAAGGAAATTTATTACGGTCTCACAGTGCCGTTACTAAACTAATTAAATATCATAAATTTGCATTGTGACAGGGTTGAACCAAATCCTACATTAAAAAATAACTTCGTACACCACATTTTATAAAATTTGTCTTGCTCTTTATCTTAACTTTTTAAAATTCTTCCCCCAATTATTTATTGAAGCAGCTTCAAAGTTAGTATTCAATAAAAAAAATAAATAAATAAATAAAAAGCATTTCAAAACAGAAAAAAAAGGTTGTATTCCTAAATTTTTGGGTGTGTTTTGAGCTCTTTGAAAATCTTGAAGGGAAGCTTAAGTTTCCAGAACTTTTTCAGCAACTAGGAAATCAGCACGTGAAGGCATTTTCAATACTTTCAAATATAATTACCCACAAATATTTTCGATTCTATAAAATGTGACCTTTACTTTAGCATAACGTGAAGGGAAAATAACCTGCCAACAGATTTAGCGCAGGAGCAGGAGCTTATTTCTGAAGAAACCGTAGTCAAATGTTATGAGACATTTGAAAATTGAAATCAAACCTTGAAGACAATATTCATATCCTTATTCATAATAAATGATTTTTAGCCTTGTCTGGAAGCGGCCTCAGCCCCTTCAACTGCCTCTTCAACAATCCTTGTACAGAGTAAAAATTCTTTAATTGTATTTTAGCTAAGGCATACCACAGTTCTTAGGGCATACGCTGTGGATATTGTCCCGCGGAGTGTACCCGATGACGTCAAAAACGAGTTTTCTCTTCTCGCTGTCCACTTCGCGGCGGATGAAAAGATCAAAGGAACGAGCTAGCCCTTGTATTCTCTAGTCCTGGTCTCAGATGGCCACAAAAAAAGATCCCCACCCCCAATAAAACTCCTTACCAGAATTCCAGGAAACATCAATCCCGAACAGATACGAGAGACATCCATGGACCAGGGAGAAGAAATGAACCCTGAAGGCTTCACTTCGGACAAGACCACCCAACAAAGACTGTTTCGTTTTCCCTACGTAACAAGATACGGTAATAGTTAGGCAACAACAGAGTAACCTCCTGAAAGTGACCGTTGGAAAAGAAGCGGCCGTCCTCCTCTCCCCCCCCCCCCCCACCCAAAAAAAGAGCAGTTCTGTCTGCAGCCTTCGGCACAAGAACGGCCGGCGTAGTAAAGAACTTTTTTTTTTTAATAAAATTGAGGAAAACGGTACGTACAAATTGAATGCACAGAAAACGGCCCGAGTTAAGGACGGCCCATGTGGAATTTTCCACATCGCACACATGGCCAGTCCGCCCCTGAGTGCTGAGAAACTCTTGCTTACTTGCTTATATAACTTAAAATTGAAATGGGCATCCAAAAAATCAGGATTTAAAGTCCCAACAAGTCAAAACCTTAAAATAATAATAAACTTGTAAAAATATTTAAACAAATTAAATCAAAATTTAGGTAGAAATAATGAATCATTCAAAAACAACCACTCTTATACTTTTTTTGAGCGGGGGGGGGGGGGGGGGAGCAATCCAGTGGGTGGTTATGGGCCCTGATGATTTTTTGCAGGGAGGCCGAACATTTCTGTTGGGGGCCCGTAGACGATTTCTAAGTTGCCTATTTGGAAATCCGGCCCTGTTTACGGGACAAATTCAGAGAATTTAAAGCTCTAGGGGCCCCTAACCTAAAATTAATGTTTAATCGGAGTCCTACCAGGCTTTAATTAGGCCCAGTGTGCTATTTGTATAAAACTAGAACGAGTGATCAAAAGCATCCTGGACAGGGCCTGATTAAGATATAGGAAGGTTCTAAGCAAAGATTTTTTGGAGCCACTATGCAGTCAAATCTTACTTTTAATCATTAGCTAAAACAACTTTAGCCATTGGATGCCCCTAAAAAGCAAGGGCCCTAGACCACAGCCTAGTTGGTCCATTCAGTAATCAGGCCCTGATCCTGGCAAAACGTATAAGGAAACAAATTTAAATAGTTACAAGAAAATCAAAGAATTGTAAAATCATTTTTTGCTACAAATTTTTTTTCGCTTTATTTGGGGGCCCTTCCTAGCTTGGGGGCCCTCGGCGATCGCCGACTAGCCAACCTGGCCAGTCTGGGCCTGGGAAATATGTAAAGCTAAAAGATGCATGATTTTTTAACAAGCCAAAGTCTAAAAGCGCTTTGAGTTCAATGGATTGGAGGGGTAGAAGGCAATAATTGAAAAAGTTTAGGTTTCATAAGTTTTTAGTTCAGATTATTTTAGCAATTAACTTTATTTTTGTGATACAGATGTCACAATCGTTAATTTTGCAGTTCTTTCACTTGATGTAAGGCAGTGGCTCCTCGCTATTGAAAATTAGATATGCTACATTTACATTAATAGTTTATTACAATGATTTGCTTCACTTGTGTTAGTATATTAGGGTAGTTCAAAAATACACTTTGAAAAAAAAGGTTTCTCCTAGAAAACAGGACACCACTCAATGTTTTTAGACTTGTGGATAGTAAAATACTGGAAGAATTTTAACTTCCTATTCCAACTGAAAGAAGGTGCTCGACCCCCTCCCTCAAACTTCATAAGTATGAGGAGGGGGTTAAAAAAATACATTGAACTGAAAAAACAATGTTACATACTATAATCTACACGAGTTATATGCATATTCATTGCAATAAAATAATTACTTACATAAAAAGAACAGCTGGGGAAATTAAATGTTTCTAAATTTGTGACTTTTTCTATGCTAGAGCTAATGTTAAATTAAGGGGTCATTGAGCACCTTCTTAAAATTTGAGTAAGAAGCTAAAACTTTTACAGCACAATACTATTAGTAAGTCTAAAAAATATAAGGGGTGTTTCACTCGAGCTCAGAGAAAAAAAAAATTGAACCACCCTTAGTACATATTTTTGATTATTTCAGCTTGAGTAAATTAAATTTGGTAACCATTGTTTGTAAAGTTTGAAAATGAGGTAAGTTTTATCAAAATTTGAGATGTATATATTAATGTTGCAAAATGAAGGTGGAGATCGATAACCTGGAATTTTTCTCAAAACCACCTGGAAAACCTGGAAATGTCAGGGAATTTCATTCTTGAACTTCCGTGGCAACCCTGCATTCATATATACCCAGGTAGTATCAACTCATCGGATTTTGCTCGGCCGATCATCGACTCCTCCTAAACTCATCGCGTAATGCACGCTGATATCGTTGCGATCAGAATCCGAGAACGGTTTTCGATGAGCTGTTTTTTATCGGAAAACTATATCCTTACGATCAAATTTCCCGATGAAAATTTGCCGAGCTGCATTTTATCGGAAAAAGAGATCGTAACGATCAAATTTTCCGATGAAAGTTTGCCTAGCTACATTTCATCGGAAAAAGAGATCGTAACGATCAAATTTTCCGATGAAAATTTGCCGAGCGAAATTTCATCCGAAAAAGAGATCGTAAAGATCAAATTTTCCGATGAAAATTTGCCGAGCTGCATTTTATCGGAAAAAGAGATCGTAATGAACAAATTTTCCGATGAAAATTTGCCGAGCGAAATTTCATCCGAAAAAGAGATCGTAACGGTCAAATTTTCCGATGAATATTTGCTGAGCTACATTTCATCGGAAAAAGAGATCTTAACGATCAAATTTTCCGATGTAAATTTGCCGAGCTACATTTCATCGGAAAAAGAGATCGTAACGATCAAATTTTCCGATGAAAATTTGCCGAGTTACATTTCATCTTAAAAGAAGTAGGTCGGTTAAATTTTCCGATAAAAGTTTTTCCAATCTAAAATTTTTGGAAATCTCCCAACTGTTAAAATAGGATAAGTTTTATTATTCGAATATCCGACTATTGATCAAACGTAAGGCTATACGGATCAACATTCAGGGTTGAGAATCGGAGGAAAAATGACTGAGACTTTGACTCCGAATCCGACTCCTGGATTTTGGAAGGGTTTACTCCGATTTGCTGCAAAATCAATTCAACTTTAACTCCACGATTCCAACCCCGATTACCTCACTGGAATTGCGAACAAAATGAGACTCCGACTCTTGAATGATTTCTCTCTATCTCCAAAACAATTCCACTCCGTTCAATTTGACTCCCAAAATTACCGACTCCGACTCTTCACTAGCTGGCACCACAAGTATATTCACTGAATAAAATTCTCAGTTTCCGTTCAGAAATCTGTCATGGCCTTGCCCCCCGATAGATGGCGCCACAAATGATTTTCCATTTAATACATTATTTTCCTCCTTTGTGAGAGCATTGCTTGTCTAGTGGTTAGCATATGAGTCTCGTAGTCCAGAGGTCTAGGGTTCGATTCCCGGCTAAAGTTATTTAGATTGAGCTCATGAATCACGTTCATCAAAAGTTCTTAAATTAGAAATTATCTGAACAAGTTAATAAAGGAAATTAAAGTGTATTAAATAATTGTCCCAAATGACGTCATCCGAAAATACCCCTTCTGAAAGTTTTAAAGATGGCGGAAGTGTCACGTGATCATCCAAGATGGCGGACTCATCTTCCCACTGTTAAGTTTTTTTCTTTCTGCTTGTCCCTATATCGCGGTTGTTATTACTTCTCATCGTATTTTCATCCTAAATTCATCGCCTCGGAACAGCACTGCTCGTATATTGGTCCAAATCTCATCGTATTTTCATCCAAAATTCATCGCCTCGGAACAGCACTGCTCGTATATTACTCCAAATCTCATCGTATTTTCATCCAAAATTCATCGCCTCGGAAAAGCACTGCTCGTATATTGCTCCAAATCTCATCGGTATAGGGAGCAAAATTCATCGGATACCGATGATCGGATTCTACTATTGCCGATGAGACATATTGGAGCAATTTCCGATGAAAACTCATCGGAATCCGATCATCGGCCGATCATCGACCGATCAAAGTTTGATCGGATTTCGATGAACGGCCGATGATCGGCCGATGAGTTGATGCTACTTGGGTATATACTAGCATTCCCGTACCCGGCATTGCTCGGGTAATGGAATTAGAAGATGTTGACAGTGCTTGGTGCACCTAGTTTCGAAAATCCCCTATAATAATTACTTATTACCTATAACTTTTTCTAATTTGGGGAGGATCCCGGGGCCCCTGGACTCCTTATATATATGCCCTTGTCCTTAACCGATCTTTAACTGTTACTAACGATCCTTTTAAAGTATTGATTATCTTTGCAAACACAGGCCATCCACATTTTATTATTATACCTATGTTTAAGCAAGAACTTCTTTGTATACAACATTTTTAGTTTTTTTTTTCTGGTGCTAAAATTATTAAGCTGCGCTTGATGAACTGACTTTAGAGCAAGCTACATAACATTGGCCGTGTGAAAAAAAAGTCTTCTCTTAAATCGATCCCTGCTACTTTTAATGTCTGTCCTTGTGACTTATTAATGGTTATTGCAAAGCAAACTTTAACAGGAAACTGCACTCTTCTAAATTCAAAAGGATAGTCCGCCTGTGATGATGTTCTTAAAAACTTTGTTTCTGGTTTTGAAAAAACGAAAGCAAAAGACAGAAACATTATGATTTGACTTGAGAAAAGCCTCGAAGAATCACGTGAGAAACAAAAACGATATCAAATTTATAGTTCGCTATCGACCAAAAGTTGAGATGAAGTACTGAATAATGATTTGAATGGAGGAAAGCCTTCGAAAATAAGGGATTTGAATTTCAATAACAGGTTTTAATTTCGCAGAAATTAAGGGGTTTTAATTAATTTCTCCCGAACTAATTGAGATTTCGAAAAATCCTTTCTTAGTGGTTACTTTCGTAATCATGCGGACATGTCTGCCAAATTTTAAGTCTGAAACTTCAGCGGTTTCGGCTGTGCGTTGATATATATATATATATATATATATATATATATGTATATATGTTATCTCAGGACATTGATTTTTATATATTAAGATATATATATATATATATATATATATATGTATATATATATATATGTATATGTATATATATATATATATATATATATATATATATATATATATATTATTAGCTTTTATGATTACCCATTAAATTACTCTAAAAACCAGTCAAGAGTGTAATCTTGAATTTGTGCGAAGCGGGAAGGGGGGGGGGGGACATGCTGTTGGTTCCGGTTGAACATTTGAAATCTGGCAAGCCTACTTTTCTCATGCAAAGCCCCTTTTTCACCCAATCATGTTGAACCCGTAGCCTCCTCTCTCATGTGGGGACCATGGGGATCCAAAACCTAAAAACCTGCTAGTGATGGGGAAGTTGCAAAGGTGGAGTGAAAAATGTTTTTTTTTCTATCAGTGCTTAACTTTTGGAAGGGAATATATTTCAGCACATCAGTTCATTTAATCTCAATCATTTAAAAAAACTTCTGAAAGCAAAATTTAAATACTTGATCATAATTGACTACTTAACAGCTATGCTATTATATGGTTATTAAGGTAGTTGGAAACTGTGTACTTGTCATTATTTATGAAACTAAACTATTGGTAAGTGACGATTAGGCAACACGAGTAGGACGTTCAGAGTGTTCTGTGTATTTCCAAACAATATTATAGGCATTAGCATTGTTTGTAGATGACATGAAATAAAGTTAGTTACCAAAGTTCAGTGCTCCTACATTCTCCTCTCTAGTAGATCTACAAAAATGAAGCAAGTGATTTCAACTATTTTTATTTAGCTATCATGCTGAATATTATTAAACGCATTTAGTTAGAAATTTCACTATTTTCTCTATTTTCATTCATTTTTAGTATTCTTGCTCTGTCATAGGTGGGTGAGACAAGCTTTTAGTTGTTTGTAAAAACAAAACTGAATAATAGTAATTATAATTTTAATTTTATTAATGATGTTAACAAAATAATTTCATTGTTGAACATGCGCGAGCATACAGTTGTAGATTGAGCTTTTGAAACTTTTTACATTTTTCAGGTTTTTAAGGCTTTCCTAAAAGAAAGCCTTCTATGCAAATCATCAGTTTCAAAGAGTTTTTAAAAGCTTGTTTTCGCCATATAGTTGCTATGCAATACCCCCATAACCCCACCATTTTAGAAGCATCAAAAAAGTGTCAATTTCTTTCTTTCTCGTCCCCCCCCCCCCTCCTTTCACCTTTTTTTTTATATTGAAACTGCTACTTTGAAAATGTGTGGCTGTTCTTATGAGAGGGGCACCAAATTTTATCAAGACCTGGTTACCACTTTGGCATGATTAGGCTTGATAGGTTTCATTATTTATGAAACTAAACTATTGGTGAGTGACGATTAGGTACAAAAACTTAAGCTGTTTCATTAGCTTAAAAGTTCAGTTTACTTCCTAAATTCACATTAGGAAAATTTTGCAAAAACATTATTAGTTGCCTATTGCTCAGATTTCATCAGGACAACAAAGAAATGGAAAGGAAGTTTAAACAAAAAATGAACTCATACAATTTATAGCTGACTGTTGTAATATGTTTAAAGAAGAAAACACAGTTGATGGAGAATTCATATAAAAAATCTATACTAACAAGAACCATATCACAACTCTGATGGCGAGCATTGTAACGTCCTATTCTTCGCCTCAGTTCTTCATTATCTAGGTGCTCAAAAAACAGTGGAGAGAGTCTTTCCTACAACAAAGGAGTAAAAAATCATTAAAACCTATGACTGAATACAACAATGAATATGAAAATAAATCATACAATAAGAGCAATTACACGAAAATAAATCGTTTTTTTTTTTTTTTAATGTTTTTGAAACAATTTCAGTAAAAAAATACCAATTTTATATTAGTTTTATGAATTTTGTAGCAGCAGAAATAATTTTACCCAAGTTTTGTAACAAGATGAAATCTTAGATGTACAATTGTGTATCTAAGACCTCAATTTTGATTGGTTTTTAGCACTTCAATTTAGAAATGCACAGAATATTTGGTTGGTATTCGGTATTCTGCATATTCAGCAGAGAAATGGATTATTCAGTTTGGCCAAATATTTTCATATTCAGAAACCGAATAGCAAACAAATTTAAATGTTCAATAATTGGTAAACAAACATATTTTTTTGTAAAATGAATAAAAGTTACAGTATAGTACCATAGTATAAAATTTATTTCAAATTATTACTTACTAGATTTATCACAATCAAAGTAATTTTAATGTAAGAGAAAACAATCAGATGTTAAATTTAAATTTTGTTGCATTTGAATTTTTCTTAAATCTTATGACACATTACATTAACATTACTATAGGGAAGTTGCAACCTATTAAATGTTTATATTTTGGCTATTGCATATTGTTAATTGACCCTCAAAACTAAAAAATTCACCATCGCCAAATTTTAAAACACCATGGTTGATTTTTAATGAATTTTTAAAAATCCACGCGCAAAAGTGCGCTCTTCTGAAACGTCACGAGCCTACGTCACAGGGCGCGAATGGGCAGCCTTCCGCCGAAGATCCCTTGTTTTTGCTAGGGACATTTTGAGCGCGCTGATATTTTTATTTTTTAGAAATTCAATAATCCTTTTGAACACACTATGGAGGCCGGATTCGTTAAAGCACAATCTAAATAATCTTCCTCAAATAATATCAATGGTGATATTCGAATATTTCCGAGAGGATGAGAGGTTTAATGTTCCAGAAACGCGAGGAGTTTAATGCGAGGAGATAAGCCTTTTACGTTTCATCTTCGAAGTCGAATGCACGTTCTTCGGTTTCTCCCATGACATGGGAACCGGTTTGCTAGCGTTTCTCTCCTATCGGACGTCACTTCCTATGCCATCTGACGTCACAGGCGCTTGAACTTTAAAAATTAATTTAAAAAAAACTACTTATCGTATCGCAAAAATTTTTTCACCTATGATGTTGTTGGCCTAGAGCTATTATTTTTTTTCTTGGAGAAATTCCTAAAGTTTTTAGAAGGATTAGAAAAGTTTCCAGAACTTACTTCCTTCTTTTTTCGAACTTTGAAAGTCATCCCGCTATTTTACCGGCGCTCGAATTGTTCCCCAGAGCCAACATTCCCTGCATGCGTAGCATGCGTTTGTTGACCCGCCACGATGATGTGACGTCATAGGAAAGATGTTGAGTAGATTCTTGCTGTATGCATGTGGGAAACAATTTTAAAGAATTTAGTTTTAAACTGTAAACTGTGTTGAGTTGTTTCCTCAATGTAATTTATGCATGCTTTTTGATATACGTCACGCCATTGCGTAGGGAGATAGGGAATACTATTTAAGTGTGAACTCTCAATCAATCATTCTCTTATTGTTTCACCTCTTGTTTTGATATGTTGTGACTGCAGTTCGATGTTTTTCTGAGGTGCTGAGATTGTGCCTGGGAGCTGTGTGCTCCGGAGTTCCACGTAGTATAGTGGATTCTTTTTAAGAGATGTAGGAAGTTTTGTCGTTGAGCCCAGCTAGAAATGCGGGCATGTTCCAGTTGTTGCCTTGAGATGAGTTTTTAAGTGAGGGATTTTCTCTCTAAAATTGAGAGTTTAAATCAAGTTGTTTTTTTTTGTGAAAAGGCCTAACAAACAGGACCATTGAAGGTCCACGCTCGAGAGCTGGATTGGATGTCCGTTAGATGGATGGATGGTTCCTGTTGTCCAGGAGGACAGATTTATTTTCTGAATTCAGCATGGTGGCATGGAATGGTCACGGACAATTTTGATATGGGATCCAAATTTGGTGGATCGCGCCCTCACATGTTGTGCCAACTTTTAAGGAAGGAATAGTTTGTTTGGTATGAACTTTTTAACTCGTTCGTATGAACTATTCTGTTTATGGCACTGGACTCAAGGTTGTACTTATATTAATCTAGTCATATAAATTTTACTGGAACTTTAAACGATACTATTTTTAAGAAATGTTTCCTACTGATATTTTTGGGGGGATTTTTTTATTCAATTGTTGGGGAATGTGAATTTTATTTACACTTGTTATTATTTCCATGTTTTGACATATTTATTGTTTAATAAAATGTTTATTTAATTGTTAAATATGTGTCTGTATGTCCTTTCTTCCCGAGCAGATCATTCCACAAATTTTCAGTTGGGTTTGTTAGCTTAAAGCCTGCTTTTAGTTCTTTGAACTTCGGGTTTTGATTGAGCTATCAGTTCGAATTGCCCAACACGTGGTAGCAGAGCGTGGTTTGGTCTGCTTGGGTGAATGGAATCTTTAAGGTCATTGGAAATTGTGCTACTGGTCATATGAGATTAGAATGTTTTTTAGAAAGGGATTTTTTAAATGTTACCCTTGATAAAATATAGGCTCTCAATATGAAACATGGAGCAAATTTAAATACATATGTTAACCCCCCCTGTAGTTTTTGACCAGTTTAGCTGTATTGTGTAAATATTGTTCCCCACTAAAAATATAAGATGGCAATTTTAAAAGTTCGGCGCCAGGTTGAAAGGGAATGGTAAACACTTGAATTGAAAATCTTTTAGAAATTTTAAAAAAAATATATAAGAATTTTTTCCAATTGATATTTAGCCGTAAGTTTTTAATAGCATATAATGTTTGGCTATTTATCGGCTGTAAATATAAGTCAAAGTTTTTCATCAATTGGTGTGATGCCGTGAATTTTTAATAGCATATAATGTTTGGCTATTTGTCGGCTGTAAATATAAGAATTTGTTTCTCAAAACATGAAAAGCTCCTATAGGAGAATGTTTTGGAGACGGGGGGAATGACTTTGGATTTATTTCCTGGCTGGAAGCCTTTATTTAAAAATAAGTTTGGGGCTGTCTTGCATTTTTTTAGTCTTCCTCAATTGAAACTATCAATTGTTTCTGAAAAGAAATCTAATTAATGAATTGGAACTGAAATGTGTTCCTGGAAATTCTGAAATTATGAAAGTTTAAATACACGTGTTTCTTTGGATTTGAAACTAAAATTGTTTCCGGAAATATAAATTAAGAGAAACTGAATTTGTTTCTGAAGCTTTGAAACTTAGTGTTTCTGAAATTTAAATAGTGAATTTAAAACTGAACCTTGTTCCTAAAAATATAAGAATTTTTGAAATTAAAATTGTTTCTAGGATTTAAATTGTTGAAATAGAAACTGTGTTTTTAAGGGTCTGAATCTGGATTTGTTTCTGTGAGAAACTGGAATTGTTTCAGAACCCTAAATAATGGAAAAATTTAAATTAAGATTAGTTTCCAAAAATTAAATTTTTGTGAAGATATTTCAAAGTAATGAAAGTTTGAAACTGTGTGTTTCAAGGGGTTTGAAACTAAGTGTTTCTGAAACCAAAAATTAAAGAAAAGATTTGAAACTGTGTGTTTCAGGGGGTTTGAAACTAAGTGTTTCTGAGACCAAATTTAAGGAAAAATTTGGAAACTAAATTTGTTTCCGGAAAAAAATGAAATTTAGGTGTACTTTGAAAATTTGAATTTATAATGTGGGGTTTGTTTCTTTTTGAAACTGAAACCAAAATTAAGTAAAAGGTTGGAAACTAAAATTGTTTCTTGAAATTTAAATTAATAAGAAGCTTGGAAACTAAAATTGTATCGGAATGGTTCATATCTGAAACTGTGTGTTTCGAGAAATTTAGGTTTGTAAAAATTGTGAAACTAAAATGTGTTTCTAAAAATTATAGTTCAAAGAAAAATGTAAAGCTAAAAGAGTTTCTTTTGAAAAATTGAAATTAAAAAGTGTTTCTGGAAAACATGAGCGATATTGTTTGAAATGAGAAAGGGTTTCTAAAAATAAATAAAATAAATAAAATGTTAGGTTTTCACTAAAGTATTAGATGGGGGGAATACAAAAATAAATAAATAAAATAAAATAAAATGAGAGAGGATAACCGGATTGGAATTTTAACCGGCCTCTATTTGTAAAAATATAAAAATCAAAATTTTGGAATGTGTGTTCTGTGAACCCCATGTGTGAAAACATGTATTTTAAAATGTAGAAATTCGTTCAATGTTTTCATGTAATGTTTTCAATGTGTTTATAGAATTGTTGTTCGAAATGTTTTTAAGTGTCTTTATGAATTGTCTCCAAGAGGGGGGAACTTGTTGGCCTAGAGCTATTATTTTTTTTCTTGGAGAAATTCCTAAAGTTTTTAGAAGGATTAGAAAAGTTTCCAGAACTTACTTCCTTCTTTTTTCGAACTTTGAAAGTCATCCCGCTATTTTACCGGCGCTCGAATTGTTCCCCAGAGCCAACATTCCCTGCATGCGTAGCATGCGTTTGTTGACCCGCCACGATGATGTGACGTCATAGGAAAGATGTTGAGTAGATTCTTGCTGTATGCATGTGGGAAACAATTTTAAAGAATTTAGTTTTAAACTGTAAACTGTGTTGAGTTGTTTCCTCAATGTAATTTATGCATGCTTTTTGATATACGTCACGCCATTGCGTAGGGAGATAGGGAATACTATTTAAGTGTGAACTCTCAATCAATCATTCTCTTATTGTTTCACCTCTTGTTTTGATATGTTGTGACTGCAGTTCGATGTTTTTCTGAGGTGCTGAGATTGTGCCTGGGAGCTGTGTGCTCCGGAGTTCCACGTAGTATAGTGGATTCTTTTTAAGAGATGTAGGAAGTTTTGTCGTTGAGCCCAGCTAGAAATGCGGGCATGTTCCAGTTGTTGCCTTGAGATGAGTTTTTAAGTGAGGGATTTTCTCTCTAAAATTGAGAGTTTAAATCAAGTTGTTTTTTTTTGTGAAAAGGCCTAACAAACAGGACCATTGAAGGTCCACGCTCGAGAGCTGGATTGGATGTCCGTTAGATGGATGGATGGTTCCTGTTGTCCAGGAGGACAGATTTATTTTCTGAATTCAGCATGGTGGCATGGAATGGTCACGGACAATTTTGATATGGGATCCAAATTTGGTGGATCGCGCCCTCACATGTTGTGCCAACTTTTAAGGAAGGAATAGTTTGTTTGGTATGAACTTTTTAACTCGTTCGTATGAACTATTCTGTTTATGGCACTGGACTCAAGGTTGTACTTATATTAATCTAGTCATATAAATTTTACTGGAACTTTAAACGATACTATTTTTAAGAAATGTTTCCTACTGATATTTTTGGGGGGATTTTTTTATTCAATTGTTGGGGAATGTGAATTTTATTTACACTTGTTATTATTTCCATGTTTTGACATATTTATTGTTTAATAAAATGTTTATTTAATTGTTAAATATGTGTCTGTATGTCCTTTCTTCCCGAGCAGATCATTCCACAAATTTTCAGTTGGGTTTGTTAGCTTAAAGCCTGCTTTTAGTTCTTTGAACTTCGGGTTTTGATTGAGCTATCAGTTCGAATTGCCCAACAGATGTTCATACATGTTACTCTATCATATAAAAATAAAATTGAAAAATCGAAAACTTCCCTATTATAAACTTATTTAAATATGACACAGTAACCAGAAAAAAAACTCTTGATGTCAGCATTTGGATATTAAGTTTTGCAATATTTTAAGTTTTGCACCAGGGTTTTCCAAGTTGCTGCCTGCAAAGCCTTTTAGAAAATATTTTTGGGAAAATAATTTTTGCAGTTACACTTCATGTTTGTTAGCAAGAAAAAGTTTTTGAGAAAATCCATATCAGTTAATGCTGTCCACTAATGAATACCATATTTTACGGACTGCTTCCAAAACTCAGATACATTTCATGCGCAAAATTGTTGAGATTGAATGACAAGAGCTTGAGGTGGACTTTGTTTTCGGTGGTTGCAATCCAACAATCTAAGTTTTTCCATTGAACACATTATGTATTTTTCAGTAAAGTTTCTTTTTTTCCTCATTTTGTAACTTATATTCAATAGGATATCCAGTGAAATAGTATTATATGCTAAAATAAATATTCAGAATTCATAATATGGTTTGGAATTCCCTACAAACTTTCTTCTATTTACGTTTTGCTGTTGAACAAGCCTTACTTGGCATTTTACTTCATTTTTCGAGGTAGGCCGTGCAAAGCCAGGCAATGGTAGCTAAAACATGATCTTAAAAATAAAGAAAAGAAAAAAAAGATCTCAATGTTGCAAAATTCTCAGCAATTGTGCTGAAAAATTCCGTTATTCAGCAAAATTTACTAAATAAGGAAATTTTTTGGGAGGTCACAGCGACCTCCCATCAGGGAGCCTCTGGTGATGTTAGCATGTTTAATTACATGATTCTCAGTTGAGGACTTTCAAAGTTAGATTTAAAAAATGGATATTTGGAAAACTTCCAGAAAATATTTACCTTTAAAACCATATTTTTGTGAACTACTCTTGCTTCAGACACAATGCTCAGGATAGGTCATATAATATACAGTGACCACAGCTTATTAAAATCATTCGTTCTCAGGACATTTGATTTCATAAAGCAGCTGATTTTATAAACCGGCATATCTACATTTGAAACTAGTATGTTGTGGCCATCACGAAACTTTCTTCTATATTTTTCCTTTTTCTGATTCCTCCCCATGCTTGACGAGGAAGCAATATTCCCAACAAAAACAAAATGACACATGCAAAAACTTGACGACCATCCCAATGTCTGAATTATTGCAAAAGCAAAGCAAAGAGCGAAAATTGAAAGTTATTTTAAAAGCCTTGCTTGAATTAATTACAAATATTTTATTTGTTAACAAACATAAGATGGCAACAGTTAAAAATTTTAAATCATTGAGATAATATTTCCGATCATTTCCATACAATTTAAATCACGAGAAATACGCAGACGACAATCTATTACGATTTATCTTTCTTATTGTTGCATTAATAAAGCTATTTTTATTCAAAAAAAAAATCAACACCTCTTGGAGCGATTGGAGTCAAAATTGAACCAAAGCCTGTTTACGTATGAATTCACATATATTCCAAATTTCAACCAGAACGTAGCATTAATTCTTGAGATAGGGCACTCACAATGGAAAAAAAAGAACGGGCGATTGCGCTACCTCCTTTTTAGCTGTTGACACCAAAATAAAATCAGCTCTTATACCCACTGAGGGCTACTTGTCAAAAAATTTTTGTTTGATTCCGTTCGTTATTTCTCGAGACTTCAGCAGTCAAAATTGACGACAAAAAACGTTCTATAACTCAACCCCCGTTTGAGCTATTGACACCAAAATTGAATCAGCACCTGCTCCTGTTAGGGGCAACATGTGGACAAAATTTTGTTCGATTCCGCCAGTTATTTCCTGAGGAATAGCAAGCACGCGTAACTCAAAAAACGTCCCATTGCTCCACCCCCCTTGGAGGAATTCGCGCCAAAAACCAATGGGCACAAGTTCACATAGGGGCACATATGTGTACCAAATTTCGTTCGATTTCATGCGGTAGTTTTTGCTGTAGAGCGGCCACAAAAAACTGGTCACACACAGACGTGACACACACACATACACACACACACACACAGACAGACAGACATTTTCCAAAAATAGTCGAAATGGACTCAGCACACCTCAAAACGTTCGAATCTGTCAAAATTCGAAATTCGAAAATTTGCACGAATCCAATACTTTCTTCTATATATTAGATATAGAAGAAAGTAAAAATGATAGGTTTTGAAGTTTAAATACTTTAAGAAAAGAAATGAAATACATCATTCATGTTTGTTTTAAGTATTTCAAAATATAGTTGTCACTTTTAACTAACCATGAGGGTTTTTTTTTTTTTTTTAACTACACACGGGTCTTAAAATATTGGCATATTGCAATTTTGTTAATAGAATTTGAGAGTAAAGATTCAATATCGTTTAAGATTTTACAAAATGGATCGTAACTTTCAACGTTCTATTTTTCTCTTAGCTCTAAAGTGCATCATATGACGTATAATATCAAGCACTTTTCAAACATTTATCGAAGAGGGGAAATTTGGCAATGAGATTTCCTCATCTTCTGAGACCGTCTCCTTCACTTCTTGGTGCTTCTTTATCAATTTTGTATGCAAGATGTCCAAAAGCGATTTTATAAAACGGCGATAATGATTTTATTAAGAGATGGTTTTAACATGTTTTGATATTGCAGTGATTCTGTTTTTCCAGATTTGATTTTAAAAAGCGGCTGATTTTATAATCCAGTGATTTTATTGGTGGCGGGTACTGTACATCAAAATCTTACCTTCTCAACAGACTCTCTTTTTAATGTATTCTCGATCAATTCACTAAGATCAGTAGTTTGAGTATCACCAAATCCCTTGCAGTCCAATGTTACAAGATGCTGACAGCGTTGGTGACAAGTATAATGACAATCTACAAAGAAAAGTCCATGATAAATCACAGGGTTCAGGGGGTAAAACTGTTCAGAGGGTCAAAAATACTGATTTTACTGACTAAAATTTAAAAATTAACAAACTTTGGCAAAACGAAAAAGAGTATCTTACTTAGTGAAACAGATACTAGCTTTGTTTGTGATATGCAGCAGCATAATATACAGCTAATTTGGTACAGATTTTGGCTAAAAGTTTAGGTTAATTCCTATATTTATTGTATAATGAATAAAACTTTTCTGAAACTAGGAAAATAAATTATAAGATCTTGCAACTGTTTAAATATTATTAAGTGATCAAAAGCAGTTTTTCATTCACTTTTCTTTTCTTTGAAAACTCAGTGGAAAACAACTTTAAGAAAAATTCAGAAATTAGGAAATACAAAATGGAAAAAAATATATAAATTATTCCTGTTAATTTTTAGTTAAAAACATCATTTAGTAAAACTCAGAACAGGTTTAAAAGATTGTTTTAAAGACTAATAAGCAAATATTTTTGTATGTACAAAAACTACACCCTGTCCCAAAAATATAGACACAAGCATAAAATACAATTCACAGTAAAAATACGAATGGAGGGATTTATATCACATTTGTGTACAATCATAACCAGTATGTGAAACACAAGTTAGGGTGATTTATTTTAAAAACACCATGTGTTGAGTTTATTTAAAAATCTAGAAAATAGGGTGACCTTTTTTTTTTTTTTAAAGGTTGAGAAACACAATTACAAATGAAAATATGAAATTATGTTTCCATTACCTCTAGTTACTTCAAACATATGGTTTTGAAACGTAAGTATCAAGTTATTCCTGTGTGGAAAGATACTTGCTTCCAGTTTCCTATAATTTTGGTGCCTGATGTTGCCCAAGGGAGGATCCAGAAATTTATCAAGGAGCGGGCGATTGCTTTTTTCCTCTCCAACATATCAGATCTACATGTATTCTAAAATTGAGTTTTATAAATTCAAGTTTGTAATAATTCCGGGGAAATGTTTTGATTCACCCTTCTCCTAACATCATTGAAGGTTGTCTTAAAATTGTGCCTTTTGGAACTTTGGAATTGCAAAATTACCAGAGGAAAGTCACTGAACCCATTCCTCCACTTCTCTCCCGTTTATACAAACCTGTCTTTCAAGACTTAAATTTTGAAAAATGCCTGGCGGAAGACCTCCAAACACCAAAGATCGAGAAATAACCCTGTGCTGAGAAATAACTGGAGAAAACCAACGTAATTGTAACACAAATATACAGTCTATATATTTGTGAAGTATGTTGGTTTTCTCCAGATTTCAGAAAGACTTTAAAATCAGACTTTTGAAATTTTTCTTCCAAAAAGTTCCCAGGAGCTAGATTTGAACCATATTCCTATCCTTAAAGTCACATCAAAGATAACCTACACTGTTGTTTTTGGACCTCAATTCGGATAAATTACCAGTGCAGGGCTCCTCACGGGAGTGACGATCCTTTGTATCAGTCCTTGATGTTGCGACAGGTTTAACATTTGATTTAAGTTTGGGCTAACCAATGGCCATTCCATGGTATGGATGTTACTCATTTTGAACTGCAGATTTGTTGAGTTTAATGCATCAGTAGGCGCTTTCTCTTGCTGAAATACGGTTTGGTCCACCCAGCCAATCTTGTATTGGAAAAAATCTAATACTCGCTGATAGTCGAGAAAGCTCATTTTCTTGTTACAAACTGCCAAATAAAAGTCTTTTCTTATGCTAATTCATAAGAATGCAACTTTGAATTGGAAGGGAGAAGTTTATGGCTTCCATCAGTCCTAACTTTTGAGGCCACATTTCATACTTTTATATTTTAATCAGTAAAGAAACTCTAACATCTAAAAATATAGCCTAATTTTACAAAAAAAAAAAAAAAAAAAAACAGCTTTAGGGTGCCCCTCCAAACATCCCTCACTTCTGATCCCCCATTTTTTTGTGCAACACTTGCCTATGAGAAAAAGTCAAAATTATGGGGTAGCCTATTTTCTGTTTTTCTAAATAAATTCAACGTGTGATGCATGGGTGCCCACCTCCCTAAGATCAAGGGTGCACATCCTCTAAACACATCCTCTAAACAACTAATTAACCTCATCTTGGGCTTTATGTACTGTTTATTATTAGTTTACACATATGAAATTAAATATCTTATCATTCATATTTCTACTGTGAATTGTATTTTATATGTGTGTCTAAATTTTTGGTACAGTGTGTAAGTTTACTATACTGCAAGAACTTATGATGAAAGTTAAAGGCAACAAATTAAAATAAGAGTTTAAACATAACAAATTTTTACTGATCTCAATATTGTACACAAATGTAGCTGTCATGTATACCTTATTGCTTGAAAAACTCTTCATCTTACCCTGTATTTTGGGCAAAAACAGGAAAATGTTTCGAAGAATATACCCAATATCAAGGTCATAGGTTAAGCTAGAGTGGTCATCTATTCTAATTATTTGTATAAAATGCCTAAAAAATTCAACTCAAGGACTTGCAGTTGGAACATCTAGAGGTCCATAGTATCATTTTAGCATCCCGCAACTATATGTGGGCATAAAACAACAGGCTATCCAAAAACGGGACGAATGGCAACCTTAACTATGCATGAAAAAAAATCATTAAAAAAAATAGAGCAATACCTGGTAAAAGGTGTATCAATCAAATGTAAATTCTTTTTGTAATCTTGTAACATTAATAGCATTGACAGATTAAAATTTCATATAAAAACACATCGAATAAGAAGATTTATGATATACTACTCTTTAGAAAAGAATTAAGGCATGAAATAAAAATACTTACTATAGCATCTCAAACAGTCGGTGGAATTGTATAAGCCCCAAATGAAATCCCCACAACAATCACACCAGGTTGGATTTTTTAAGTTGGAAATTTGGAATCTATGACCAATTCCTCTTTCGGCAGGCTCTAACTCAACAACGCCAAAGCTGGCTAGCTCTATCAGTTCTCTAGGTCTAAATGACATATCACCCTCAGAATATCTGTCCTGAAAATTCAAATAGTGAAAAATGCAAATAAAATCAAACATAATTTCTTAGGAAACTTTTATACATTCTCTAATAATAATTAAGTTTTAATAATTTGAGTTTCACAAAAATCACAAATGTGTTTAAGCAAAATAATATGAACAAAAAAAAAGTTAAGTTCAAATAAATTTAATAATACAGGGTGATCTAAAAGTCATGCAATGTGTTATAAATATTCTATTTAAAAAATACTATTAATATTAAATATAAATTATTTGTCTAGATACACCTGGCATGCTAACTTTATTTTAGCTATCAGTTTGTTCGCACTCCTAGCTTCAATGAGATGACATCCGCCTTCACCTCCAGCTTAGTTATTTACAATTCCAGACAGAAGAGTCCATAACAAGAAAGAAACTGCAGTCTCTGGATGTCATAACCTGGCTGTTGGTATATTGCATGTACTTCTGCCTTAGCCCTGGCTTAGGGCTAAGGCAACCTTTTATTATTATCCTGATCAGCAATACAGGCAGTAAGCACCTTATTGCTTTTTATCAATATACAGGTCAGAGAAAGATAGTAACAAAATCTTATCTCTGCTGCTGCTTTGAGGTCGAGGGAAATAGGGCAGCTTATATATATATATATATATATATATATATATATGTATATATATATATATATATATAAACAATATTTTATAATGCAGTAGAAAGTTTAAATCAGTTTTTCTTACAAAGAAGATTTCAACATTGTGAATTAAGGTGCAAAGTTTCTTGTTGCCATTTAAAAATTTATGACGCCTAAAATCTTGAAATAAAACTTCACTGGTCCGATTGACCACTAAATTTTATATTCGAGTGCTCGATGGATGGTTTTGTGATCTTGGTTGATTTTGAGCCCTGTAAGTGGGTGTGGTTTTTGCTGTTTTCCGACAAAATTTGCATTAAGTAACAATTCTACAAGTTACAATTTAATTGAAATAAAACTTTGCTAAAACTGGATTCTTTTTGAAATCGCACTTTACCATTTCAATGAAATTTTATTATTCTTATTATATTGAAGATTTTCAAACAAACATGTCTAGAAAATTTTTGTTTTAGGAAATGCAATTTAGACATGTAAATTATAACAAAAGTTCATTGTCAATTTGTAAAATGTGTAGTTTTACACGTAAAAACAATTTATGAGACTTTAGACTGATTACCAGAGAATACTGAATATCATATTTGCCAAATACCAAATATTCAGTTAAAATTAGAACAGAATAAACTAGGAGCAGTCTAGCTGGGCCCAGCGCCTGTTGCTGGTCATCACTTTTGTATTTGTATTTGTATTTGTATTTGAATACCGAATATTGGTTTTAAAAAATTTAACTAAAACTTGAACTTCATGCCAATTCAAAATAGAAAGTATAAATCTATTTTCAAAATATAAATGAATTTCTATTTAACATTGTAAATTTGTCTACACACATTAAATACAATTATTGATTTAAAATAATTCATTCCAAAAGCAAAAACAAATTAATATAGTTAATGTCTAATTTGGTTTAGTATGTTTATCTGTAATTCTGCATAAATGAATAATTAATTGCTTTTCTGATAGATGATTTGGTAACTGTTAATCACGGTAACTTGTTATGCAGGGCTTGGAGTGGTGATTTCAAAAAATTTAGGTCACAGTTTTGGTAAAATTTTAGGACATTTTTAGGACAACAAATATCAAGTTTTGATTACTTAAATGTAATTTATAAGCTTGATTCTTATAGAGGGTAATCAAACATTTCAAATTCAATCTTGAAAACTACAACAGAATGCGTTCAATCTTTCATTTTTCAACACAGTGACACATTATGAAGTAGAAATATTTTATCATATGATTTGAATCTGGGTTAATCTAAACAGGCAATTTAAAGGGAAATCTTTTGATGAATTTAACTTTACAATAAGTATACAATCAAACAATAATACAAGTAAACTTTTTTTTGCAGAAATAGACTTTTTTGTCTCCCACTACCTTAAATTTCATGAACTTTAAAAATGTACTTCTAATATGTTTGTCCAATTTTAGGCACAAAAAATGAACAACTGGGCTTTCTTTCTGTAAAAGTAGTACATATTTTTTGAGCAGACCAGAGATAAATGAGACAAAATGTAAGTGTACAAGTGTAAATGGATTTTTCAATGAATTTGCAATTCGATTATATCTATCTAAATTGCCACGTTCATACTGAACATATAAATTTAAGAAATAATGTTCAATAACTAAATACGCTCAATCAGTCTATCACAATCAGGCCAAAGAGTTAACCACCTTGTTTCAACATTTACATAAGTGTCTTCAATTGCTTTATCGACTATTGCAAAAGAATCCATAATATGTTTATCAATGTTTTCAGTAGCAAAAAAAAATGTTCAAATGATTAACTGCCGCTTTTGTACCCGAAATTGAAGGTCCTGGACTTTCCTCTGTTTCTGCTTAAACATCAGAAGACGAGTCCACAGTCGAGTTGCTCTTTTCGTTTACGATTGATACAATATCTTCCTCATTAATTTTCAGAAACCTAACAACATTGTCATCGCAGCATTCAAAATGTTCAATTTCACTTTCTGCAAAAGAGTGCACTCTGTGCTTTTCCAGCCACTTAGAAAGGGGAAGTTTGTCATCATCACCACGGTCCTCATTATCCTGTCATGTTTTCATAAGTCCAGCATGACAAAAGCAGTTTCTGATAGTAGAGTCAGATACCATCCTCCAAGATTTATCAACTAAAACAATGGCATCAAGAAGGGAAATGTCATAATCCTTGATTTTATCATAGCATTCCAAGATTGCTGCTTCCGGTAATGACACTTCAGGCTGCAGATTAATCCCTGGTCCATCGGCTGTATTACTGAGGTCGTGTTCGGAGGGAGAAAGACTACTTTGATCCATTGCAAGTTCCTTGGTTCAACATGTGCTGAACAATTGTCTATTAACACAACAATTTTTCATTTTTCTTGGGCCAGTTCTTTATCCCATTTATGAAGGTATTCCTGGAACAATCTGAAGTCATCCAAGACTTCTTTTTTGACTTGTAAATGACTGGAAGTTTCTTTACATTCTTAAAACACCTTGGTTTTCGCGAGTTTCCGATAAGTGTTAACTTTCGCTTTTCATAAATAGTCAGGTTGACGCTTACAAGAATGGTGATCCATATGTTTGAGTGTTTTCCGCCCACATATTTTTCTCCTTTCAGCTTTAAGGTTTGATTTGGAATGAGTTTGTACAACAAACCCGCTTTGTCAGCTTTAAAAATATCCTTCTCGTCATAATTTTGAATAATGTCCGGCCAGACATTTTTCATCCAATTACTGACATCAGAAGAAGAGACACTTGCCGTTTCACCCACAACTTTGCCACTCATGAGATTGTGACGCTTCTTAAATCTGTCCAGCCATCCATTGGAACAAACAAAGCCTTTTTCTTCAAAGAGTGCGGCAAATTCTACTCCTCGGTAGAGTGAACCACTTGAATAAAGCTTCGTCCATTTTTTCTTTCTGCTTTTTGCAACTTCTTGCATCCGTTTATGTTCTTTTCAAATGCAACAACTATAGAATCTCAATTCTTCCAAATTGTAGCAACTGTAGACTTACAAAGGGCAAATTACTTGCAAAGTGAGGGTTGACTTTCGCCACTTTCTAATTTTCGAATCCAGTAAACTTTTTCCTCTACAGAAAATGCTTTTCGTTTACTTATGCTAGCCTTAGTTACTGTGAAGTTCACATGATTATCAGCAATGGAAAGGGAACAAAAAATCAGGGAGAAAACACTTGAATGACCACTGATCTCGTTATTCGACCAAAACCAGGTGAAAATTGAGGGAGCTTGAAAAGGAATTCGATATCCCCCCTGTGAGAAAACAGCTGCTTTATCAAAGAACAATAAGGGAGGAATGTGGTTTGGACTGGGGTATTTCCACAAAAAAGGGTGAGCATTGCAGAAGATGGTAAAGAATGTCACTGGGACAAGTGATAAAAGAAAAGCTTAAAATTGTAGACATTTTTGGATTGTTACATCCGATTTTCTACTGTTTGTGGATCGTTACAAGCGTTTTGAATTGCATTAATGACATAGGGTTTCAGTTTGGACCAGTTAAAAGGTTTGTTACAACCGGGGAATCGCTATAGAGGGGTTCGACTGTATATCTTTTGCAGAAGAGGAATGACCGCAAGAGTTATAAAGTATAGATAAAACAAAAAACTTTATATTGAGCATATGTTACAGTTAAATGCACCCACCTACCCTCCAGAAAAAAGGCAGCATTAGCATAGGTTTTAATTTTTTAAAGAAAATTTCTTAGGGTCTATCGAGTTCATTTTATCCAAAAATATAGGTAGATCATCATGAAAAGTTTCAATTTTAGATTGAATTTTCTTTTTCTGCGCATGTATAGAATAAAATAGTGAAAATTTTAGGAATTTTAAGACAAAACTCAAAATTTTAGGATAAAATTTGAAATTTTAAGATTTTTAGGATAATTCCTGCCTGTGGTCATAGGTTAAGAATCTTGCATTTACCTTTCCTACAAATACAAACCAAAGTTAGTTTTAAAAATTTACAAATTACAACTCTTTCAAGTGAATTTTTTCTAGGAGGTTTACAGGAAAATTGATTCTTTTGACATTTTCAGGAAATTGATGTCTCCAATACATATTGAGCAGTCAAGGCTTCTTGTACACAAAAATTTATTTGCACAAGCAACAATTTTTCTAACTAGAATCAGGGCTGTAGTTGGAAAAAAATATGTTTGAGGGAACTCACATTGAGGTTAATATTGGAATTCACTGAAAAGAAAAGTGTTTTTAAAACCAATTTTCATTCCATTTGCATTTTTTTCTTGATACCAAATAAATATTATCAAATACCATTTTTTTGAGGGGGGGACAGCCCCTAACTACTGTACTGATTATAATAAATAGTAATTTTCAAAATGAAATCTCATTGGGGAGAAAAAAAAGCATAGTTACCTTTGATTTATTTCTTCTTCTAAAAGGTCTTGGAAGAGCAAAATTTTGTAGAATTCCAGATGGGTTGAAATTCATTTTAATACGAACATCACTCTCACTGCCTGAAATTGGTCTTGGTCGACGACTTCCTATCGGAGTCACAGGCGGGGTATAGGCTTTCCGAATACTTTTGTAATCGGAAAACATTTCAAATCTTACTTCTTAGGAAGTGGAAGAAGAAAGTTAATGCAAAACTTTAGACGCACCACCTTTCTGAATGTTTTGAAGAGTATGATGAAATACCAAACCACCTAGTAACAAAAAATTAACATGATGAATATGTGTTGTAATGCATCAAATGAAGGTAAGTAAAAATGGGGTAAACTTTTAGACAATATTTTTAAAATACTTAATCTTATGCTAATAAGATTATGAAAAATAGTTTACAAACAAATGTGTTATTATTTTTACATTTTAGCAGACAAGATTTTTGACGGCAAGACTCAAAGATTTTCTTTATAACAGAACTATTATAGTATCCTGTTTTCATAACTACTTAATACTTTTTAAAATTACAGTAACACTTTGTTATATTAAGCATGTAAGGGATCAAAAAGAGAGCTATATCAAAAAGGCAATATAACCACTTGGTTATTTATTAACCTACAAATAAACAACATGGGCCGCCAAAATAAGATTAGTTTCTTATCATATTAACAGTGGCGTAGCGTAGGGGGGGCAAAGGGGGCACTCGCCCCGGGCGGCACTTTTCTAGGGGTGGCAAATTCTGTAACACTACATTAAAATTAAAACAGTAAGACGGCACTTTGCTAGGAATGGCGAATTGTGTTTCACTAAATGAACACCAAAAACGTTTTTTTTTTACTCTTCAGTTCTAAAGAGTCTCAGGAAATTTTTCTCGTTCAACCACGAGCACAAAATACTGAATATTAACGTGTATGCGGATTATTTATCAATGGAGCTGACATAGTAAGACGAGAAGGGAGAATTCAACCTCGTTGAAGAGGAATATAAATATCACAAAAATCGACAAGCAGTCCGGGGTGGACTGGGTCCCCCAAGAGGGTGCCAAACTTGACTACCAAAGGGCACAAAAAAAAAAAACACGAAGGTGCACAGATGGTTAAAGGGCGTAAAAAAAGAAGAAGAAACGAAGGCGCACACGTTCGAGGACGCAAATAAAGTAACATGAAAAATTTTGAATATTTTAAGTCTTGAATTCAAATTATGTATTTTGCAATCAAGATTCATGAGTGTGTGTGTGTGTGAGCGTGTGTGTGAGTAGGCGTATCTGTGTTTAGGCATGTGTGTGTGTATGTGTTGTGTGCGTGTGTAGGGCATAGATGCCACGACCGAGGTTTGGCCTCGCTCGTAGAGGCCGGTGAAAAGTGGAGTTTGCAGAGTTAAGTTTTATCTTTATACATAAAGGGCTAATCTCTGTCTGGATGTCCGGGGTAAACTTCAAAACTACTGGAGGGATTTTAACCATTTTTTCACCATAGATAGCTACATAATCGGGGAACAATTTAGGTTATAATTATTGCTAAAAAACTTAGTTTAAGAACGTCATGATCAAAAACAGTAAATGTCATGTAATTTCCACATCAAATGATTAAAGATTAAACCCATTGTTTCGAAAATTCGTTGCCTAACAAAAGGAACATTAAAAGTAATCATAATGTAAATTTTGGATCAAGGCCTCTCTGGAGCAAGCATGACATTGCTTTCTTAGGAGTTGCATCCTCATCTTTATACACAAAGGGCTAATCTCTGTCCGGATGTCCGGGGTAAACTTCAAAACTACTGGAGGGATTTTAACCATTTTTTCACCATAGATAGCTACATAATCGGGGAACAACTTAGGTTATAATTTATTGCTAAAAAACTTAGTTTAAGAACGTCGTGATCGAAAACAGTAAATGTCATGTAATTTCCACATCAAATGATTAAAGATCAAAACCATTGTTTCTAAAATTTGTTGCCTAACAACAGCAACATTCAAAGTTATCATAATGTAAATTTTGAATCAAGGCTTCTCCGGAGCAAACATAAGTCTAAAGTCATTTAAACATTTGGAAACTCACTTTTTGCACACTTAGGTAAACATAATAGAGAGCATTTTTTCTTTTTTTGTGTGTGTGTACTATTTAAGTAAATAAAGTGCACAGTTTTTTTTAGTGATCTTTGTTTTTGTTAGATATATTTTGGAAATTCTTCAAATTTTTATATGCTTCACTTTGCGTTTTCGTTTCTAAAAGAATACTCTTTCGTATACTTATTGCTGTTTTACTTTTATGGGTAAGGATGAAGCTCAATTTTTAATGACGTCAAAGCGGTGTGTTTTGAGTTCTTTCAGTTAAAACAGAAAACAAAAGAAAGTAGCGATTGTTTCTCACAATTATTACTGACCCAGGCAACGCCGGGTATTTTTGCTAGTGCTTAAATAAAGCTTTCAATGAACACAAACGATTTCTGACCATGGCTACAAAAGTTTGCTTTTTTAATAAGGCTCAAAATAAAAAAGAAGGCGGATAGGTTTGAGGGAGCCAAAAAAAAAAAAAACCGAGGGCGCACAGTTCTGAGGGCGCAACAAGAAACGAAGGTGCACAGGTTCGAGGGCGAAAAAAAACCGAAAGAGCAGAGGTTCAAGGGATTTTTAGGTTTTTAGGGGAAAACAAAAATGCACAGGTTTGAGTGAGTAAAAAAACAAAGGCGTACAGGTCCCCTCCCCCCCCACAAAAAAAAGAAATAAAAAAAGAAATATACAAAGTCGCACAAGTTTCAAGGCGCTGAAAAAAACAAAAAAAAAACGAAGGCTTACAGGGGGCGTTTGAGGGCGCATCGGCCCGCAGACCAGTCCACCCTGCAAGCAGTTATTGCCAGTGATGTTGTCGTCAATTTTTCTGAGGGTTTACTCCCAGTAATCCATTACGTACAATATCTGTGTGCGATCATATACGCAATATGTCATAATATGAACATTTTTGAAGCTTTAGGGTATACGTTATATGTCAAAAAAATGTTTGGGAGTATACGGCGTATATGGAGTATAATATCCTATGGGATGGGAACATCCATAGTCATTGCCTTAACTAACTTCGTAAGTGCGCCTCCACCCTCCACGTGTTCCCAAAAGCCTTATGCGCCTGTGGTTTTTTTAGCGCCCTTGATCATAAGCATCTTTTTTTGTGTGTGTGTGTGTGCTCTCAAACCTGACCGTCCCCATTTCCGTCTCCTTTTTTTCTTTGCCCCCCGAACCTGTGCGCTTGTTTCTTTTTGCGCCCTCAAATCTATGCATTTTTTTTTTTTTTTTGCGTGCTTCGGGTTTTGGAGTCAAGGTTAGCCCACTCTTAGGGTTCCCAGTCCGCCCATGGTAGAAATATCCGTTTTTGAATCCAAAACGTCAATTTTGAATTTAAAAAAAAAAATTATTCATCGACTTTTTTTCGAAAAGGTCTATAAACCTTCCCAGCAGTAACCTAAGCAAACTGAAAAATTTAACGAAATCGGTCCAATATTTTCAGAGTTTACTCTGGACATATTAATATGGAGTTTGTGTTTTTTATTGTCTGTTTTCCACGAGAAGGCACTTGACTCCTCCTTCGTCACGTGGTATCCGATGATTCTATTTCGCTGTTTTTGGCCGGATCATAGCATTTTGTTGTAAAAGCAGCAGTTTTTAAAATGTAAGAATAACTAAAATGACAACAGACTAGTGAATCAAGTGATGTAAAGGACGCTAAGACTTTTTCGCATATTAAAATGCACGCCCAGGTTAAGACTGTCTGGTTGTCTCCTTTAGCGCGTAGATTGCTTACCGATCACCCGGCATAAAATGGAACTCTGTATTCGATGAGGCGTGGCGATGTGCCTTCTCGTGAAAAACAGACACTATACGTGTGATCAAAAAATATAAATAATTTGGGAAGGTTTGCAACTAAAGGTCTGTGGAGTTGGCTCAAATGCAACATACGGTGCTTCAAGATGTATATATATATATATATATTAATTTGTATTTATTTTATTTTATTTATTTATTTGCAGGTTTTTTTTTCTACGTGCACATTTTTTCGGACATGGAACTCATGGAAATGAAGCCGATATTTTGATTTTTCATCGAGAAGTACAATCGAAAGCAAATTGAGGAAAAAAAAAGATCGTTTTGATGATTTTTTTAAAAATATATTTGGGTATTTTAGGTACCACCTTGAGGATCCCTCCTTGCGACAAATGTTCATGATTTTAACTTTCATTTTCTCTGGTCCCTCAGAAGAATGTTAACGGTAAACATAATGCCCTCTCCCGCTCCAAATAACGGCTTTAAAAAAGTTAAAAACAGAAACAATTTGAAGGGGGAGGAAGTGGCACTATCTCCAACACTCTAAAATGGGATGGGTAGAGGGAAACATATACATAATGCCCTCTCCCGCTCCAAATAAAAATAACGGCTTTAAAACAGCCAAAAAAAGAAACAATTTGAAGGGGGAGGAAGTGGCACTATCTCCAACACTCTAAAATGGGATGGGTAGTGCAAAACGGTGGTCATATTTGGATTCAGGGGTCATTTAATATAAAGACATTTTATAAACATTTTACAGAAGAGACTGATAAAATCGACATTGATAGTGTTGTTAAAGTTTTTCCGTTGATGGAAAGTAGAAAATTAATAGTTTAGGTTAAGAAGAAAAGTCTTTTCAAGTATAAATATATGTATACCTGTCAGGTGATTTGTAATCATATTTTTGTTTCTTATTCTTTCCAGTAAAAGGTTTAAGAATTACTACCAGTATATACAGTTTTTGATCACCTTTAAAATGTTTTGATTTAAGAAAAATATTACCTCTCATAATTCAATAATTTTTGAAAAATATTTCGATCAACAATATTTCCTGTTGATGTAAGATTATATTAAAATGTAAAACTTGTTTTGGATAATAAAATCCAGTTTTCGTTCTGTAAAATACTAAAAATGTCGTTTTTTAAGGGGGGAGGTATTTAGCAGGAGAGTGCAAGAGGGGCGGCAAATTTTGTGCCTGCCCCGGGCGGCAGAAACCGACGCTACGCCGCTGCATATTAAAACAATTTTTTTTAATAAAAGGAAAAGAAAATTAGCCTATACTTTTTTTACGAAAAGAAATTTTACGATTTTTTCTGTTTTATGGTGGAATACAAACCAAAAGTTGCAGCTGAAGCAGCAACAAATTAAGTGTGTATGTAAAATATGCTAATTTTGTTCATTGATTTAAAAAATAAAAAAAATTCTGAGAAATATAGGTTGTATTTTTTTTCTGTGACTTAAAGATCTCTAACGCAAGCAACACTTTTTTTATGTAATTTTTAGGGAGACAAAGTAAAAGTGAGATATTTTTGAATAAGTGATGTAAAGAAAGGTTATTGGTTTTAATCTTTTATATACCTTTTAAAAAGCTGAAATAAAATAATTAAATAACTTATTTTATGATGAATTTTCTAGGTATCATTCTTAGCATAAAAATCAAGAATGCCATACAGATTAGATCTAACATACAAGCATTAATGAGCATGCTTTAATTTAGAACTTAAAATTTATCACTGAAGTTTATCAAAACTCAGAAAGATCAGTTAATCAAAAATACCAAAATCTTCGGAAATATGCAACTCAATTCAAACATCAGGATTATCATTTGGGGGGGGGGGTCGATTGATCCCACTGACTTAAAATTTTTTATTTTTTTACAGATAAGTTATTGTCGTTGTTTTCCCATAAAATTTCCACTGAGTACACGCTCTTTGCCCCCTCCCTTGAAAAATTCAAAGTGACTGGCTGTTTTACATGAAAACTTAATTTTTCTTCCACAATAACAAGTTAGTAGAACTGGAACAAGATTATTTTTCTTATAATGCAGCATTGTGAACAAAAACCTTCATCAATTTTTGAAATGATTTAATAGTTTTCCAACTCAAGCAGCACATCTCATATCCTAAAATTTAACAAAAGTTGGCATAGTAAAAAATAAAACTACAAAAATCAATCAATTGTTATTGATTGCTAGCACCAAAGTAACAACTATTTTAGACACATTTTTCCCTGTGTTTTCAGACATAAAAGCACAAGGTATTGAAGCATATATGCATGCAAAATTTAATCTCAACTGCTAATTTCAAAATACAAAATTGCAAAAAAAAAAAAAAAAACAATAAGCTGATATTTTTTAAGGTGAATAAAATTACATTATCATGTTTACAAGATACTGAGAGTCTTAAACTAACATGGAATATAGCTTAGCAAGCACAAGAACAGTAAACATAGTTGGCTCTAAACCCAGAAACACCTAAAAATCCGAGATTGATTAAATTTTTTAAATATAATATACAATGCACAAGGAAAATCTTGTTACATACCGTTACGCTTCACTAAATGCATTTCGCTTCGACAACAGGAAAATGCTCCAAATTATTTCCATTAAAAAAAATCAATATTCTCCTGAGAAATTTAAAGAATGTAATTAAATTCGGGTGAATCAGATGCACTTTTTTTCTTTTTTTTTTGGTTTGTCAGAAGGGATAAAAAGCTAGTGTTCCGTATCGATTCATTATAATACTTTTAAAAGGCTTTTTTCCAAAATAAAAATTTCGACAAATTTCTATCGAAATTACAAGATTAGAAACTCCTTTTCATAAACTAGTCAAACCCTTGCACTTAAGAAGCATTAATTTTAACAAAGAAAAGTACTTTTGAGCACAGAAAATAATGTTTACTTTTGTTTAATAAATGCATGATTAAATAGCATTACGGCATAAGCTACATTTTATTACATTAAGATGTTTCGCTCAAAAGTTATTCACTGGTTGCGTTCGACGAAACTCTCCGGTCGACCGGTAAGTAACTGGTACCTAACCGAATCGTTCTATGATCAACCGGTTACCACGGCGGTCACCATTCTAAGCAGTTGATTGGTTGATTGGAGCACGTGATCATAAGCTGTCACGTGATTAACTAACCGGTCGCTCTCGGTCGAGCTCGTCGAACGCAACCACTGAGGTATAACCAAAGACCAAGGGATAAATAACCATGGCTGCGTTCGGAAACGATCCACCGGTTACACCGCGTGGTTAGTCCGGTGTGGTTATGACGTATTTGGAATTTCTCTAGGAATTCCGGTAGAACAGCTGTGTTTCCGAACGCTCGTGGTTAAACCGCGGTAGTTCTAGTTCAGCAGCAAACGACACTCCAATCAAAGCGTAAATTTCATGATAGGCAAGTCACGTGCGTTACGATCAAAACATGAAACACGACCGGATTGGCCAACACAAACTTTGTGACGTTTGTGATCTCGCTAACCGCTTCCAGACAGCGGTGCCACAGGTTGCTACCAAGTCGACCGCCAGAAAACAACCGCAGCGTTTCCGAACGCGGTTAAGTGACGTCACCGGTTCCACCGCAAGCGTTTCCGAACGCTTACGGTTGCACCGAGGCGACCGATCTGCGTTTCCGAATGCACCCCATGAAAGCGAAAGCGAAGGAACTTTTTTTTTTTAACTTGCCCTAGAGGTCGCTTTCTCCAGTACACTCCCGGCAATGAAGCAGGTCACTATGGCTAATGTACAAAAAATTATATTTTAATAGTTGCTATTTGGGCCGTGGTAGCCTGATCGGTAGGGCATTGGACTCGGGGCCGGAGGGGCTCGGGTTCGATCCCCGCTGGTCGAAGACCCACCGTCGTCATTAAAGGGGACTGGGCGACGTTAAATATGCTCGTGGTCTCAATGTCCTCCAAGTGAAACGATACCTCTGGGGGTGCTAGTACCAGGTAGCTATTAGCTCTTGGACTAGTTCTAAATTCTCATTAACTGTTCGATCCGGTGATGGTGCTGCCATCTATCGGTATATAAAATAATGGAGGCAAGGCACTAGTATGCAGTCCTCGACATAAATACAGTTGTAGTCAGTTGTGACTCTTGAGTAGAATAGTTGCTATTTATTTATTTTTCTTTCAAAGAGAATTGAAACTTATACCAAATGTAACAGATGAACTGTCTGTATGCATTATTTTTGGTTTTAATAATATCTGTAAATGCAACTTGAAAAAATATAAATAATACGGGAAGGAATTTTTACCGAAGATCTGTGATGCAACTGGTGAACTAAATAAAATGCTTTTGATTTTTTTCCTTAATTTTTACAACGTGATTTCTTTTTTTTTTTTTTCGGATACGGGACTTATATACACGAGGCCAATACTCTGGTTTTACACCAAAGCATAGGCAAAAAAGTTCTGGAAAAAAAAATCAGAACGTTTTTGGAAATATTTTTAAATAGTGTAGGGTAGGGAATGCCCCCATGAGTCTCCCAACTAGCTACAGATGCTTCAGGCTCTTGAAAATTTTACCTACTTATCTCCTAAGAAGAACGTTAATGGTTGATATAATGCTCAATTCCCTTTCAAATAGAAATATCGTCTATAAAACTGTCAAAAACTGAAAAAAAGAGGGGGGGGGCGTTATCTTTAAAAGATGGTGAGTGATGGGACGGAAACAGTGTACTTATTTGATGGGTGCAGGACATCATTTTACATTAGAATCAGTGAGAATGGTGTCAGATTAAGAGACATTTCTTTGCCAAACAGTGTTTTTAATCAGTGACGTAGAGAGGGTCCTAATAAAACCTTTAATCAAATTAGGATGTAAGTTACCGCCCTTAAACCAACAGCCCCGTTATGCCATCCGAGACTAGTTTCATCCTTGTTGTGGACTCATCAGTCTGGAATAGACAATAACCAAGTTGGGAGCAGATGTCATCTCACAGAAGCTGAGAGTCACAAAAAACTGGAAGCTAGAGTAAATTTAGCACACCAGCGAGATCTCTCAGCAATGGTACGGTTCAACTCGTCAATTTAAGGCAAAGCTTGGGTATTAAGCAGTAAATTACCACCCTTTAGCCGGGGCTGAGGCAGAACTACATGCGATATACCGACAGCCCGGTTATGCCATATACAGATATTGCAGCTTCGTCCTTGCTTTGGACTCATCAGTTTGGAATAGATAGTAATCGAGCTCGAAGCAGCAACGTCATCTTATTGAAGCTAAAAGTACCAACAAACTGGTAACTAAAAAATTAATTTAGCGCACCAGCGACAGCGAGGGTTCGCAGTAATGGTACGGTTCAACTCGACAATTAAAGGCAAAGCTTGTGTTTTTAGCATTAAAAGTTAACGCTATCAAACTAGGGCTGAGGCAGAGTTCATGCAATATTCTGACAATCCGGTTATGCCATCCAGAGACTGCAGTTTCGTCCTTGTTATGGACTCACAGTTTCAACGAAATGACATCTGCCTCCAGCTCGGTTATTGTCTATTTCAGACTGATGACTAATGAGTCCATAACAAGGAGGAAACTGAAGTCTCTGGAGGGCATAACTAGGCTGGGCTGTCTGTAGCCATCAATCGTAGTTTAAGTGGCGACATGAGGAATCTTCCGCATCTTTTGGAACTGAACGCCGGCTTTCTTCCTATGTCTGCTATGATGAAGTAGTAGCGTGTTTTGCTTCTGATTGTAGTTTCTTATTAAATCCTTATTTATAAATATTTATAGATTCTTGAACATTATTCACAGTAAACATGGGAAGAAAGCTGACGCTTTAGCCCCAAAATGGCGGACAATTCCTCATGTCATGTCTCTACTGAAGCTACGTGATCGAGGACTTTATTGCCGTGAACAGGTAAAGGGCAGTAATTGTAAATGTTTACGTCAGCTTTATTGTTTTGGTATCCGCTGAAAAAAAGCGAGAAAAAAACCTAATTCCAACATTTTCCTATTGTTAGTATTGAATTCAATACGCGTTTGTTCGAATACCTCGAAAACTCATTTCTAGAGATACTGCCGTTTACCTGCCTACAGTTTAAGTCTAAAATAAAGAACACTGAGACTTTATACTCGTCGTTTCCAGGGGAGGGAGGGGGCAGGAAGATCAGGACAATTGAGGACCTTGATGCAATAACCAGGTACAAGTCCAATTTTTTTCTTCTTCTTTTTTTTAAATTTTATTTATATATAATTCATTTTTGCTTGTGGACAATATAGATTGGTGCAACAACCGGACACAAATGAGGTTGTGAGAAGCAAAGGGATGCAAATGGCAAAATTAAAAATTGGGAGATAAACAATACAAATCGTAGGTGAACCTCTCCTCTGCCTTGAGGCTAGCCCTGGAAGGTGCTGCTGTGTAGTATGATTTAGAAAAACATTTCAATGAAAGCCTACCTAGGATCTGATCTTTAAACGCGTTTTACTCGAAACTTAAAATAGTTCACTTACATCCCTTTGCTTCTCACTGCCTCAAATGTGCTTTGATTTTTACTTTTGCACCCGCCTTCCTCTGCAGCGCCGTTTCTTAATTTCTTTGATAATGGAACACTTTTTGACATCCAGTTTTTTCACGGAACAACTGGTTTTTCTTCATTAGTATAGTTTGAATGCAGCATTTGAAAATGGCTCACTTGCAATAAGAACGAAAAATATTCCAAATAATACTTTTTGTGATCAGAAAGAAAAACCCTTTTTGTAAATAACTATGCGTCATTTCAATAAAAGTTCTGTATTCTTGCATTAACTCAGTCGTAGGTCATTTATTGATAATAATCGAATTTTTAATCTACAGTTCGTTTTGATATTTGTTTTCTCTGCTGTTTATTCGTTTTTTTTTTTCCCTTTTTTTTTAAATTTTTCTAAACGACTATCTTGAATTCAAAAAAAAAAAAAAAAAGAGAGAGAGAGAGAGAGACTCGGAACCCATGATTGATCTTCATGGAACCCCGGGGTTCCACGGAACACAATTTAAGAAACGCTCCTCTACAGCACTACCGTCCACCGGCTCCTACGGATACTGCTCCTATAGCGAGCTGCTGGGCAATGGCGTCCATATCCAACACACACACACACAAACACATGTGGTAGCGAAAAGCATAATTTGAACTGAAGATGTCAAAAATTAAGTCCCCCCCCCCCTCCTTTAACTATTTTATTCCACGGAGATATAGGTCCTTCTGTACCTTTAATAATTAATAAAATGAAATATTTTCACTGCAAAAATTTTTTCTTTCTCAATTTGAATGGTTCATCAGTGGCGGATCACCGCATAGGCGCATGAGGCGCTAGCTGGGGCCTCCAGAAAAGCAGGGGGCCTCGGAGCTGTGAACTGGCCTATCCTCAAAACCAAATTTTTGTTTTGAGAATTTGTCGTGGAAAGCTATAATTTTGAGTGCAAAATGTTCAAAACTCATGAAAATTGATATTTAATCATGAATTTTAGGCGCGGGCTAATTTCTTCCAATAGGGCCCCCTGAGTCTTAGGGGGCCCCTGGCTTCAGGTACCTATGTTTGGATTTTCCCTAGAGTTTGGATTTTCCTTTTTCTTCCCACAATTTCAGCATAAAATTGTCTTTGTAAAATACTCGACAAAATTATTCTGATAAAATGCACAGTTAGTCTTGCCAGCAGGCCCTGCGTACCCGCAAACCACGCAGTGCCGGGGGGGGGGGACACGACCTAAAAGGGCCCAATGTCCCAAGAAATTGAAAAAATAATAATAAATAAAAATAAAAAAACTGGCACTAAGTTTTTATTAACGGTACGAATGTACACACTGCTGGCCTCTGGGGAGTGGCCCTACAGAGTTTTTGCAGGGGGGCCCCAAAATTTATACATCTGGGCCTGATAACCAGTCGTCATTTTTGTGTCAGTATTAAATCAGTCCTCAAAATGTACCAATCGTCATTTGTGCGATGCGATTACGCCCGAATCGGTGTTATTCTAAATAAGGGGAGCAGGCAGCAGGATTTACAACATGGGTTGTAAAACTCGACCTCTTGAATGGTCACTCTTCTTGACTAACAATTATATTCCCTTTCCTTATCTAGAATGCTGAAGGGAGAAGAGACAGATCTGTGGGGGGTCCAGATCGAAGTAGTTTTCACACGCTGGGCACAGCGCACAGCTGTGTTTTCCTGTGTTTTCTTTCTTTACTTTTTGCTAAATTTCCCACTTTCCCATCAGTGACCAACCCGTAACAAGATAGTTTTGTGACGTATTTAACTAAATAAGCAGTTTGGAAAAGGCGGGAATTTTTTCTTTCCTTCTTTCTTTTTTTTTTTTTTTTTTTTTGGAGGAAGAACGAAGAAGTTATATCATTTGCTGTTTTGATTCACTCGTGCTCGTGCTTTTGCTCTGTGTCTTCAATCAACGACAAGACCGTCATTCCTTTTGAGATAAGTTGAATATGTTTTAATAACTATTTTATTTTTAGAATTATGCTGCAATCTTGGTGTTAAATGATAAATTTTGAAATATAATAGGCTACAATTAAAGTTGTACAAAGGTATTGCTTTTGAAAAAAGAATACACTGTGCTTTTGAAAAAAAGAATACACTGTTAATTCTTCTTTAAATCATATTTCCATTACAGCGAAAAGAACCATTTGTCAATTCATTACAAATACGCTTTATAAAATTACTATAAAAATTTTAAATGCCTTGAGTGTTCTCCTTCTTTCACTGGTGCCATTTGTTGTAATATATTTTACATTTTCAACTTCATTAAGATTGATTTACTTATTAAAGACAAACGTTTCATATAAAAACTGTAGTTGTGGCAAACCTAACCTGACAGCGTCGTAATGCTATAATTAAGATCTGCGTAGCTTTCTTAATGCTGCCAGGTTAGTTTCTCCCCATTTATTGAAGTGTTTCAGTTTTATTTTCAGGAGTACATCAACATTTGCCATGTACTAAAAAGCATGTTTTACGGCTTCAAAAAAAAAAAAAAAAAATGATGGTAATGATTATATATAAAAAAAAAACATAGGCTTTAAGATTTGCTTGAAAACTTCTGAAGAATTAGAATTTTCAAACATTAAAGGAAATTAAATTATGAATTTTGAATTTCAGAAGTATATAAATAATTTCAGGAAAAGTAAAATATGAGAGTAAGAATTTCACTTGGATTTGTTCATAGTTGCGCATGCGCGCGCGCGCGAACTCATTCTACTTTTCTCCTTATCACCCCACTTCTTAGCGTACGTCTTAGGATTACCACCAGGACTCCGAAAGCCGATGAACTCTTTGAATTTCAGAAAATATTCGAGCAAAGGTCCCCGAACAGACTTTCTTTAATATCATAAAAAAATTAATTTTTTTAAAATACACTTAGAAAAATTAAAATGGTATAGCCCCTGAATATAAAATGTTGCTGAAGTTTTTAGGACCATAATTTTGAAAAAAAAATTTCATGGAAGAGCCCCAGCACCTCTTTCCCGTAAAAATTGTTTATCATGTAAATTTTGTCTGCAATAGTGTTTTTGAAAGTTCAATTTTGAAATTGGAAAGGGGGGGGGGCAGAGAATTTATTTCGATCTACTTAAAAAAAAATATTGGGGGCACTCCCTGGGCTCCATCCCTTACCCTAACGTTACTAAAATGGCCTATAATCGCGTTTTTAAGGTTTCAATTTCTACCACTTTTAGCTGAGACAACTTCACCTTTTTGTCCATAAACATCAGCAAAGAAAGTCTAAAATGGCGTTTTTAAACCTTCCAAGTTTCAAAAATTTTCCCGGGGAGAACCCCCGAACCCCCCTTTCCTTATCAGATTACAAGTTTTCTCTCTCTTCTTTTTGCTAAGTGCATCACCCTCCTTAGACTTTTTTCTGATTGCACAACTGAATTATACTTGCATTGGTAAGCTGAGGAAAACTGGGATTTTGCTAAATGCCCAGGGTTAGGAATTGTCCTAAAATTCCTAAAATTTCTACAATGTGCACACTATATTCCCTACTTGTGTAGAAAAATAAAACTTTTCATTCTGATATGCCTGTATTTTAAGACAAAATAAACTTCGTAGACCTTAATTTTTTTTTTTTAAGAAAGAGAAAAACTTATGCTGCTGCTACTTTTTTTCTAGAGAAGGGGGGGGGGGGGTGCAGTTAACAAAAACAAATGCTCAATATAAAACTGTTTTATCTATACTTTCTAAATCTTGCAGTCATTCCTCTTCTACAAAAAAGCTATACAACAAAATAAGAACCCAAATGTAAGCACATGGTTCAAAAAGCTTATTTAGAACGAAAGTTAAATGGTTCGTCCCCAGGTGGGAAGTAATATTTATTTTTATAATGCTTATCTTGCGTTATAATTCGAGCATTAGCTTGTTCTTCCAATACAAAGACTCAGTTTGCTTTTATTTGTGTTTCTGTTCAGTGAAGTTGGATTATTTCTTGCACATATAATTTTTAAATTTAGTCACTAACTTTTTGTTTTAAAAATGTGAATAACAGTTTGTTTTATTTAAATGACATGGGAAACGAAATTCTCTTCCCTGTGGTTGAAAAGGCAGACAGAAATAGGTGCAAAATTAGCACATGGTGCCATGCAGACAGGGATGAATTTAAAGCATTTTATTTTCACAGATATTGTCTCATGCTGATGCGGCGAGACATAAGAGGTTGACAAGTAGCTTGAAAAATCAAGCCGTATTTTAAATTCCATGTTCTTTGTCTTTTACTGAAAACATATTGGTTATAATGAAGCAATCCAAAGTTTTTGTTTCAATTTCACTCCAAGATAAAATTTCGTAAGCGGAGGTTTTCTTATAGTTTTAGTGGCCATAAAAAACAATTATTCATTTGCGTCTTTAAATGATTTATCTGGAATTTACAGGGGTATTTTTCATGATTTTGAGGTATCAAAAAGTATCAGATTATTTGATAAAAAGAAAAATGCAATGAATTTTGGACTTGCACCTTGCACTCTGCTTTTAAACCCTCCTTATTAAGGACATTTTTTCAACAATAACAAAGCAAGTAAAGAAGCAATCGGACATCTGTACATTTATTTTTATTTCATACTGATCACTGTGTTAAAAGAATAAAAGATTGAATGCATTGTATTGTAATTTTCAAGATTGAATTTGAAACGTTTTATCATCCACTGCGAAAATCAAGCTTATACATTACGTTTAAGTTTAAAAAAAAAAAAAACTTGATATCTGTTGTCTTAAAATAGTGTTGTCTAAATTACGTACAAATATAGTAGGCAAAATTTTTCACTGTAATTTTTTTTTTTGGGGGGGGAGGGGGTTGAATGTTGTTTTTTCCCTTTTAAATAAAAATGTAACTGTCTCCCCCCCCCCCAAAAAAAAAAGTTTGTTCGTTTATTCAAAAAATAAAAAAGTTATGATTTCCAGCATTGTTAATATTAGTAAGACTATCGTTTTTGTTGTGAGGGCCTTAGGATCAGGCTGCGCCTGGGGCCTCACAATCACATGATCCGCCACTGTGGTTCATGTATGTTTAGTATACCATTAAAATAAAGCATGCTTAATAAACACATTTGAAATGTTTTCAAGCATTTTTATTATACTTGGCATGTTTGTCACTTAAAAATCTGAGGCCTGCTTTCGCTTATATCTCAGCAACAACTAAACCACTTAGAGACTTCGGGATTTCACTACATGATTTGTTTCATCTTAAGGTACAACTTCACACTTGAAAATTAAAATTCTAAAATAAAATTATTATTTCGGTTAGGATGTAAAACAGCAAATTTCATGTAATTTCCCCATTAAATATTTAAATATAAAACCCATTGTTACAAATTTTGTTGCCTTACAAACAGCAATATTAAGAGTAAACATAATGAAAATTTTGAATGATTGCTTCTCTGGAGCAAAGCATGAAATGAAAGCATCCCTATCATTGCTTTCATCTATGCAAATAATCGATAACAGGGCTAAGTAAAGAGACATATTAGGATCTTTATCAAGAGTAACTTATATGTTTTGAAACATAAATTAGTTCGGAGAATCTTTAATTTTTAAATGGTTTTAATTAAATGAGCAAACAAAGAAATCCTAGAAAGGAAAAAGGATTAACTTTTAGTTTCATTTTCCCAACAGTTATTTTTTAATTCATTTTTTTTCACATGTCCGATTTTTCAAACAAGGCGTAGTGATATCACAAATGATGCTCTTTGGCGCACCTTTGTACCGCGTTTCCACGTTATGATAATCAAGAAGCGAATTAAAATTGCGCTCTACGCTTGCTATCAACCATATCGTTGCCAATACACGTGAGTAAAGATGCGAATTAATATTTTGCTCCGTGAATGGCAACACAGAATGGCATTTTATCATTTGTGATGTCATCGGCAAGAAATGTAAACAATGACAGCGCACCGATTTAAGTAATTTTTTTTTAATATTAAACTTAAACAAATTATTTAAAAAATGGTTAGATCCTATGTTTTTAAGCATGTTTTTTCAGAAAAGAATACTTTTAAAATTTTGGAAACGACCTCATTGTCCTTTCTGAATCAGAAAAGTTATTTTTTTTCTTTTGAATGCATTATGAAAAGTGCTTAGGTTTTTTTTTTCTGTTATTTTTTTTAAATGTTAACTCTCGGAAAAAATTTTTATTTTGCTTTTTAAGCTAGAAAAGAATTAAAACTTTTACAAGGCTTTACCTTCGTTCTGTAAGCAATATTTTTTTTTCGTCCTACTTTTACATTTAATGCAATATAGTTGAATCGCACTTAAACTTAGAAAGTCCTTAATTGCGAGGGAAAACTGCTTTTCAATTAAAATGTTAATATTTATTTTCGAAGAAAAAAAATATTTTAGTTAATTCCAGGAACAAGTGCTCATTTTGTCTTTCGTTTAAAGTTTAATAATTTACGGTTTGGTGCTTGATTTATGATTAATTAAATGTATTAATATCAAATATTATATTTTCTTAAAATCGATCTATTCTAATGAATTTAAATTCAAAAAATAAAACAAACGTTTTTAAAATTAACAAATCCAAAAGTTATACCAATTTTGGCTAGATGAAGGTATAATGTCTACTTTAATAGTAAAATCGCGGAAGTGACGACGTGAATGGTGAGTATTTTACAACAATTTAGAAATATCTGGAAAAATTAGATTCGAAAATGATGCATCAAATTAGGTGACAAGCGTACATGAGTATATGCAATCACGATTCTGTCTTCTTTTGAATTTTTCTGTTGTTGACGAAAAAAGGCTAAGTAATAGGAAGTCGGAAGTGACAAATTTTCAATTCTTTCGAATGTATCTAGGAATCTGGAAAAACAATATTACTAAACGCATAAAAGAAAAAGAAGTTACCTGTGAATATACAAGCGAAAAAAATGACAACTTAATTTTCTACCACGGGCAAAGCCGTGCGGGATCCGCTAAGTTTTTGATAACACAGGAGTGCTTACATCATGGTGGAATAAAGCACTTTTTAAAAAGTGTTTGAAAAAGAAAGAAACAACAAAGCAGCAAAAACGCAACTACAGCAATAAAACAAAGTTTTAATTTTAGTTGCAAAAATGAACTTCATTCATCTTTAATTTTTCATTTTATTCTCGATCTCAAACATTTAGAATCGTTTGACTTGCTTGAGGTAAGCCAAGTAGCGTATCTATGGGATCTGGAGGGCCCCTGGCTAACTTAAGAAGTTGCACCCTACTCCTATAGGAAGTCACCGGAGCTCACTATGACATTCCATTTGGGAGGGGGGGGGAGGAGAGGACGCTTGACTAATTGATTCAACAAATTAGGAGACATTACTGCAATTTTAATTTCCTTATTTTCAATGATACTCAATGTTCTTTAGCAGTAGATGTTATGTATGATTATGTGTGCATGCTCGAATTTTATCATTCAGTAGAACTGGAATTTCATTTGACAAATCGAGAATTTTCCTCTTCCCCGAAATTTTAGCTCTCCCCCTACCATTTCACATTATTTAACAAAACCAATACTATTATAAAAGTACACTGCTCGACAATGAAAATGAAACACCAAGAAGGAGTGTTCAGAAATTTATGCAAATTTTAGAGTAGACGTACATCACTGAGTTATGTAAATGATGTGAAATGCGCAGCTCTCCGACGCACGTGAAGTAAGATATAAGAGAAGGAACTTGCAGAATGGGCAATATTCGTGTCCTTATTTCTGATTGGAGAATTATCGAAGAAATTTTGTTTTTGTCTCGGAGGATACGAATAACACGAGAGAATGCCAGCCCGACGTCAACGAAGGCACTTCCAGCAGATAGACGAATTTTTGAAAAATTTGAGGTGCTCACCGGAGTTGCCGGATTTAAGAACAGCAAATACGGGACAGGCTTCTAGAAGTGGAAAGGGGGGGGGGGGTATTTTTAAGACGTCCATTCCTGATAAATCTGAAAAATTCAATCGCAACAAAGCATTAAACCTCACTAAATGTCACTTATCAAAGTAAAAAAATTCTTTTTCTTTGCGATTGACGACGCATGCGCAGAGATAAATTTCCAACATTAGTCAATGAGCAAAGAAGAAGCAACCATTCGGTCTGCCGCCTAAACAAAAACATACAAACCAAATCAAATGAAAAATAATTTTTGCGTTTGCTGCCACATGATTTTCTTCTTCGGAACTCCAGCGCTCGAATACGCTACCTTGCGGTGATTTACAAAACTGCAAATGAAACTAAAACATTGCCACGTTGCGTTCCACGTGTGTCTGTTGACGTAAACACAGGCAGTTTGTTCAGAGTATTTATTAACGCAATCGATGTGTCTTAGTTTGCTTTCAGCTACAGAAATTAATTCGTCCCTTAGTAGTATTCTCGAGCTTCTCAAAATAATGTTAGTTTTCCTTATTTCTTTCAAAAAGGTATTAAATGGTGGAAGCATAAGCAAGAAAACTCTGGATTAACAAAATTGGATAACGTTATACCAGGTAAAATTTTTTATTGTTTTGTATGAATTTGTAAGAATATGAGTTTTTTTTAATCTTAAATTAATTTAACTAATCATATTTTACAGCAGCATTTAGTTGGAATGGACAGTATGCAAAATATTTTCTTGAATTTATTATCGTAGAACAAAATGAAAAATGTTTAACCGAGAAAGAATTTACTTTATTCCTTTTATTCTCAGCTGAAAGGTTTCGCCAAATTTGTTTAGGGTTATAGTTTTGGAATTGTGCGAGCAAAGTAGCCTTGGCGAGATTTCGCGTTTTTAGTTAAACCATTTTTAATTTTTATCATGAGTGGAATAAAATGATAGTAAGATTACAGAATTCGATAAGTAATAAAAAATTTTTGAAAAGAAAATTGAACCGACTTCAAAATTGCTCTAAAAAGTGAAAAATAATTTTTTTCTTTAAACACCATCGATAATACTTTTAAACATAATTTTTGAAGTTGGCACAAAAACAAAAAGTAAAATCCAGAGTAACGATGCTTTGTTCATATTATTTCCAGAAAATCATCCAAAGTTACGAACAAAACATTTATATCGTTACTCAAATATGCTGTTATCAATGCATAATGTATGTGGTAGTGAAGAAGTTAGGCCTCGTTAAACTTATAGTTGTAGTTGAGTTATGGCTGTGAATGATCTTTTGTATCGTTTTTGTGCCAACTTCAAAAATTATGTTTAAAAGTATTATCGATGGTGTTTAAAGAAAAAAATTATTTTTCACTTTTTAGAGCAATTTTGAAGTCGGTTCTATTTTCTTTTCAAAAATTTTTTATTTCATTCTTTTTAGTGTAAATGTTGTATTTCAGTAAAAATAAGAAGTTACCTAGTAAGAAGTTCGGCTCTATATCACTGTATTGCTTTAGAAAAGCCTTTAAAAAATTATCATTACAATTACTATTAATGTTACTGTTATATGGCACCAAACTTTTATAACAATGAGTTTCATATTGTCGCGTAGATGAAGATAGCGAAGACAATCTGAAAGCCAAGTGAAGCGAATACTCGTTAGTCTCAACTCGAGATCTTTATTCAGAACCACGAATGAACATTACATCTCCTTATATGCAACTTGAGAAAGTGCTGGAACTTTCCAGATTTGGAAAGATACAGAAATTAATAGAACATTCGAGAAAATACGGGAAACAGTAGAAACGAAATTTTAGTAAAATTCACTTTGTCCTAGTCGGGATTTGAACCCGGGTCGCTCGTGTGGGAGGCGAGAATTCTACCACTGAGCCAGCGTTATCCAAGGATGATAAGTGCGAACTTCGCTACAGTATCATTTTAATCATTTAATAGGGAAATTGCATAAAATTTACTGTTTTTTTGCCCGTAACTTTTTTTTCTAAAGAACAAATATGGTCAAACAAAGTAATGGGACCTAAGTTGAGCCATCCCCTATCCAATAAAAAAAGAATTATCAAAATCGGTTCACTAGGTGAGACGCTATGAGTGGACAAACAAAAAAAAAAAAAAAACATACATACGGTATGAATTGATAACCGCCTCCTTTTTGAAGTCGGTTAAAAAGAAATAATGGTCAATCAACTGAAAAGAAAACTACCACCATATATAGACTGTGAGTACACATTTTATTTATTTTGTTCTGAGTGAATTTGAATAAATATCAGTTTTTCAATTCGATGAAAAAAAAAACGAACTTAACAACATTGACTGGGCACTTTTCCTTAACCTAATTCCACATAAATGATTTAAATAACCTTTGTTACTACAGTATCCTACTGAAATAGACAGTATGCAAATAAATTTTCTTGAAAATATTTATCGCAGAACAGATTGAAAAATCCAGAAAGAACGTTAAGAATTTGAACAATAAAAATAAAAGTTCGCCAAAAATCTGTTTATAGGGTTATGGTTTTAAAATTGTATGAAAGAATAATGTATCTTGACAAGATTTCGCATATCAGTTAAATCATTTCCATAACGAATGAATTAAATACATGATCCAATCATATAGTCATAGAAATAAATTATCTAGTGTTAAACGTTACTCTTGACAGTCTGCCACGTATGTGCACTATGTGACAAAAATGTCAACAAATGCTGGAAATGTCACGAAACTGAACTTAATATGTACTAATGTATAGAAAAAACGGTACAAAATGAAAATGCCGTTCGAAGCGAACCAAAAATTTATGAATTCCGAATTCAACATCGTGAAAATGGCTGCTTCAGAACAACTTACTGTGTGTTCTGCATTAATTGTTTACTTTCGTAATACTTTTTGGTTTCTAATCTCTTTCTACGTGGGTCAGAATAACCAAAAGACTTTGAAAAATCTTTTCAAATGAATAAAGCGAAAAAATCATACATACGAACAAAAATCACAACACTTTTAGCATTTTCTTCATCACCACATGCGTTTGTTTTAGTTTTTAAGTTGGCCATTAGACAGTGATTGCAGTGCCCCCTATAGTTCGTTGGAGTTGCGAATTGCTCATTATTTCACATTTCTTGTTTTACTTTGATTTTTCCCCTTAAAATAATGTCTCGTTCTGTAAAATATTGTTATCAGCAAAAATACGGGACTTAGCCGTACCGTATGGAAGTTCCTGGGACGCAGGACAATTTTTCAGAATACGGACTGTCCCTTGGAATCCGGGACGTCTGGCAACCCTGATGCCCACCTCTAAGCTTCAAAACTAATTTTCTGCCAAATTTCATGGAAATACGTTACTATCCAGACAAACTTTCTGCTTTATTATTAGTAGTAAGAAAAGAGATAACTTTGATTGTGCATGTCGATGGGAAGAAAATCATGCAAAAATGAGAGAGATAATCCAGTCAATGAACACATTGTAGCATGCATGGAATATGCGATAATTTTTGAGTTCAGAATATTGTTAGGGGTAGTTAGTAAGTAAACATACTAAAAGTCCCCATCACTAAGGGGGTGAGCTAAAGGTGGGAGGGAAGGGGGAAGAAAATTTTGGGTTTTTCGAGAAAATGTCGGAAACGGTGGGGAAAATGCGTTTTAAAATAAGAATTCAAGCTAAATAAACTTCCTACGAAACTGTTTCTACACATATTTGTCAAATTTCCAATAATTTTCAGGGTATTTGTTATGAAAAATCGATAAATTTCGAAAAAATTCTCTATTTTTTTCAAACGTTAGCTTCTAGTGCCTCGCAAGATCATTATTCATGAAAATTGTCAATAACAAAGTTGTAGAGCTTTAAATTTCCTTAAATTTGGTATGCTATTTTGTTATATTTTATTCAACCAATCAAAAGTTACAGAATTTCAAACACACACTTTCATGGCAAAAAATAGAACACTTGCCATTTACAAATTTCAAACTGACTCGAAAGGATCGCGCACTTCCTCTTTCCTCAATAAATTCGACAATCCTGATGGACAATAAAGAAGTATTTGTGGATTCCTCCAACACAAAGAACGTTAAAGGTGGAGGGGGGGGGTCGTGAAATTATGACTTTGTGACAAGGGGGAAGGAAATAGTAAGAAGTGTGACATCAAGCATTTTTTAAAACGAATACGTGTATGAAAAGTAGCTTGTAAAACGAACTTTGTGACAAAAAGGGGGGGGGGGAGGTAAAATGTTGAAAAAAAAGTATGACATTATTTATGAACAGCCCTTTACCAAGGAATCGGACGAAGATTTGAAAAAGTACGTATATGCAGAATGAAATGGTGGACTGAGGACGTGCAGAAAGTCAGCACAATACATACTGTTAAAGGAAATTGATAACGACATTGATTTAATTTAATTTGAATTTGTTGTTACTGAGTTGTTCCTAGTCTACAAAACAGTTAGGCAAAAATAGACGACTGTATAAACCATATGGACATCAATGTCAGTTAGAAAATTGAAACGACGGTCAAACAAAAAGGTTTCTGTCCAACTTTCACAATAAGAGTCAGCTGACAAATCCGCTAATGATGAAGCTGTTGAAAAACGAGACAAATACTCTCCGAGCTTTAGGTGATGTTGACGTTGATATTGCAAAGACGGCATTCACCAGATGGCAAAATTCTTCGGTAGCTATCATTTAAGAGAAAGTCCCCCTGGTTGTTCTCTCGATAGCCAAATCCACAACTGATCACCACATTCTGCTGTCAAAATGTGCCAGAAATCTAAAATCATACAACATGTATCTAAGGTATATATCAACAATTCTTCTTCCCCTGAATCCATTGAGGCTGCTGGGGTCATATGAATCTCTCATATTATAGTGCTCTAGCCATAGCCACAGAAAAGTCCCTCAACGAGTTCCGTTACGCATCATTTATCTGAGTAGCTGCAAACATCAAAACTGATCTAACTCTGCCGTACCACCAGGTACACCTGCAGCTAGGAACTTAATGTTGCAGTATCGGGTTGGAGGTTTGGAAAAGGAGGTATGACCATTGAGAAGGAATAGATGGAGAGAGTGCAACCCTACTATCGCGAAACGGCAACCATACCATGTGACCTGGGGAGCAATTTCTAGTTGACCGCAACCGCTGAAGAAGTTTTCATTAGCTGAAGCCATGAATGATAAAAACATTTAACTGTAGAAGGGAAAAATTAGATTTATAGCAATAAAGCAGTATTGTAGCATTATAAACTGTGAAGAAAAAGCCATACCAGGAAATCCAGTAACTTTTCTTAGGTATGTACAAATGTTTTTTACTTCTAAATAAAGAAAAAAATAACATATATGTGCATTCAACGAGTACATTTCCCACAGTTGCCTATAATTTTTAAATTTTTGTACTGATTTTATCTTTAAATGTAATAAAACATTGTATATCATGAGTGCAAATAACATTTTAGTTCCATAAAAACACTTTTTACTTAACTAGTAATTATTTTAACGGTTCTCGAGTAATTTGTGTACGTTTGCTTTGTTGGCGAGTAGCTTCTCGCCAAGCTCCTGTGAACAGCAGATGCGTTTAGAACAAGTTTTAGATTTGAAAATAAATATTTGTTACTTTTATGCTTTAATTTAAATACTAGTGTGCCTACGTATGAAATAATTTCAAAACATTGATTACAAGACACAAGAATCCATAAATTTTCAGTCAATGAGTAAACTCGTTAAACATACTCGTATATTTGTACATGACCGTCATTACAAGGAATAAAAATCAAAATACATGAAAAATGCAGTTACATCATATTTTAAAGTCCGGGAAGAAGTGGGGAGGGGGAGTTTGAATGACAGGCCTGGTATCCGTTATTTATTTAAACCTGGCAAAAGGTTAGCAGCGTTGCCTTTGCTAGTAACAATAATCAGTAACGATACCTTTTAGAACTGATCTTTCAACATTGCTCAAAACTCTGTTAATCTTTTAATAACAATCATAGAGAAAGTTTCAATACTATTTTTCAAAAAGCACACACACACGCGCTCAATTTAACTACACCGATGCACAACATAAAAACTTATCACAATACAGGCTGAAAACTTTCGCTTACTCACAACACACTTGGTGGATTTAATATTCTCAGAAAAAATAACAACTCTTAATTGTTTCCAAAATATCATAAAAATAAATTTACGCAGGCGGTAAATTAAAAAATAGGGCGGTTGAATTATTCTACTTTGTTTTCTTCTTACTTGGCTTGGCTTTAATCTTCTGTTTTACTAATATTGTTTTTCGAAAGCAGACGATATTTTTTCAGAATACATATTCATTTGAATTGAACAGAGATGGGCAGACTTTACCAAAAAAAGGTATGCTTTTAATTTTCACGAATTGTCTCGATCTACCAGAAATGTGTGAAAATATTATACATAAATTAGTAATGTTAATAACTGTCGAATAGTTATTTACGTAGATAGTTAAAACAGGAAGAAAGACCTTCATTCTAAAAACCTTCTGGTAAACAATCAATGTTTAAGAGTTGAAATTCAAAATAATAATATCAACAAATCAAATAAATATTTACATTATGTGCTGAAACAATTCAAAATCTAATTAATCCGAAATCAATCCTTATTAAAAGATTTGTACTGTATGTTATCTGCTACTTTTGTAAGCTTGTAACTGATTGCTAGTCTTGCGAGTTCGGAATCAGAGTCATAGGCTCTAAAATTCCCGGAGTCGGAGTCTGCTTTTTTTCTCCCGACTTTGCAACCCTAAATTGTTGCAAGGTTGCAGAGTTGGAGTAGGACTGATTTTGAAGCAAAATGGTCAGAGTCGGAGTTCGAAGGTTTTGAAACTCCGAGTCAAAATCGGAGTCTGACTGCTTTTGGGGTAAAAAAAAGTCGGAGTAGGAGTCAAAGGCTCTAAAATTCCCTGTGAGTTGGAGTCGGTTCTTTTTCTTAAGACTCTGCAACCCAAATTTGTTGCAGTGCTGGGGAGTCGGAGCCGAACTGATTTTGAAGTTCAAGAGTTGGAGTCAAAGTTCAAAGTTTTTGAAATTCCAAGTCAAAATCTGATTTGGACTGCTTTAGGGATAAAGGAGTCGGAGTCGGAGTCGAAGGCTCTAAAATTCCCTGGGTCGGAGTCGGCCAGTTTGTTCCGACTCCACAACCCTAATTTGTGGCAGGGCTGCAGAGTCAGAGTCGGACTGATTTTTAAGTAAACTAGTCGGAGGTCGTAGGTTTTGAAACTCTGAGACGAAATCGGAGTCCGACTAATTTTGGGGTAAATGAGTCGGAGTCGAAGGCTCTAAAATTCCCCGTTTTAGAGTCGGTCATTTTTCTTCCGACTTCACAAACCTAGTTTGTAGCAGGCTTGCGGAGTTGAAGTTGGACTGATTTTGGCGTAAAAGAGTCGGCATCAGGAGTCTAAGTCCTTATAAACTGCAAGAGTCGGAGTCGGACTGCGTTTCTGGGTAAAGAAGTTGGAGTCAATGGATCTAAAATTCTCGAAGTTAGAGCGGTCATTTTTCATCTGACTCTGCAACCCTAATTTGTAGCAGGGCTGTGGAGTCAGAGACGAACTGATTTTGAAGAAAAAAAGTCGGAGTCGAATGCTCAAAAATTCTCGGAGTCGGTCATTTTACTTCCGACTCTGCAACTCTAATTTGTAGCAGGACTGCAGAGTCGGACTCGGATCCGGATTCATTTCGATGCTAAGAGTCCGAGTCCGACGGTTTTTAAACTCCGAGTTGAAATCGGAATCGGACTATGTTTTAGATAAAGGAGTTGGAGCCAGAGTCTTTCATTTTCGCTACAACTCTGCAGCTCTGATTTGTAGCATCGACTTCATAATTAGTGCCTTCGTCTGAAAAATATTTAGTGCCAAAAGAGCGATTGCGTGCCAAAACGCGACAACCTCCCAGCCAAACTAGTCACCCGACCTGGGAGAAATGTTTTTGAAGCTTATCTGACTGAGACATTTGCTGTCGCTCCCTCCATTAGTATTCCTTCTCAATGGGTATGACCAACTCATACCGAAACTCTCGGAATCGGATGTTGTTCCTGACGAAATCTTGAAGATGATTTTGACTGATTGCTTTTCTAAAAGTCACCGGAAGGTCACTTGTTGAAAATCATCGTTAAAATACTCTGTGGCAAACTTGCATTGCAAAGGCAGTTGCAACAATGTAATCAAAATATTTATCCTGGACGATGGGGACAACGATGACATCATCAATACATTACCAATTTCTAAGAACAACTTTTCCACTGCTGGTGACATGAAGAATCTCAGAATAAAACCAAGATGTCACCTTAAAGATGATATTTTCATTTTCTAATTACTGTCAGTCCATAATTCATACAAACACTTTCAAAATATGATTAGTAATAATGTAATAAAAGCTATAATTATAAAAAGGTGCTGCCGGTCAGCTACATTTACCTTATTTCTATTATTAAAATTTTCATTATCATGCCATAGCGTGTCACATATTCATTTCAATAAGAGTTAACGAAATTAAGTACATGCTAGAACTTCATAGTTTTTGATTGCTTGTCAGCTGGGTGTCGCGGTGATTGGGCTTAGGCTACGTATTTCTTTGGCATCAGCTTTGAATTTGCAGTTCAAGTGTTCAGCAGGTGGATTTTCAAGCCACAGAAAACCGTCAGGGACCTTGTCAGATGATTGCTGCACAAGATCCTTTGGGCGCCTGCTTGGCATAGACACTCTGAAACAATTAGAACGAGATAATTAATTATTTTTTGAAAAGTATTGGTTTTCAGTAACGCATACCTAAAAAACCACTGAATATGTGACATATATGTATGAAAACAATTTCATAATAAACTTAGTTAACTTTCACTTTTACTGAAATCATATTTTTTTCTGCCGTTTCCGAGATATAATCCGAAAGCCACAAAATTTGGCGGCTCCTTTAACTAATTCCCCCTCCCTGGGTCGGGGACTTTCAGTATGTTTACTCATTAATTACTTCTTAGCAAATTTCTTACTGAGAAAGTGCTGACTTTCTGCACTTCCTCAGTTCACTTTCGTTAAACAATGCCATAATTCATACTGCATACACGTAGTCCTGCAAATCTCCGTCCGATTTCTTGGTAAGGGGCTAATAAATGATGTTACACCTTTTCTCAACATTTTTTTTGACAAATGTTGAGAACACTCAACACTTTGTGACAAAGTACTTTTCATGAACTATATTTTTTTTAAAACATATTCATATTAAAAAATGCTTGATGTCACACTTCTTACTCTTTCGTTCCCCTTGTCACAAAGTCAGAATTTTACACCCCCCCACCACCACTTTAAACATCATTTGTGTTGGAGGAATCCACAAATACTTCTTTATTGTCCATCAAGATTGTCGAATTCATTGAGGAAAGAGGAAGTGCGCGATCCTTTGAGTCAGTCTGAAATTTGTGAATGGCGAGTGTTCCATTTTTTGCCATGAAAGTGCGTGTTTGAAATTCTGTAACTTTTGATGGTTGAATGAAATCTAACAAAATAGCATATCAAATTGAAGGAAATTTAAAGCTCTACAACTTTGTCATTGACAGTTTTCATGAATACTTACCCTGGAAAGCACTATAAGCAAATGTTTGACAAAAAGACAGAATTTTTCCGAAAATCATCGGTTTTACATAATAACATATACCCGGAAAATTATTGGAAATTTGACAAATATGTGTAAAACAATTTCGTAGAAAGATTATTTAGCTTGAATTTTTATTTTAAACGCATCTTTTCCACCGTTTCCGACATTTTCTGGAAAAACCCAAAATTTTCTTCCCCCTCCTTCCCACCTTTAGCTCACCCCCTAGGGGCGGGGACTTTTAGTATGTTCATTTACTAACTACCTCTAACAATATTCTGAAGTCAAAAATTATCGCATATTCTATGCACGCTACCCCTGCTTTGAGCACTCATTGACTGGACTAAGAGAGCATAACTAAGCTTTTACCTTCCTTATCTTGGATCTCGGATAAAAACGTAATCTTTTTGATAAACTGAAACGGAAAGATGCAACGGTATTTTTTCTGTATTAATAGGACGAGAGAAAAATTTTCCCCTCTCAGCATTCAGTTGGTCGTGGAAGCAAAAGTCGCTTCTACATCGCTTTCAGTTCGTTGATAAATTTTTCTAGCATTTTTCGTTTTTTGAATTTGAATTGTACCCTTTACTCGCACAAGTAAGTACGTAACAGATTGTCGTTTTTTTTTTTAATGAAAAATGAATTATATGAATCACCTCGATTTAGAATAAATTAATAGTGGACAATGTTTTATTAGATAAACATGAATTTAGAGACATGTTCATCTGTAACACAATCTATAGTGTTCGATTCAATCGAATACTATCTACCAATAGTGCAGTGCAGCGAGAAATTCCTTCTGGGTGGGAAGAAATAATTTCTAACTTTGCTGTTATGGTAGGTAAAATTCGATCGAATCGAGCGAGATCGATTGTGCTATAGATACAGTGGTGGTCTAAATTATAAGCACAGCAGAAAAATTGCACAAAAATAAATAAATAAATAAATAAAAATAAAATATTTTTGAAATAGTATAGTGAAATTAAAACACACAAAATGCCTTTTTATGCTAATAGAAATCATTGTAGAATTCAGAATATTTGAAAATACGAAACATAAATATTTTGCCATGATTAATTTAAAAAAAATGTCATTGTTGAAATTGGACAAGATTATAAGGACAACGAGCGTTATGCCCTGAAAACTCGAGTAATCAATAATATTCCCCTTTTTTCAATCGCTTTTATCAGTCTTGATTACATGGAAGTTGAAGAACGTTCTTGGAAACTTTTATCCTGGCTTTTTGGATGGAAAAAATAAGTTCTCATTGATAAGATTCATGAATGAATAAAAAGAAAATATGAGAAATTGGTAGAAAGTTGTAGAATTTTGTTGAACTTTCCAAAGCGGTATAAAACTCCCGTCGTGCGTCTTGTGAATGGGAGGAGAGTCAGTTTTTGCTTTCTAACTGATTTCTCGTTTTTTCACTGCTGTCTGTGAATGTATTAGCGCATGCGCTGTGATTTTCGAATTTGTTCTTTTCACGCATTTTGGATTTAAATGCGTGGTGTACTAAGTAAATGTACAATGTTTAACGATATTCGATTAATTGCTGGATGTTTGCAATTCTTACCTGCTCTATTGTTAATATTCGAAAAATAAACTCATTGTGTTTTTTTATTAAGAATGGAATCGTCATTTCGAAGAAAGTTTGAAGTTGCACTGAACTCGTAACAATATTTACACCACTAAAAAGCAAAAAATAAATTACTACTTTTAAATTTAAAAAACTACCTATAAAAAACACCTAGGAACTAAAAAGCAAAAAATAACTGCTATAAATAATTACATACTATTTCCTACCCAAACATAGAAATGAAATTTATTTTACAATTCCAGTACGAAAATGAACTAAACTAAACAGTCAGTTTTAAATTATACACTGATTTTAATTACTGTACAGTAAACTATTTTAATACTTAACTAATTATGTAGCATTTCTTAATTTTTGTTCACCTTTTGAAGTCGGTGCCTCCTATAAACTACTATCTAACGTATCTGAGTAGGTTTAGTCTTAGTGACTAATTTGGCCAGGGTTCGTACTGTGGGGCCCGATTTTGACCTTCTGCCCCACATGCCTGAAAAGGGACATCCTCCCCCATTCTGCTAACAGTTGCATCTCATAAAATAGAGAGTTAGAAGTAAACACATTTTGGCGGGAAAGTTTTCCCATCGCTTGTTTTGAGTAAACGACACTTGGAATTCAGAAGGGCATTTTCCTCTCTCTGCGACACCCGCATTGGGTCAAAAGGGGTTAGCTTCTTTCGGAGATTTCAAACATTTTCCCGTCCCCGAGTCACAGCTGCAGGATATAACTTCTGAAGTTCTGGCATTTTCTAGCCCATAAAATAGAGGACTTGGGAATAACAAAATTCCATTCTGACACTTTGCGACACTCCGTACTCCATAAAACATAGGGTTTTCCTGGAAGCTGGATCTCCAGACGTTTGAACTATGATCCTCAGAGAATGTGTTCCGATCAGGGAACTGCATCCCCCGGTATAAAACGGGGAGTTAGGATTTTTAGAGAGAAAGAGAGGATAGAGTTTTGAGGACAGAAGAGCTTTTCCGAGCTCTGGTATTTCTCCGAGACGTTTTGTCCGGGAGTCATAATAGAAACGCGTTCCCGCGAGTGCCTTTGGATTACTTAGGATTACTTAATGGAGAAAGGACCGAAATCTTGGTACGTACTATACTAGCTCCCACTTCCCACTACTTAATTTAAACCAGTAGATTAAAGTTTAATTTCTTTGGAGAGCAGAATTATGATGTATTTAATTTTTGAAATCCTTAACGTTTTGAGTATTAATGTTTAACTCCTGACTAAATATCTAAACTTAAGTTATATTTGTGTATGTACAATTTTATTTAATAAACATTTAATGTGCTATAATGAATCCAACTATTATTTCTCCTATATTCTACAGTTCAAAAGTCATCAAATCATAACACAACGCTTTTGTACCTAACTACACTATGGGGTTTTCGGCCCAACAGTAAGCTCCTTCAAAACTCCTCCGATACTTCTTCATTCAGGAAATTTTTCTGAAGGGCACTTCAAACTCCTTCATTTTGGTTTTAACTCCTTCAAAACTCCTTCTTTTTTAGTTCAAGACTACAAAATTTTCCTCTGTGACAGTGATTTAAAATACTTCAATCGACAACTTAACATCGTCACAAGGGCAAAGGTATAGTTACAATTTTGACGAAGTAATTTCGTATATTTATTTTTTTCATAATGATGTGATTTACAAATTGAGCATAGAAGTCGTAAAAGTTGAAGGTGAAAATATTATTAGATGACTAAGACATTTCATAGTGAAGTAAAACATGCTTAAATGTTGCTTGGTTATAATTTTTAAATATTTAAAAATACATAAGTAGATTTACTATATTAAGTGATGGTGTTAAAAAAAACAATTGTGTAGTAAATCGCAGTTATGATATTGTAAAAAGGGTCATCCACATCCACAAGTGATGACAAGTGATGTCATGCCTTGAGGCGGTGACAGGTTCATTAAATTGTGACTAGGGGGAAGAGAGAGAGACCAAAAAGTGACATTACACAGTTATTACAACAATATGTTATGACATGTGACACGAGGAGTGTTAAGGTGAAGTGTGCCACTTTGTGACAAAGGGGAAGGGGGTCAAATATCTTTTCTAATTCTAAAGCTGAAAGTCTGTCTCTGGACCTCTGTCTGTTGCACGCATAGAGCCTAGACCGTTTGGTCGATTTTCATGAACATACTGGTGAGCTCCTCGAATCGATTTTTCGAACCAAATGACCTTTTAATTTTCTACTACAGGTAAAGCCGTGCTGGTACCACTATGATAAATAAAAGAGCGACATCATTCAGGGACAGCTCATTAGTACTCCTTCAAAATCGCATTTTACTCCTTCAAAACTTCTCCAAAACTCCTTCATTTTATTTCTGAAATTGAGTACGAACCCTGTTGGAGTTTAGTTAAATTAGTGTTCAACCGGTAGGTTGTGAGATACGTTAGGTTCTAGTTTGTAAGAGGCCCCGACTTCAAAAGGTTATTAAAAATTAAGAGATCGTATATAATTAGCTAGGCATTAAAATAATTCATCGAATAGTAATTAAAATCAGTATTTATTTTATAACTGGGAGTTTAGTTGATTTTTGCACTGGAATTGTAAAATAAATTTCATTTCTAGGTTTGGGTGGGAAATAGTATGTAAAAGTAATTTTTTTCATATTTTGGATCATAGAATGCTTCACTAAGTTTCCATTAAACTTAGATCGAGCTTTTTGTCCGGCCAGTACAGTAATTTCACAAAATAAGCATTAAGCAATGTTTGAGAAACATGTAATTAAGCATTATTTTGCCGGAACAAATAGTTTACATTAATCATTAACGATGAATTTGGTTAAAAACAAGAAGTTCTGTCTAGAACTAGACGAGCCTACTTTCCCGTATACCCATACTACTTTCTAGTACCTGATCAATGTTCTCAAAATAGCTAAAATCGCAAATTGTTTCAAACATATTTTTCCAATATTTTAAGCTACTTTCTAGGAATAAAATATTCCTCACTCATCTAAAAAAATTAGATGCGTAAAAAAAGAAAAAAAAAAAAAAACGAACAAATAAAATAGCAGCAACTTTTAAACAAAGCAGCTAATACACTTTTTTCCATTTAAAAAAAATTCTTCAACAGCTTTCAAAACGAAAAAAAATAATAAAAATTAATAAGCTCATTAAAATAAATACATCCTATCAAAAAAATCGTTTCTTTTTCCCCTGTTGCCAAAAATAATTTTTTAAATGAATTAATGCACTTATCAAGATAAATAAAAACAATAAAATGTCAACGTAAAGAAATACTTTTCATTGTCAAAAAAAAAAAAAAAAAAAATCGTCTGCGCGTATCTTTATGTAGAAACATAAATGACTTCGAGTTTATTCACCGAAAACTGAATACCTAAATAAAAACTTTAGCGTTAAAATAAAAACAAATCACATCAACAATAATTATTTCACAGTTAAAACAATAGCGTCGGAGTCGGAGTCAATCTAATTTTGGGATGAAGGAGTCGGAGTCGAATATCCAAGAATCGGAGTCAGTCATTTGTCCGTGTATAAATTTTTGCCAAAGCTAGGAAGTCATAGTCGAAGTCGGGGAGTCGGAGTCCGATTAATTGTCGGGCACAGGAGTCGGATTCGGATTCAGGTGCCCCTAAATTCTCGGAGTCGGAGTCTGGAGCTCGGCGTCAAGAGCTATTTCCAACAAAATTTGTTTGAAGTAAATCCGCCTTCAAGTACGGAATCTACATTGACTTTCAGTTTCCCCGTAGGCGCTAATGTTAAGGGATTTGAACTGTTCAAAATTGAACAGAAAATTGTTCAAATCAAAACGATAATTTATATACAAGTTTTTCATCAAAAGCTTTTTCCTACAAAGTTTGTTTGAGGCAAATTCGCCTCACAGTTCGGAATTGCCTTGAATTTCCTCGTAGGAGCTAATGTTAAGTTTTTTTGAACTGTTCAAAATTGAACAAAAAATAGTTCAAACCAAAAAGCGAAATATGGGAATGAGGTGTCCTTGCCGAGATCTTTCGAACAAAAAAAGTTTGTTCGAATCGGACTATTTATTCAAAAGTTATTAGGGGGGGACAGACAGACAGACCGACCGACAGACAGACCGACAGACATTTTTCCCCATCTCAATACCCTACTTTCCAATTTTTAATTTTTCGATATTTATTTAATTATTTTATTTATTTTTGACTTTTTTTTGTTTTTCGGGATATTTTTAAGATGCATTTAAGCCTTCTTTCATGCTTTTTTCTTCTTTTTCTGACTTTTACTGGGAAAGTAGGCTAAAAATATTGCTCAGTACATCTACATTACACTCAGAATTCATTCAGCCCTGCACAAAACATACTGGTACAGTTTCCGTCCATTGCGAAACTTCCTCAGACCAGTACTGAGCCGCATCCAAATGTACGCTTTGAGATTTTTTTTCCCTTCACAGAGATCGTATCAGAAGTAACAAAAACCATCTAGTCCATTCTAGTTAAACTTTTTCTCATCGGAAAACATTACATTATTCCATTTTTTACCCATAACAACACATTTTTTGCGCGCTCAACCCTTGGTCTCTTATGAACTTTTTTAAGAGACTGTCAAAACATTAGTTTCACATAATGAAACTTTTTCTTTTTTTGTAAAAGGTTCTGAACAATTCGAGTACTGTATCGTAACTTGAATTCCCATCTAAAATCTCGTGCCTTTTTTTTTTTTTTTTTTTTTTTGAGCAAGCTTGTCTTATTATGGTTAGTTTCACACACATAGAAACGGAAGATTTCCTTCCTTTTCGTCTTTGTCGACCTTATTTGCCGGAATTTTTGAGAAAGCTCTAAATGACGGATCTCTATCTATTCAAATTTGTTTCGATTTGACGTGCAGTACGTCGTGAAATTTTTTAAGCAACCACTTTTCTTTTCTCAAATTCTTTAAGTTTTATACCTACCGGGATGACTAAAAATAGAATGTGACTTTCCCAATCGCTTACTGAGCATTTGTAGCGCAGCTTGCAGATGAAAAACATGCAAATTTTGCTTTGTGGAACACACAAATCTAGTTGTCCTTATAATTTTGTCCATATCACACGGACATCTAAACTCAAACTTTTGTCTATAAATAAGAAATTCTTTTGTATTTCGAATAAAAGTTATTAAAAAATTTAATTTACTATAAGTTTAGACATAAAATTTACATAACTTTCCCACCAAATACAGCGAAGATGTGGTGGTTTTTCCTTTTGTCTTTATAATTTTGACCACCACTGTGTGCCTCCTTGTTAATGTTCATCTGGTGAATGTGCAACAATTTAGCAATCAAACTTGTTCCCACCTAAACTGCACCCGTTTGATATGTTGCTTTGCTCAGCTGTTCTAAAATGGAAATTAAAACTGACGTCTTAGATTTCGTATAGAGAACATATGTTCACCCTGTGTCGTTTGCCACCTGTGTAGAAACAAACAATCTCTTAATTAGAATAAAGAGACATAGAGAGAGAGAGAAGGGAAAGAAAGGAGAAAATAAAAAGTAAGATTTTTGACGAATCAAACATTTTAGGACAAGAAAGATTTTAGAATAACTTACTTAAACGATTTTGTTTAACTTTCGCTGTTAGATGGTCGACAGGCGATCAAGAACAGATGTAGAAACGGACGCATAATAACCTTATGTTGAATTTATAAATTTATTTATTCTTTTCTCACTCGAGAGAGTGTAATACAGTAGAACTAATTGGGACCGAGGGGAGTTCGCACCATCGAACCATTCGGATTATAGAACGTAGTCTGCTTTTCACATGTCCTGCACGTAAGTGTTACATAAAAGAGAGAACGGTTTTGCAGTGTAAAATATTGTTCATTTAATCAATAGTAAACAAAGTATTACAGTAGAAGAAAATTACATCAATAAACATGCAATACAGTAAGTATTGTACTACTGTTCATAATGAGAAAATTAGTCAAAGTTATAAACTTTAAAAAAGTCACTCATTTTCTTCTGAACCAATGACGAAGTGCGCTTTCTGGCTGCTGAGTCTCGAATTTGTTTCAAGAAAATAAGCTCAGAGAACGTTCAGATTATTGGACTTTCGGATTAGGTGAATTCGGATAAAAGAAAATCCTAAGTATCTACCTTTCTTCCTTTAAACATAGACAAAGGACATGGGCGGATTCAATTGCAGAGAATATTATTTCTGGACGAATTTTAAAGCAGGTTCCATTTTGCTCGAAAAGCCATGATGCAATCAGGTCCTGATAACTCAAAAGGCTTGGGAAGCTTCAGCTACCCTTCGGAATTTTCAAGCAGCCCAAAAAATGACTAAATAACAGTGCTTAAAAGTTACTGTTTCTGCCTTAAAAATGCAGTTTTAAAGGGATTGCTAATTTTGGCCCAACTGTGATACTGATACAACGTACTTTTGTAGTGATTATTTTGTGAAGTGATTAATCCCCCCTCCCAGTTTCAGTCATTATTGGTTTTCTTTCTGTGTTGCTTATATGCATTTCTAATGTATTTTTGTAATTAATCAGTATTATGTATTACATGTTTGACTTTGCTGCATAAAAAATGTTCTATCCAACTTGATAGTTACTAGAACGAACACAATTTTCTCAGAAACCGCATACATACTACAAACAAATATTACAAAGCATAAAAATATGAAGACAATTAGTCGTTATACAGCTGCTTGGGCACTTACTTGGGCCATAGCACGTGCCTGCTATTCAGTAATCAGGCCCTGCCTGCAAGGTGGTCTCATCTGTGACAAAAATGGTAATAAATTAATCTTTAGAAAAGTTTACACAATGTCACCTGTATCTAGCCACCTAGGTATAGGAGACGTTGGTTTATGTGTGCAGAAAAATTAAGCGCACACTTCTTAACATTAAAGTTGTTTCAGATATTTTTCAGAAAATGCTTTCGGACGCATCATTATACAGTAAGCATCGCAGCCTGCAAATCTGTAATACGGAGATCTTCATAGCTTCCATCCTTCCCAAAATGGACTGGGGCAGGAGTGAGCAGGAGATAGTCATGGACGTCGGATGTGGACCGGGAAATTCCATCAACCACTTGTTTCTTCCGAAACTTCCAAAAGCAAACAAAGTGGTTGCAGTTGACGTCCTTCCAGACATGATTGAGTTTGCTAAGAAAAATAATGCTCATCCCAAAATTGAGTACTTTCAAGCGAATGTGGAAGACAGGTACGTCAGAGTAATTGCATATCAACATACACTCCTGTTTGTGAAAATTGCAACACCATGAAGGAAGCGTCATAGTTGAAAAAAATTTAGTGTACAGTTGAGTGGTAATGGTACAAATAAATGATTACGTTTTCAAAGCATATAAACAATAAAAAAAGGTAGAAATTAGTATTTTGTGTGGTCAACAAGCGCCGCAATAAGAGCTGCTACACGATTCGGCATGGAGTGAAACAAAGTTTGAATATCTGCCTGCGGAAGAGTATTCCATATTGTTTGTATGCGCAACCAAAGTTCGTCTGTCGAAGCAAGAGGACGAGGATCACGAGCGAGAGGCCGCCCAACGAAATCCCACACATGTTCAATCGGTGACAGATCCGGGGAATATGTAGGCCAAGGAAGAAGCTGTACCTGCTGCGAATCAAGGTAGGATTTGACAGTCCTGGCGACATGCAGACGGGCATTATCCTGCTGAAATACAGCCCCTGGCCATCCTTGCAGGAAAGGAATAGCTTGAGGCTGTAAAACTTCGTTTATGTATCGGGTACTGTCCAAATTGCCCATAATTTTGTAGCAATTGTGATCGTTCATGATATGCTATGGCACCCCAGACCATAACTCCGGGTGTTCGTCCACTGTGACGTTCGATAATGCACTCCGGAATGTGCCGTTCACCGGCATAGCGTCTGACACGAATTCGGCCATCATGCACTGTAAAAAAAATCCGGAAACGTTTCTGAGTATATCGTGCAGCTGTGGTTCATGAAAGTTTCAAAAACGGTTCTGAGTATTTCGGAATCCTCTTTCTGCAATGTCCAGAAACGTGTCTGAGTATTTCGGAATCCTCTTTCTGTAATTTTCAGAAACGTTTCTGAGTATTTCGGAATCCTCTTTCTGTAATGTCCAGAAACGTGTCTGAGTATTTCGGAATCCTCTTCCTGTATTTTCAGAAACGTTTCTGAGTATTTCGGAATCCTCTTTCCGTAATTTCCAGAAATGTTTCTGAGTATTCTGTGCAGCTGTATTTCATGAAAGTTTCGAAAACGTTTCCGAGTATTTCGGAATTCTCCAAACAATTTTCAAAAACGTTTCCAAGAATTTCGGAATTCTTTTTCCGTGATTTTTTCTAAAATATAATTCTTTATTATAGTATTGCATACCATATCAGTTTCAATTCTTTCATATCTAAGAGCAATAATACAAGAGCAATAATACAAATTGGAGGGGGGGTACCTTCTGAAAAGTGGGGATTGTTTGTTAAACAATCTTAAACTTCAGTTTTTCTCTCAATATTTTCAAGACAAAACTATCAACATATTGTATTTTTAATGCAGAACTTAAAAACATATCTTGTATCAAACTTGATAGCTTTTATCTTCGGATAAAATTTGACAGGACTTACCTACCCTTCGCGTTTCGGAATTCGTTCACCTCAAGTCAATTTCTCTGACGAACAAAGTGTACCGAAAAGTACCAACAGAGAAATTGATGAATTTAAATATGACACCAAGTCCCCCTGCTGGAACCATTCGGGTTGATTCTTCTGTTCTTGCCCTTTTCCAGCTCATCACAAATATAAATTACTTATTCAAAATAGGTTACTGATTTTATTTTTACAGTGTGCGCAAAATGCAATATATATTTTATTTATTAAAACATTGAACTATATTACATGATTATTCCATTTCATATATACGAGAATCCCCCCCCCCATAAGAGTGATGGTGCACCCATAAAATGCTATAAATGCCACAGTCTGCGTGGTGAACGCCCCTCGTCTTCTCCCCATATGTACATTGTATATTAATAACATAGTTTTTTAAAAAATGATCACTTTTGAAACAATGACATGAAATAATATTACTTTTTATTTTCGCATGTAAATGCAGCTGTTCCATTTTTGCCACTGACTCATTCCTCCTGAGTGTCCTACATTAAACTAGTATGCATGCAGTAGGTACTGTCCTGAGGAAGACAAATTATAGGGACTTGTTTCTTAATTTAGCCGAGGTAAAAAAAAACCCTACTTTTAATTTTAGGTTTAAGCTCTTGTTTATTGCATATAGTTTAGCATATGGTGCGTTTGGCCCAATGTAATGCATATATTATAGAGCTTAAACACTCTCTTTAGTAAGTAGTTTAATATCTTTTGGTCTTTTGACCATATTTATCGAATCTTCCACGGCTGATGAGCTCCGAATTCAACTTTTCAACTTTATTCTAATAATTGCTGCTTTTAATTTTCTTTTTCTCATTGCTATTCATTGCTTGTGTTTTTCATATATATACAAAAATATATTATTGAGAAATAATTCTTGTTTGTTATATTTGCAGCTTCTTTCCCTTAAGGGCAGGTACATTGCAACTAAAATAAATCGTACTAATGAAGCTCTGCTGAGATAAATAATATTTCATGTATAATATAAATTATAAATCAAAGTATCATATAAATTATAAGTCAAATACTTTAATATGGTGTAAAAATACAAAATTATTTATTTTATTAAGTCTTTTTTTTTTTTGCTTTTGGTAAAATTGAGGCTCGTAAAACGAAAAAAATGAAGACACTTTTAAATACATATATGAATCTATTTGTTAAAGTAATTAATACACATTTAACTAATTTAAAGCGTTTCGCTAATGCAAATATTTAAAGAGATATCGTCATTTGGATAATACTGAAGCACTATGCTCCTAATTACAAGAGATAGTTTTTTTTTTACTTCATACAATTTAGCTACTGTTTACAAGAGAATGAAAACATGCAACCTTAAAGACGAACTATCAAACCTGACAATTTGCATATTATAACATTTAATTCATAATGCTTGATACATAAATGTTCAGCCAAATATTAACTGAGATTGACACATAAAAACAAAGTACACAATAACACTTATTTAAAAATTTTTATAATCTTCAATTCATAAATTTTACTGAATAAATGTAGACACACTTGCACTTTAAATATGTGTTCCATGTAATGTAAAATATTTTCAAATTGCAATGGTTCACAACGAAAAAATGATACTGAGGAAAATAGTTTTTTTTTTTTTTAACGAGATTTATATGAACTAAATCACTTTAAAGTAATAGAGTTACCTATTCGAAGCAAAGCGACTTACCTATTCGTCGGTGGTGGTCTTTTGCAGGCTTTGGTCACCAGAAAGGTGATTTTTATGACAGAATAAAATTCTGCCTACAAAAATTACCCATTTGGTAGAAAGAAGAAAAGTATCCAAGAAAAAAGTAAATTACCTACACAAGTTATGCGACGCAACGAATTTACATGGCGTCCTCTCGGCAGTTATTTGGTTTTTAATTTCAGTTTGTATTCCTTCCGCAAGCATGCGTCGAGAAGTTGCACTTCGTACTTAAAAATAAGTGACATAGCTTCAAATTCAATCTCATGACGATACATTAGGAAGAAAATATAAGACTTTAAAATTATCTTCAGTGAATTCATGCGAGGAACAAAACTTCTACTAATGGCCTTGATGAGTGTTACTTCGCACATGAGTCATCACTTCCCCTTACTTTTCTAGAGAGAAGAACAACTTATTGTTTTAGATCAGAAAAATGCATTTGACAGGAGGATTTTGTTTATTCCAAAGAATTTTTCTCTGAGACAAAAAAAAAAAAAAATACCGATTTTTTTTTCTTGCGCAGTAAGATTCTTTGTTTTCATTGCGTGCTTTCACGAGTTTCAGTTTGGATTTGGTGCTGGACTATAAAATTGCCGTGTGAGCTGCGCAGGCGTCGACTCGTACTTTCTTGTTAAACGGGAAAGGTATTTGATAAGAGCAGAAAACTGCTGAGGGCGTACGAATCTGTTTATTACGGAAAGCTTTTTTGTATATTCAGAGAGGTTTCCGAGATTTTTTACGGTGTGGTGCCACAAATTGAAGCTGGATTCGTCAGAAAAGACGACCTGCTGCCGATCAGCACGCCAGCTGCTAAGCACATTGGCCCATTGTAGACGCAGGTGGCGATGGTTTGGCGTGAGAGGAATCCTGTATAAAGGAATCCTTGCGCGCAGCCCACGCTGCAGAAGACGTCTCCGAATTGATGAAGCACACAATGAAACATCTGTATCTGTTGACCACTGTGCTGCCAATTGTCTAGAAGAAGCTATGCGGTCCGTCAGCGCTATACGCACCAGGTGACTGTCATCGCGAGCTGACGTCACATTTTGGGGTCCACTCCCGGATTTCCAAGCTGTCCTATCCTCGTCCATCCACTGCTTCCAAACACGCATGATTGTGCTGCTGTTACGCTGCACACGAGCGGCTACTGCACGATAAGACAACCCAGCTTCACGAAGGCCGACAATTCTGCTTCGTTCAAGCTCCAAAATTTGCTCAAGTTTCGCTTTCTTTCGTCGAAGAGGCATAGTAAAGATTCAGTTAACGTTTACTCTAACATAAAACCATTGATAATCATACACGCCTCGCTACAGCCGTCTATTTATATTCGGTTCGATCCGCCGTTCAGAGGGCGCTGCTCAGCATACCCATGCGCTACCGGTCTGCAATTCTAGTCATTTGCATATCATCTACTTTACATTTCCTGCAATTTTCAGCTCACTCGCGTAAGTCCTTCGTGGTGTTGCAATTTTCACAAACAGGATTGTAGATTAAATGTTTTTCTTGGAAAATCTTAAAAGCCGTTCTTAATGTTTTCTTTTAGATCATCACTTCTTCAATGGGAAAATGGCATCACAAAAATCATCTCCATATATTGTTTCAACTGGCTGAAAGACCAAAAAAAGGCTTTTGAAAATATTTACTACGTTTTGAAACCTGGGGGTGAAGCAGCTTTACTTTTCATACTCACCACTCCATTTTGGGACAGCTATAAAGATCACGTTGAGAATCCTAAATGGAACAATTACTTAAAGGTAAGTTCTTACAGGAGTGACCACAAGGGAGGGGGGGGGGGATGGTGTAGTTTCGCTAACAAAATTTTTGGGAGAAGTTTTCCTTTTTTTTTATATGAAATTTTTGGAAGAAAAAAAATATTTAAGCTTATTCAACGAGAAATAGATGCATAAATAACATTTTTTGGCATAATTCTTCCAAAACTTAGTAGCCATGTCTCTTTCAACGAAAACAACGTCAAATACAGGATGAAGCCAGTGTCCGTTTCAAAAAAAAAAAAAAAAAAAAAATGTTCAGACTCAGATGATTTTATTTCCTAATTTATTATGAACTTCAGCTGCGTTGCCCGGCGCTGCACGGTCTACCACGAAAATAATAAAAGTTAGGTCAAATGACGCATGTTCAACAACCAGTGTTAAATAAATGAAAATAAATAACGGAATGCTGCCATAAATTGGAATAATGGCTACAGTTTCTAAAAATCGTAGTTAAAGTTTGAACTTTAGTCGCTAAAAATTTCCATTTGTATGAGAAAACATTGTAAATAAATTTTACACTCCCCTAAAAAAAACCAAAATACCCGAATGAATAAGGTGAAATATAGATGAAAGGGTCATTAGAATAATTCCACAATAGCGTCAACAGGCCCTTTGAATCCTCATTTAGAATTAGGACAAAAGTTCCCCAATACATAGTCACTAAAAACTCACATAGTACTCAAGGCCGTAGCCAGCAAGGGGAGGCAGGGTGCCCCCCCCCCGCCCAATTTTCAAAGTTTCACATGCTACAAAAAAAATTGCCAGAATTTTCGTTTTTTCGGATTTCAACTCTGAAAAATTCAAATTCAAGTTCTTCCCCGAACTCCCTCCCCCCCCCCTTAAATTCACCAAAGATCGTCTAAACTTTCGTTTTCAAGGTTCCAATTCCGAAAAAAGTTCCGGGCGAATGCCCCCGAAAATTAGCGACGAGTGGCCTCCAAACCCCTCTTCCCACTAACATTACCGAAGGTCTTCTAAAACTTGTGTTTTAAAAGCTAACTTCAAGAATTTTTCAGGGGATGTCTCTAACCCCTCCCCTTCCTTCTTGCCAACATTATTAAAGATTGTCTTAAATTCAGTTTTCAGGGCTTGAATTTCGAAAAGTTTTCGGTGTGAGCTTGAAAACTCCTCCCTCTTACACATCTATGAAAGTCAACCAAGATTGTCGGTACCTTTAACGTTACCAAAGATGGTCTGCAATCGTGTTTTGTAAATTTCAATTTCAAAAAATTCCGGGGGATTAGACCCGAATCTCTTTTTTCCCTAACATTTCTAAAGATCGTCTAAAACTGCCCTTTTGCAACTATAACTTCAAAAATTTTCGGGGGACAGCCTCCGAACCCCCCTTTTCATAGCATAACAGATGATAATCGACAATTGTATTTTAAAAGATTCAATTTCATAAAAGGACCAGGGGAACGCCCCCCCTCTCTCTATTTATCCAAAAATTGTCTAAAATGCATTTTTAAAACTAAATTAAGCAAATTTCTGGGGTTGAGACTTTGAATATCTCCTTTTCATCACCAAAAATCTTCTAAAACTGCATTTTTAGAGTTACAATTTAAAAAAAAAAAAAAAAAATTGTGGGTGAGTTGGTGAGCTCACGAACCGTCCTTCTATTAACATAATTAGATGATATAACAATTGCGGTTTTACAATTGCAATTTCGAAATATAGGCAGGGGAGCACCCTCAAACCTCTTCTTCCCAACATTACCAAAGATCATCAAAAATGCATTTTTAAAACCAGGAATCTTTAAACTTTTTGGGGGAGAAGCGGATTTAAGACACATGTGATGGGAAAAAACGAAGCCTTTGATTTGATACGCCTCCTTACTTTTTTGACCTTGGAATATCCATGTACGATAAAAACACTGCTGATTAAGGTAGTCCAAAATTGCGTTTTTGGTCCGTTAACTTTGGGAAACTATTGGATCAGAGTCCCCGATAACTTCTTTCCTACTTAATCTCACTAAAGCATAGGCGTCGGAGCCGGGGGAGCTGGGGGAGCTTGAGCTCCCCCTGTAATATTTCAGACCGGCTCAGCTCCCCCGGAAAAATTCTCGCACAGCAGCTTTCTGTCGTACATTGTTGTGTTTACCTAAAACCTGATTTCACAAATGTGATCTGCATTTTCTAAGAATTTCCACCCAATAAGCAACAAAAACAGGGGACAGACGGAGTGGTCAGTGCACTTGAGTCCACCTTCACCCTTTTTCTCACTGTTTACACACCTCTTGATTCCCGGAAGATTAAAAGAATTTTAGACAAGCTATCCTACCTTCTGCGGAAAAGTGAGCTTTGCCCCGCGGCCTGCAAAATTCAGTACCAGTACCGATAGGGGTTTGCTCCCCACTTTGAGCTCGTGTTTCGGGAGCGACATCGCAGTTTAGTTCACATTCTTATTAGTTTTGCCTCGCATGCCGTTTTTTTGTCGCGTGATCACAAAAAGGATAGTGAATCAGTTTTGCATTTAAATATGAATAATATGGAAGGTGATACAGACGTAACTATAAAAAAGGTTACTAAGGTAAGCAACTTGTTCAAATCAAGTGATTTCAACTTTCTAGAAACTTATCTCATTTTAAGATATGACTTCTTAGGCACAATGTAAAGAATTTCCAGCGGAGCCCTTTGAAACTGGTTGATTAAAATAAACTTGCAAAATTTTATGTGAAAGTTAAACTAAAAGAGCAAGTGGTATTGTTCGTTATTCATTGAAATTACCTACATTAAAAAAGGGGGGAAAGGGGAGCCCCATTTACAAACAAATTTATTTTGTTTGTTTTTTTAATCCGTCGTTTATTTCTCTCTTTTATCATTTTTCACTCCTTCATAAAAGGTTAAGCCCCGAACAAAGAAAATTCTTTAGGGATTTCCCAAAAGTCTAATTATATACAGTGGACTCTCTCTATCTGAACACTCTCTAATGCGAACACCCCGATATTCTGAACACATTTTAATGGTCCCGGCCAGGCACGTAGCTAGGATTTTGTTAAGGGGGGGGGGGGGGGTCCAAGGTTGCACGAACTTTAGAAATGGAAGTATGCTAAATCAGAAGCATTAACTGATAATTGTATAAATTGATACTGTTCCAATCAAAACTACAATTAATAAATGTGATAATTAGATTAATTAAGTAATGATGTAATATAAGTATGATAATTAAAGCTTTGCAATATATTTGCTTTCAAAAAAAAAAAGCTCATATTTATTTTAACTACATGAAGTACACCGCCAGCTCAGTCAATTGACTGAGCTGGCGGTGTATTTCATGTATTTCTGCCTTAGCCCTGGCTATAGGGCGGTAACTTACTGAATACATTATCAACTGTCTAACTCAATAAATGCTCCATAATTCCCCACTCCTGACTGTTTCGAATTGGATTTTGGACTGCATTTAATGCTTCTATGGGCGAAAATATCGCCAAGGCTCATTAAAGAAATGCTCGAAATGTTTCTTAATTCATTTAAATTTTTAGAATTCATTCAACGATAAGAAATGGAATGATACTTCTAATCTTCATCTTTTTTTATAGTATTTTCATATAAAAGCTTAGGAAAACATTATTAAAGCTGTTCAAACACATAAAATACATAGAAAGTATCGTTGCTCGTTAATAAGTATTTTCTTGTGATGTATTGCTAAAATAGATATCTAAGGATCAGTTATGGTATTTACGATGAATTAAGTTAAACAATAAAATTTCTTTGTCAAACTTTTGAAGAAAATTTGAATGATAATTTGTTTATAAATATTATTTTTTAGGCCGTCAAAGATAATAAACATTTTTCTTGGACATTTTCTATTTTAGGAGTTTCGCATGCAGAGTCATTTAAGGGTGATAAGAGGAAGTATTACTTTTAGAACTTAGGAAAATGAATAAATACACTTACGAACACATTGTATATACATAGTATTTTTATGTATAGTCTTGACCCCTCTTCAGGGAAACAAATGAACGGAACTATGGATTTGATTTAGTTTATTAAGTTGATTCAAAACAACTTCTGTGCAAAATGTTCCATTCTAAATTTAAAATTTCAATTTAAACAACAACTGTAGGAAAATGACCGATAGTAACAGTACCGAATCATCACAACAAAATTTGACACTCTAAACCTAGTTATTTTACTAACAATATGGAAATATAAAAATTTTAAATCTCTACATTTGGCGGTAGTCATCCGAGTTCGATCCTTTAGGAGATAATCTTTGCCCTACTTGTGATAATACGGCAGCACCAAAATTAGATATAGTGTAAAAAGCTAATCATATTTCGGTGACAAATATAAAAGGTTTATAGGTAGTTTGAAGACTCAATTAGCAAACATTTTGCTCTAAGTCTTCAAATGTTATAATCTAAATGTTTAAAAGAAGACAAATCTCTTGTAAAAACTCTAAGAAAAGTTGTAAATTAAAAATCCAGATATGATTTAAATTGATATTTTGAAATTATATAACAACTAGAAAATCGCCCGTCAAGATGAAAATTGATTCCACATTTGAACGAAGAAATTGCCTGTTTGGTGACATTTTGATAGTTGATATTTTAAACCCTAACTCCAGTGGATTAGCCCTAAGCTTCAGTAGATAACGCTCATTGTTGACCACTTTTTCGCTTCTTTAGTGCCCTGAAATGACAGTCTCACCAGTAAAACAGTTTAGTTACTGGATCCAGTTCAGCCTTGTTACAATAAAGCCTTTCCCTGCATTTTAAACATTACCAAAACATGTTATCTAATTATCATGGCGTGTAGCGAGTTTCATTGTTGATGAGGTCAAGAGCATTACTCGATTATCGGCTATTACATATATGAGGATAAGAACAACAACTATTATTCTTGCATTCGGAGTCTACTGTGCTTTTTAACCATGAATGTACAGATACTTATTAAATAATTCTTAAATACAAAGAAGTCAGTAAATAGCTATCAAAAAATTTGCTAAATGAAGCATATGCATATTACATAGCTTTTATTCGAAAAATGGAACTAGAAGATAGAAGAAAATACATATTTTCAGTTAAACTAATTAATAACTTTTCCTTTTGACCTCGTGAACACAATTCAGTTAGTATTTTAAAATAATAATTTAAAATAATTTCATTGTGAATTATATATGTATCTTTAAACTTATACATCTTTACACATGTGTTAATCATTCCAAACTTAAAACTAAAAAAATCAAACACATCCAGACTTTTTTTTAATTCAATTTCTTTGTTTTTTTAAACTTTGATATCACTGAAATCAATTTTGTTATATTAGTATTAACCTTTATTTATGCATCTTTTTTTTTACTACCTCCAGATACATAATCTTTTTTTCCTTTTTTGTAAATCATATATAAAAACACAAGAGATAAAACATTCGCAAAAATTCTAGTTCTTTTCGGTACATTTTTGCTCAGAAAGAGTGAAAGAAAAAAAAAATCTGTTACCTTGTGATGAAAATGAACTAATATTCAGAACAAATTTCCAGACATTAGTTTCATGGTTGTAGAAAGACAATCTACAACCATGTTGTAGAAAGGCATTTACAACTTTTCTTAGAGTTTTTACAAGAGATTTATCTTCTTTTAAACCTTTAGATTACAACATCTGATGACTTAGAGCAAAATGTTTGCTAATTGAGCCTTCAAACTAGCTATAAACCTTTTATATTTGTCACCGAAGGATGATTAGCTTTTTACAGTATATCTAATTTGGGATCTAATTTTAGTGCTGCCATATTATCACAAATAGGGCAAATATTACCTCCAAAGAAAAAGGGTAGAAATTTAAAATTTTTATATTTCCGTATTGTTAGTAAAATAACTAGGTTTAGAGTATTAGATGAATGCTAAAAGTTGTGAGCTTCCGGGACACAATGATATAAGTAATTCATAATTGTTACGAATGAAAATTATAAATGAAATAAATTGAATTGATTGGTTAAAAAATGAAATGATATTCGATGCTATTTCTGTCTGAATAAATTTTTAAATAAATGAGAAACGCATAAATGAGAGAATGCATAAAATTGCTCCTATTGTTAAAAAAAAAAAAAGAAAAAAAAAACACATTTAAAAAAAAAACTGCAATACAACTTACCCAGTGGGGGTTGGCTAATTTTTTCTTATGTGTTTATGATTGTGCTCCAGATTTTTCCCTTTAATTTTCCGTGCAACCGACCCATACCAATGGCAGTGATAGAGAAAGTGAATGTGCGACCTAACAGAGTTTTGCACTATCCACGACTCTAGCAGCCTTAGGCACCTTCTAAAAAGACGGTGCTATATTACAAGGGCGGCTGACCCTACTGTTGCTTTCCTCTTTGTATGACCTTCCCGCAAAAACATTCCTACAAATTTCCTGTCTCCGACATTTTCATCATTGATGACTCTCATCAAGCTTTCGTTAACAATAAATGTTTGCTTACGAGCTGCCGGCGATTTCCTTGCGGGGACGGGCACTACTATAATGTCTCCTTTTTCGGATAGCTGCTGGCGATTTTCTTGCGAGGCAGGGGACTAAATGTCTCCTTTGGGCAGGTCTGCGACGCGTACCACGGGTTGAAGACTTCTGTCGCTCCTCTCCCCCCCCCCTCCCAGAGGGTCTGTTGTTTTGAACAAAACTGAACGTGAGAAAGTTGTCGCTTAATGAAAATATTTAGGACAAAAAAATTTTTTATAAAATTTTTTTTTTGGAAAATTCTGTTTATGTAAGTGCAGGGCTACAGTGACCTATCAGGAAGGGGGGGGGGGGTCCGGACCCCCTGGACCCCCCCCTTGGCTACGTCCCTGTCCCGGCGAAACTCCATAGACTTAACATAGGTTGACCCCTCTGTATGCTGAACGCCCTATAATATGAACACCCCAGTATTATGAACGCTATTTTAAATCCCCGTTCAATCTCTACCTCTCTATATACTGAACATGTTCACAATTGGTGCTCTGGAATTCCTTCGAATCAAATTGGAAAGCCTAACTTTATCCCAATGATAAAAGGACATGAAGGGGGAGACGGAGGGAGGAAGAAGAAAAATGATTTTCCTGGATATTCCTGCATCACATAAAGCCATTCAACTGAGCAATATGAGACTGAAGATTCTGCCCCTGAACTGTATTTCAAGAATCCGACGATTGCATCAAGTAATATTCAAGACCTTTTAGGTAAAATGCGGCTGAAAATCACTAGGAAACATTTTTACTAGTATGATAACACGAACCTTTCATGAGAATACACAATGCAAAAACAAATTAAGAAAAAAAAATCTCTCTCCAGGTATTGTAATGATGGCTGTATTGTAATATTTTATTGTTGAATGTTATGTGAAACTTTTTAAATTAAAAAAGTGAAAAGTAAATGCAAGAGTTTAGGTCCTACTAAGTTGAATTAAAAATTGCACTAGCCACCAATAAAACATTTAGCTCCTCTATCTCAGTAACTGCTATAAGCTCACTAGGCAAAATACTGACATAATACATTAATGCAATAGAATAAATATACATACATTTTCTAGCCTTTCTTTATAATAAACTCCCCCATGATCTGAACACTTTTGTTTGGTCCCATGAGTGTTCAGAATAGAGAGAGTTCACTGTAGTTACAAAACAAGAAACAGTCCTAAACTAATTTTCGAAGGATCAAGAACGTACATATATTTCGGGTTTAAATTCTATGTTTCGATCAAAAGGTACCATCAGATCGCAAAAATATCATTGTTCAATGATCTATCGAAACCGAAAGTAATCTGTTGCCAGATAGAGAACCCGTAGTGCCCGAAATAGGTATTTTTCAAACAAATTATTTATTTATTTTTTGGTAGGAAATATTATCAAAAGAAACAACATAAATCAGTGACGTACTCAGAAATTACTTTTGGAGGCGTAAATCATTGCTGTGATACAAAACGCAATTTTTAGAACTATCCCGCTGTAAAAAATTTAAAAAAAAAAAGAAAAAAAAATTGTGCCCATTACTTTGTTTCATTTTAAACCTACAGGGATAGATTTTAATGAAGTTATAAAACTGCAAAGATAAATATCATTTAAAAAATACTAAAGGTACTTACGCTACAGGAACAAAAATTCACATAAATCAAAATCGGTGAAATCTTCACTATTATAATGTTCTTAAAATCTTTTAATTACAAAAAAAAAAAAATTACTATGTAAAAATCAGTTTTAAAAGGTGCGAGTTTATTGAAATGAAAATTTTTGAACGTAATACTTTAAGAAGTTCGAGTTATTCATGTTGTTTGCTTTCCTAATATTACGATTTTTTTGTCACTCACAGATATATTTTCATGCCAAAATTGTAACTTTTCATTTATTATTTTTCATTTATTAAAAAAACTCCTGCAATATTTTATAGTTTCTCTCAAAGACTTTTACTAAAATTTATCTGAGCATTTAATATATAACGAACACTTCATTTTAACACATTTCCAACGTTCTGTTTCTCCGCCCTTCTCTTTCATCCTTTTCCCTTTTTCTAGTTATCAGAAAATAAGAGAGTCTTTTAAATGCTACGCTGTCAAAGTCCTCCCTTTCCTTCCAAATTATTACAGAACGCCTCAAATTTTGTTTTCAGGGCTCGGTTCCCTGAAAATTTCCGAAAGAGACTCTCTGAATATCTTGTTCTCCAACAACATGGGAAATTCAATAATATTCCCTTTTTGGGAATTCAATTTCAAAAAATTACTCGGCCCCTAACCAGGGCCTGATTACCTCACAGGCCAATTAGGCCTGGGCCCGGGGCCAAATCTTCCTAAGGGGCCCGAAATTACTGAAAGAATTATCCATAGCATAACAACTATACGAAAAAAATCCATGTATTTTTTAAAGTAATAATAAAAAAATAATGACTTTTTATTTAGAAAAGAACTTCCTCAAAGGAGAATTTTTATTAATTGCCAGTAGCGAAAGTACCATGTCGCAACTTCGAGTACCCCGAAGGAGATTCGTGAATGCATATAATAAATAATTTACATAGTTTTGGGCCCCCGAAAATGCATTCCGACAGGGCTAATAGAGTCTTCAAGGAGCCCTGAAATTATTGTAGGCCTGCCTAGGGCCTCAAATTTTGTTAGTCGGGACCTGCCCCTAACTCTGACAAATATCATCCGCAGTTGCGTTTTTTAGAGATTATAATTTCGAAGAAAATAAGCAGATGGAACTTCAGAGCCTTTTCTGATAACAGCATTGAAGAACGCTCTCTAGGACAATTTTGAAAAATTACCAGAGTAGAGCTCTAGTACAGCCTTTTCCCCTGACATCATTGAAGATTGTCTACAATTGTGATTTTGGAAATTCAAATTCGAAATATTGGGAGAGAGATGTAAATCAATTTGAAAATTCGATCGAGGACAATCCCTTGAGTCATATTAATTTAACTAACGTCAACAAATATGGTATATAATGCGTTTTTAAGACATTAAATTGGAAATATTTTCAGGAAAGTTTATTCGAACCTTTTCTCTCCTTAACATTCCAAAAATCTCTTAAAACACGTTTTTAGAACAAGAATTTTGAAATTTTCCCGAGGGAGGGTCCCCCGGAACCCCTCTATTTCTACGTGCTCATAATCGAGTACTGACCGACGCCTTTTCAAAATCAGAGTTTTATCACCTCATTCCTTCCATATGCAATGTATTTATTAAATATAATTGAAAATTTTGCTGGTAAAGAGAGAGAGAGATGGAAGCTCTTCGAAGCTAATTTCTTATGGTGAAAAAATTTAAGTGCCCCACCCCCCAAATTATTTTCTGGTTACGGCATAATGTGTCCCAGCTCCCCCTACTTCCACCAAGTTCCTACGCCTCTGCACTAAAGGCAACATAACATTGCATTTTCAGAATTTTGATTTCGAAAATTTATGGGAGGACAGCTACCGATTACCCACACACCTTGCTATCGTACCAAACATAATCAAAAATCATATTTCTCGGACTTCGATTGCAAACAATTTTCTCTAGAGTACCTCTTTCCCTTGTCTAACGTTGTCGAAGAGAACTTTAAAATGTGTTTTACGAAGGGAAAGCTCCTAAATTTCCATCGCAAGAAAATTTTAAATGGAGTTTTTAAAATCTTATTTTCAAAAATTTGAGAACCCCCCGAACCTTTTCTTCTCCCCCAGCGTCATTAATCATAAGCCTTATAACTTCAAAAATATTCCGAGTTAGAGCTGCCCACCTCATACTACCCACTCCCCAAACATGTCAGCATGTATCCCAAAATTGCGTTTTTAAAACTCCAATAACAAAATTTTCCGGGAGCAGTCCCAAGTGCGTTTTCAAGGCTTCAAAAATTTCCAGGGGAACGCGCGCTAAACAAAACCTTTTCCCTAGGTCTTACTACCGAATATAGCTTGAAATTGCGTTTTTTTTTATTTTTTAAATGTTTTTCGAAATTGCGTATAAAATGAAATACCGAACCCAGTGTCAGTTTGGCATGTATTTCAAAATATTAAAAATGCTCCTAGTTCTGCTCCTCCCTTATAAACAATAATTTGGGCTCTCCTGATCCTAAGAGCGCATGAAAAGTAATTGGTGGTACATATTACTATTTCATGACCAACTTGAGGGCCAATTAAACGTTTTCGAGCCCAGTTTCCCAATAGACAGAATAGGCAGCTGCCTAGGGCGGCAAATTTTTTAGGGGCGGCAGATTTTGCTTCAATCTCATTTTTTAAATTATTATTCTTGAAAATAAAACATCAGTTCTCTTTTAATTTTTCCCCAAAACAGCAGCATAACTGATCTTAACTTATCAGCGGACTTGACCGTAATTGTCGAAACCACAGAAAATGCGGTGTGACAGACTTCCGGTAATGGGAAATCAGTTTCATTTCTAGGACGGAGTACATCCCCTATATAAAACATACACTTTGATCTATACCTTCCAAGAATTTATTTTCCTTAACTCAAAGAAGGTCCTTAGCCTCAGGTAAAACAGACATAACATCTGGTTTATCTTAAAAAGACTATGTGCAGCCAGATGTGCAGCATTGGAAGGCAACTGCAAGGGCTTAGTGACCAATTTTCAATTTTTTAAATATGTATTGTTTATTGTTTATATACTGTTACGTGTTCGATGCAACTTCAAACTTTCTTTAAATGACGACATAGTTCTTGAGAAAAACACAAGATATTTATTTACAACTATGTACAAGAAATATCCTTAGCAACTGCTAAATTAACCATAGCAATTAGGCAATTATAATTAACACCATAAACTCAACGGTCCCACACGTATTCACATCAAAATACGCAAAAACAAAGCGCAGAGGCGAATACACACTTCCAGCGGAAGGCTGAAAACGAGACTCCACAGTTAAGAACTCCACAGTTGAGTGAAGACATGGATGGTGTTTTGCCAATGTTTATGGCTCTTAAGACTTCAAAGTAACTGCGTATAACAAGCATTCAACCATAATTAACATAATGTTAAAAATAAAGTGGAGGACCCCCACTTTTGGACCACTCTGTAGTTTAATAGAGATATTATGTCAATGTCAGCTTTCATTTGCTACGATAATATTATACATTAACATTTTTTCTTTATGCTAGGGTGTTGAACCACATATCCCCGAGTCACATTTTAACAAATATGGTGCTTCACATTACAAGAAAATGCTTGAAAGCATAGGATTCATCGTAAAAGTTTGCGACGACGAAAACAGAATCCATGCTTATCCAAACGAAGAAGATTGCAAAGGTAAATAAAATAGTCATCATTTATTGCTATAAAATCTAAAACTACCCCACAAGCTGCGAATCAACGAAATGCTGATTTGCAGCTATTTATGCTGTTTAAAATCCTTCTTCTCCTTCATTGTTAGCTGGGGTTGTTATTGTTACCATGTCCATAGTTAATGAACACTGGGGTGCAATATAACCTCCAGAGGTTGGACTTTTTTATTTACATACATAAGAAAACACAGATTTACGACACAATGAGGGAAAATGAACGTCCAGGGTACTGGTCAGAACCGAACCCACGACATCCGGCATTCGAAGCGAAGCTTCTACCCCAGAAAGGCACGGAGGTCCCATTACTTGACTAAAGCCCCGATTTGGAACTACTCTCAGCGAAATGTTGATTCGCAGCTACACCGTTTCATTCTATTTAAAATCCTTCTTTCTTTATTTACTCGTTCAGTTGAAGCTTCGGTTTGGAACCACTGAAGAGCTTTTGCAAGAGAGCTTTTTGAACCGCTGCTCTTGTCGAAAGGAATTAAACTTTATCCAAAGATTTTTTTTACCTCAGTTGCGTCCGAAATACCCTTATTTTTCCTTTTAAAAAGCTCACAACTTCATAGGTATTAAAAACTCCAAATCACAAATTTTTGTGGCAATCTGTAAGAAATTCTGAAAATGTATGGAGTTTTGAATCTACATGAAGCTTAGAGAAATTATTTTATAATTTTTATTTCGTTTTAAAAACATGATACACTAAGAGTTTTTTAGTTCATTGAAAATTAGTAAACACACCTTTCAGATCCATTACAGTTAAAAATACTTTTCTAAAAAATATTGAGAAATCTATTTTGGTGTGAAGCAAATATAATATGAATCTGTCTATACAAAGAATACAGCTCCAGAAATTTTACTGTATTGACCAAAAAATTAAATTCAATGAAATTTGTAACCATTTGTAAATAATTTTTGAGCGAAAATTTATATGATTTACTCTATGCAAATAGTTAATTATTTGCTAATCATTTCTGAAAAGATATTGTTACGCGTTCGTAGCAATTTCGAACTTACTTTAAATGACGACACAATTCTTGAGGAAAAACGGGAGATTTATTTACAGCTATGTACAGGAAATGTAGTTACAACTGCTAAATCAATCATCAGCAATTAAGCAAATAACAATTAAACACCGTAAACTCAACGCTTACACACGTATTTACTTCAAAATATGCAAAAACACAGCGAAAGGCAAATACACGCAGAGCCAAATACATGCTCTCAGCGCAACGGCGCAAACCAGTCTGACTTTTTATCACGCGTGGAGACTAGTGATGTTCCGGATATCCGTATCCGTATCCGTATCCGCGGATATCCGAGGGAAACTAAAGATCCGTATCCGTATCTGTATCCGTTACTTTTTTGGCGGATCTTAAACGGATCTTTTCTATTCTAAAAATAGTTTAATATTTGAATAAAAGACTCTAATTCCGTTTAAATTAGGTTTTATTCCCTATTTAATTTATAAGGGATCATTTCCGAAGTCAATTTCTACCCCCCGTCGCAAAAGAGAAGGGGTAATAAGTTTTAAAAGTGTGTATCTGTGTGTCTATTTGTGGCATCGTAACTCCTAAATAGGTTAACCGATTTTGATAGTTGCTTTTTTCGTTCAAAAGGTGACTTGCTCGAAAGTGTTCTTAGCTTGGCCTCGTTTTTGTAGAACTTTAATTACTGGAAATATTAATTAAAAACCGACTTTAACGTTTTTTACAATTATGGTAGTAAAAGTTACCCGTACGTAAAAATAATGACCCTAATTGAAAGAACGAAGTTTTCTGTGTTTCATATTTATTTGGAACTTTTAAGTTATATACAGTAGGAGCTTTAATCTTGTTAAGTAAATTTTAAATGCTATTCTCTCTAAGCCTGTACACGCGTGATTGGTAGCGATTTCATAGTCGGAAGATAAGGAGAAAAAACTCAATGATTTAAAATTTCTATCTGCTGTCAGTTAATATTTGCCAGCAATGCGTGTTCTGACCCGCGATATTCATCTCTATATGAGGTCGGCCCGCTTTGATATGTTTTTTTTAATTTTAATTTTTAACTTAATATTGTTTTTTTTTCTTGTTATGTTATTCTTCCTTTTGGTTTTTCTCGGCATCCTTCAAAAAAGTGAGACTAAATTCTTTATTCACTGTTTGTAAAGGTGTTCTCGTCTCTGCTATTTCGTCGGTTAGGGTAAGTCGGGTGGAATGGGTCAGCGCTGCATTTATGCTGAAATAAAATGCGAAAAAATATTTCTAGCCTGTCCAGAAGCAGCTTTACATTCTTGCTCCTGTATCATACATCTACCAAGCTATCTAGAAATAAGCTTACTCCCCCTCAATTTTAACGGATATGTCTTTAAAGAGTAAATCATAGTCTTGATAATATTTTCGTCGTAGATGATATTTTTTGAAGAAACAATGCCATTATCCTAACGGGAATACCTTCCGTAGCAAATTCTGCACTTGGGTAGTTGATTTGGGTAAAAACATTTTGAGATCCGTATCCGTATCCGCGGATCTTGCCACTAATGATCCGGATCCGTATCCGTATCCGCGGATCTTCTTTTTAAACGATCCGGCACATCACTAGTGGAGACTATTTATAAATCCTAGAGAAGTTTCGACAAAATTCGAAATGCTTCTCGTATTTTCTTTTTGATTCCATTCCAAATCTTGTCATTCAGAAATGGGGGGACCGTATACTTCAGTCGAATGTAAGGGGGTTGTATGTTCATTACAAGAAGCTATTTACAGGTTATGTTACCAAGATGATTTTAGATGCAAAATAATGGAATAATCGCCTAATTTAGCCAGATTACAACAAATCAGTGTTAAAAATATTACTATTTACAGAATTTGTAACAATATTCTTTTCCGTGTTCTTTTACAGTTGCTGCACTGTCAAGATGCGGTCTAACACAGTACATTCCAGAATCAATGAGAGCGGAATTCAAGGAAGACGCGTTTCAAGGACTTGTGAAATATAACGGCCGAAATAGCGAAGGCAAGCCAGTTCTGCGCTACACTAATTTGACTCTTTTGATTAAAAAACCGGAAGTAAAGGAGTCTTTGTTCTGAAGTCCAATGTTTTTTAATGCAGGGGTTCTCGGCCTGGGGACGCGCCAAATTTGGGAGGCGAAGAGGAATTTCAAGTTGTCGTGAATGTATTCTGCAAATAAAGTTAAAAAGTAAAACTAACTATAATTTAGATGCAATATACCAAACTGGCCGGTTATCATCCTGAGACTGCAGTTTTGATCTTATTAGAACTCCTCAGTCAGGAATAGTGAATAACCGAGCTGGAGGCAGATATCATCTCATTGAAGCTGAGAATGCCAACGAACCAAGTTGTTTGTTGGCACCCTCAGCTTCAATGAGATGACATCTGCCTCCAGCTCGGTTATTCACTATTCCTTACTGAGGAGTTCTAATAAGAACGAAGCTGCAGACTCAGGATGTGATAATCGGGCCATCTGGTATATTGAATGTAGTTCTGGCCTTAGCCCTGGCTTAGGGGCGGTGACTTACTGCTAAATAACTAATTTACTCAATTTTGAGGTCGCATGCAAATATTTTCGACATTATCGTCGTTTTTGAAGTTTTTACTTCAGCTTTTATTGGCATATCCCCGTGTATATGTATATTTGCTGCATTAGCAGGCATAGAGTCAAAATATCGAGCAAGGATGGACATTAAAAGCAACCTTTTTTTCACAAGTTACAACCTAACATTCAGAAATTTGTCGAGAGAAAACTCTCCTCTTGACGTTGGGAAAGTGACTGGTATAGCATGAAACCCTCACCTACATCCAGATAGTTTCAAATCTATTTGTATTAAGTTCTTTGATTTCATGTGTTCTGATGAGAATATGTTAAACATAATTTTGTATTTAGTAATATTAAATTTTGTTCACAAATTTGTCTGTATTTTAATTGAATAATCAGTTTTAGGTTTCAACTATCCCAACAAGATTCAGTTTCAAATTTTGATTGCACCCTTGTAAAGTTTTTCAACTCATCTTAGCGCCAATTACCCCTCCCTATTTACCGAAACAGAGGTAAACATTGTCAGAGTCGGAGCTCAACTTCTCAGTAGGACTCGACCGATGCATCGGCCTGGCCGATGCATCGGCGCCGATGGTTCAACAATTTAGCCATCGGCATCGGCATCGGCAGCCGATGCTAACTTGCAGGAAACATCGGCCCATCGGCCTTAAAAAGATCGAAAAGCCGATGGAATTGGCCGATGTTTTCGAAAAAAAAAAAGACCTTTACTGTTTTACTTTTTAATGCAAAGTAAAGGGAGTTATTGTTTTCATATAAAATTGTTTACTTAAACATCAGTATGAATTTCTATTTTAGTCACCCCTGAAAGAGTTTTTAATACTGCATTCAGGTACCAAACAAGTTAATTATTGCGTTGTTTCTTGCGGCTGGATGTACATATGTATCTCTTATAAGTCATAACTCAAAAATGGTAAGCTGTAGAAAGGTTAAAATTTCGCATGTGGGGGTGTGCGTACGTTCCAGCTGTGCACTTCCTTTTTTGTTTTCGATCGGGTGCTCTAAAAAGCCTATTTACTCATTTTTTTGTGACTATTAATTACTTATTTGAACACAAAACTAATATAGAGTCTCAGACTGACGATCATTTGGTGATACACTCTTTAACAAAAAAATTGACGCACCAAGAAGGAGTGATCTGATTGAGACGAAAATTGGTAGATAGGAAGACAATGCACTGAATAGTAAATGATTAAATTCTTAGAACAATTGAATAATTTATATCAGAGTTGCAGTAACAAATTCAATAAGGTATTCACCCGCCTCTAGCCTACATACAAACTGAAGCACGGCGTGGGAAACACCAATAAAGTTCCCGTAGGTTGTCCTGCGGTATTTCCGGCCAAATTTGCTCCAATTGTCAGACGAGGTTATCAACATTCCTTGCCAGATGCAATCGCCATCCCATCATATCCCAGATTTGCTCGATGGGAGAGAGATCTGACGATCTGGCAGGCCACGGAAGAGTTTGACAAGCTTGCAAACAATTCATAGCAACACATGCCGTATGTTATCTGGCATTGTCCTGCTGAAAACCAGCCGAGGATACTACAAAAGGAACGGCAACAAAACAGGACTTAGGATGTCGTCAACGTACCACTGTGCAGTAAGTGTACCTCTAATTACGACCAAAGGGGTCCAGTTAACAAAGGAAATGGCACTCCAGACCATAATGCCTTGTTGAGGGCCAGTGTAGCGTGCAAAAGTGAAACCAGGATCCCTCCTCTGCCCTGGGTGTCTCCAAACACGTCTTCGATGATCGTCATGACACAGTTGGAAGCGGGATTCGTCGCTAAAGACTATACATCTCCAGTCGGCACCATTCCAACCTGATCGAGCCATGCACCACTGTAATCTGGCTCGGCAGTGTGTAGGCGTCAGTGGCAGGTGGCGTAACGGTCGGTGCGAGCGCAGATTTCGTTGTCCCAACCGTCTGTTAATGGTCATGATGGACACTGGTGTTTGGATTGAATGTCTGATGGTCCATAGAGATGAAGAAAGCGCTGTAACAGGTGATCGGACAATCACGTCATCACGATCTGTTTTGACCATAGGTCGACCGCTAACATCCTGACGCTGAACTCTGCCATTTTCCTTCCGTTCTTGCCAGTATCTTCGAATCGCCGCATCGTTTCGCCTCAAATGACGAGCGCTTCTCCGATTTGACCAACCGGCCTCTTTCAATACAATGATATGACCTCGTTTAAACCCTGACAGTTGCTGGTAATGAGCACGAACCATGCGGCGAGGCATTTTTAAGTTGTTGAAAGGTAATCTGAAACGCAATCAAACCGAAAGTTTTAACAACTGTTGAAGAACTGCTCTTTATAAACATCTGCTGGATGCGCAGTTTCGCTGCGCTGGAGATCAAACTATTCATTCATTGGACACGAAATTTTAATCATTTGCACATCTGGTCAAAGCAATCACGCATACAAAATTTCAAAGCAATTGGATGATTGCTTCTTGATGCGTCGATTTTTTTTTGTTATAGAGTGTATATTGCCAAATTGGAGACCATGGAAACAAATATGAGATGGCAAAACCGGTTTTTGTGTCATTTTGTTAGATTCCCGTTGAACCGCCGGTAATTTTTAGAACACTTGCGTGCCCCCCTCCCCCTCCCTGTATTTCTGAAATTAAACTCTAGTTGCACTTCCGAGTTGTTTAAAACCAACACCATTCAAAAAATTAGATATTTTTATTTTTTTTCAAACTTAATCTATTGTTTAGGAAGAATTTACAGCATTACTGTAAGAAATTAATTAAAGACGCTTTGAATGGTGACATAACTCTGAAATCAAAGGGACTTCTGATTTTTTTCTTCGGAAGTGCTGAAGTCGACTCAGAAACTCTTCCGAAGCGTTGGTGGTAGCGGTTCTGTACTAAACAAATGAGGCCGAAGTTGATAACGAAGTTTAATGTTGTGAGTTAGTTCAAACTTAGTGGGTGCCCACCCCCCTCGCCCCTCCCTCGTCGTTTCAAGCATTTCTTACATATTTAGCGATTATTTATTTTGCTCAAGAAATGTCATTTTGGGTATTTCTCATTCTTGTTTCATTCTTGTTTCCACATTCTCATCTTTATTTCGTAATGCGCCATCTTTTTTGCATCATTTATAGCGATCGATTTTTTTCTATTGTAAGTAATTATTTTCATGTATTTTTATAAAATCCATGAACGAGTTATTTTTGTTTCATCATATTTTTAATAATATGTTATAGAAAAGTTTCAAGGATTTTCTATTAAGCAATTTTTTAAATTTCAGCAAATTATTGTTAAATTGAAAAATTTAATTTGAATTTGTTTGTAGTGCTTCATAAAAGATTTTAAACAATAAAATTGTTCAATATTATGTGTGCAAACATCAGATCAAGTAGTATATGTATACAGTTATTATTAACTTGAAGTAAATATCGAGTTGGTTTATTGTAGCTGCGTTTTAAGAACCTCATTTTCATTGCTATTTCTTTTTTCAGAAAAATTTACTTCACTGTTATAGCTTTTACGAAAAATGCAAATTTTTCTATTCATAAATTTTAAATAAGTATGAAAACATTCCTATTATGATTTAATATTGTAATTTATCTGTTGCCTTTTTTATTTAATTTCATGACTAAAAAATGTCTACGTGCAATCTTTCCGCTTTAATTGCGTAATTTGTTGACGGTTTCATATTTTTATTCTTAATTTTTTTTTGAATGATTAAACAACATAATTTAAAGTTTTTTTTAACTATGTGTACTGTACATAATCCATACATTATTAAAATATTGCTGAAATCTTAGTTATATTTTCAATTAAAAAAAACAAAAAAAAAAAAACAAAAAAAAAAAAAAACAAATCAGTTGGTTATTAAACAGTGTCTTTGTTTTTCTTCCCCCCTTTTTTTTTGGCTGTTGTTCTTTATCTATCATCATACAACAGTCAGAAAAGAGTAGCATAACTACATCCTATATAGATCGTACGTAGTACGATCCAAAATTTCGGGGACAAGTTGTATAAAACTTTACCCAGAATAGTTTACCGAAAGCACATCTACCTTCAAAGGGTCACCTTGAGGGACTCTGTACTTCTGCCAGTGTTCATAAAACTTTTGGAAACACTCCTGGAAGCCTTTTTCGCAACCTACTATGATACAGCTTTATCTTCTCCTGACGGAAGAAAGCGGCGTCCATGCAAACGTTTTTTTGCTGGGAACAGGTAAGAGTCACACGGAACTAAGTCCGACGAAACGTTACGTTATTTGTTTGTCATATCAGAGCGTTGAGCAATCAAACCATGCATCCTCAACATGAAAGTCGCCTTCTTCCCTACGATGAAGTTAAAGCAGCAACGCAAGATGCCTTACAGGAGGTTGCGAAAAATGGCTGCCAGGAGTGCTTCTAAAAGCTATACGAACGATGGTAGAAGTGCATAGTCGTTCAAGGTGATTATTTTGTAGATATGTGCTTCGGTAATGTGAACTATTCAGGGTAAGGTTTTATATTGCTTGTCCTCGAACTTTTAGATCATACTACGTATGTATGAGTTTTCAACTTACTTCTGAGGGGACGCAAGTTTACGCGTATGAAGACATCAGAAGAGAACTGGCGATAATTAACTGAGGAGGTGTTCAAAATGGATATTTTGGTCATCTATATGTTCTTTGTTCTTTGGTACATATGCGTGTACAGATGTGCCGAAAATACTTGTGAAGTTTAAATTGGGTGATCGTAAAATAGAAATTAGTCGAAGTTTGATTTTTTTTTTTTTTTTTTGATTACAAGTCCTTATTCGTAGAAAGGAAGTAAAGTGAAATGAATAAATGGTCCTTTAAATCCCTAACAATTTTATCAATTTATGTCCGTTAGATTTTTTTTTTTTTTTGCCATCGGCCAAAGGCATCGGCCATCGGCAATCGGCCATTTGGAGGAAAACAATCGGCCATCGGCCATCTTTGAACAATCGGCCAACAATCGGCATCGGCCCATCGCCCAAAATCGGTCGAGCCCTACTTCTCAGAGTCTCACACTATTGATCACATATGGTGGTTTGATGGGACGGGAGCATGAACTCACATCAGTGTTCAAAGGGGTGCAGAGTCTGAAAGGGGGATATTTCGATAATTGGGAATCTGGCGCGGTCATCTCATTTTTGGTGTTAATAATTTTATTTTGGTAGCCTTGCTGATTTATAGTAACCCTATGTGAATAGATGTTTCCGGTCTCTTTGTTTAGATTTGCAAAGAAAAATACCTCTCGCGCAGGCGCTGGAGCCAACAATTGACGCCAATAAATAAAGATCGCCAGATTCCCAATTATCGAAATCTACCCTCTGAAAGGTTGGGAACCTCTGCTGGTTAAATTCTTGTTGCACACGAGTCACTTCAATGATTGCTGCTGTCACTTCAAAACACTCGCCGTTAAATCCCGGTTATCACAAATTTGCCATTTCAACTGCGCTTGCGCGTGAACTTAGCTGATTTCAAAAATCTTGCTAAAATTAATTACAAACATTTTAAATTTGCTAATAAATATGAGATGGCAACAGATAAAAATTAGAAATCACAAAGCTTTCTCTGATTTAGTTTTTAGGTCTCGGTAAAGATTGAGTTTTGCGTCTTAATTATTAATGGATTCGGAGTCTGATTTTTCTATCAAAAAAGGCCCTTTTCAGGGCCAAATTTTTAACCTCAGAAGAGCGTACTAGAATTGCAGCATCACTTCTAATACAATGCCGAACCCTCAATCTAAATAAAAATGTATAATACCAAGGCTTCACTTGATACGCGTCATATCAGGCTCAGTCATTTCAATAAAAGTTGTAGTATGAAACCAATCAATCAAACTAAAAACCTGGTCAGACTCCAGCGACATTTGTTGGATTTTAAGGCAACATTAACAATATAAACATCAGATAACTTTATTTTTAAAGTGAATATTCAAAATTGAGTTCAAGAGTGTTTGATTTAATTTTAAAGCGGATTTTTTTCTTCTTCAAGAAAAATGTTTGAAAAGCTGTTTTAGGTTAAAAGTGAAAAAATATGTAACTTTTTTTTCAAGAAATATTAAGTTTCAAAACAAAATCACATGAGTATAATAAGCTAAGGAAGGTGTTTATCTAGTACTAATTAAATTAATATAAAATTCTGTTAATTAAAAAATTTTTGTGATAAACTATTCCATTTTTCGCATGAAGCATTTTCAAAATTTTTTGAGTGATGTAACTACAAAGCTTCAATAAATATAAATATGAGTTAACAATATTGAATATTGATCCTGTCTTATTTATTTTAATTTATACATTAATAACAATTTCAAATGAGCGAAAAAGAAGTTTGCTGTTTGAAAACGTATGTGAATAAAATGTTTTGGTTATGCTGTTTTTTTGGGGGGGGGGGAAGGGGGGGCTAATTTTTGTTTTAAATTTATAAAAAAGTTCATTGAAAATTTTGTCCTGAATGATATTATGCGCAATATCATAAAAACAAACATAACATCTTACGCACGAATCCATACTGTTTTTTAAACATATGAACTATGATCAATAAATGTTTTTAGTTTTATTATGCAAGAATTAATTACATATGCTTCCTCAAGCACAACTGATAGATATATTTATGGAAACATTCAAAAAGCTTTTAGATTTTTTTTTTTAACTTTAAAGTTGAAGTTAAAATCAGTTATTTTTTAAAGACATATTCTAAAACTGGTGAATAACTCAATTTGATATCTTTATTTTTTCACAATAATAACTAACAAAATGCACCTAAAATGCACAGAGATACAATTATTTTAAGAGAAAAATATGTAGAAAACCTATCAAATAAAATTTTATCCATTAAACTGATCGTTAGTATCGATCATTCTGCATTACAATTTATGTCTTTAAGGAGAACGTTGTATGTTAAAGAACAAGAAATTTAAACCATTTAAAAGTACATTAAAACAACAATGAGTTGACCAGGAAAAACATGCCAATAAAAATTTCAAAAAATGAAAAGATGTCAGCTTTATATTTAAAGATTTTTACATATACCTATTTTCCAGCATTTAGAAAAAAAGCATCATTATAGTAAAAATTATTGAAAAAATTAACATACGTGAAACATTTGGCGAGTTTTAAAATTTTTTTTCCAAATTATATAATTTTCTAAATTAAACAGTATTAAAAAGCACCCACGTTACGGTAATCTAGTCGAAGATCAATTAAAGTGTAAAATAATTTGCCAAATAAATATACCAATTAATTAAAAATAAAAATTCCATTGAAATGTTAGAAGAATAAACATTTGCGGCAACAATTTTAGCAATAGAAAAAGTTTTCGCCATGTTCGCGCCGAGATAATTACCGCATGATTTTAATGTGAGTATTAAATGGCAAGAAATATAATGTTGCCAATTTTTTGTCAAATTTTCTGACGCCAAAAGATTACATATATGTGCGTCATGATGCATTTCAAATCTGGGCGATTACTTTTCATTTTATTTGTTGTCCCCATATTTTTTTTTTGGTTTTAATAAAATGAAGCTTTTTTTTTTTTTGAGCAATCACGATTGCTTATTGCTTTCATTTGACTGTTTTTGGCGTGCTATCATTTTTCCCACCGGCGCGGCGCCTCCCTCTGCCAGCACCACCCGTCGCGTCGGCCGACCTCACGATGCTGCTCCTCTAGCGAAAAGGTTGCGTCCATATCCTACACACACACGCATACATACACGCACCAACACACACGCACACATACACACACATACACAACACCACCATACACACACATACCCCTACACACATACACAAACACATACACGCATGCATACAGACACCTACACATACACACAACTGCCCACACATTCATGCCTGCACACAGACACAAACACATATGCTTACACACACATACACATACCCCGCCCCCACGCACACAAACACTCATACACACAACTACCCACACACTCATGACTGCACACAGACACAAACACACATGCCTACACAGATACACATACCCCCCCCCACACACACATACAAACACACATGCCTACACCAGATACACATACCCCCCCCCCCACACACACACATACAAACACACACTCGTGATTGCGAAAAACATAATTTGAATTCAAGGTGACAAAATTCAAATTAATTTTTTTTTTTTTTTTTTTATTGTCAAACATAGTTTGTTTAGCGGATCATTCTACATTTTACTGAAATGTCGTTACTTTTAAAATCGTTTCGTGTCTCGTTTCATTTAATAGGAGGATTATGTAATAAATCTTTGAATGCCTTTCGATGATCTAATTTATTTATTTGTCGAAACAAAATGCTATTTTGTCTTTTTCTTGGATTTTTAATCAAAACGAAGTAAAATAATTCGCCAAATAAAAAACGAGCTTTTAAAATAACATCAGAAATCTTATTAAAATATTTTGCCAAATCAATTTAAGTTCTCCATCACTGTGTGACATAATCAGCTGAATAAGTTAACCGAGTCATAAATAGAAATTGAAAGTGTGTAATTTTTTAAAATAAGAAAAAGGAGGGTATAACTTTGATATACCCCAGAAAAAATTACGCGCCAAATCTGGCCCTCCCTACCGACTTTTTAGGGTTGCTGTTTCTTATTTTTCTGTTGCCAATTTATGTTTTTTCAGCTTTTAGGTTTTTTCCGTGGCAAATTTAGTATTTTCTTGTATTTTGTACCATGAGTGAGAAAAAAAAGTCGCCAAATTTTCGATTTGGGGGGTATACCAAAGTAGTTCCAAAAGGAGCAATCATAACATGGTTATGACGATGCAAGCTTTACTTTTTAATTTTCGCCGACGATGATGTAAGTGTAATATTTTTCAGTTTTCGCCAAGGTAGAGAGAAAACTCACTAAGTCAAGCGACGTGCCTAAAACGAAATAGTATCCAAAGAGAAAATATGTATTGCACTCATACCGATATTGTGAAATAAAATGATTATTGTTAAAATCTTGGCGATTATGCCATTAAATACCTCTTTTAAATGTGCAGTAAAAGACAATATAATTTATAAACAGCAATTATTCCTTCCTAGAAGAGTAATGTTTAAACAGTTCTCGATATTAACTCAGCTTAAATGTCTCAAAAATGTTAGACGTAATCCCAGGGCCCGACTAACTAAACGTGAGGCCCAAGGCTCACAATGCTTTGAAGGCGCCCTTGTATTCATCACTTTCAATCAAAGCGAAATAATGTTAAAATAATGTTTAACATTTATCCAAAAGATTAATTTGATTATTTTCACAAAAATACATGATTTTTCATTGCGATTCATAAGTTTTTAAAAACATTTTGGCCCCTACGGAAGAGGGGGCCCCAGGCCCAGGCCTAAGATGCCTGTGCGGTAATCAGGCCCTGCGTAATCCCAAAATAATTCAAAACGTATTTATTTAATTTAATTTAAAATAAGACATAAGCTTCAAGGATGAATCCGTATACTTTGCTAGAAGCGAAGACAATGGGAAATAGTTGAATATTGAGTTGGGACCAGCTTTACCTGAAAAGAAAAAAAAAATTCCCCTGAAAAACAGAACTGATAAGCCGTTCCGGCATCAATTCGCCCTGTACTACTCGTCGGTTAACCATATCAATGAAATTTTACGTTAAAGATAGAAAAAAACCTCCCTTTTAACAGCAGAAATTATACGTTAACTAATGTAAACAAAGGATCGCCCGGTTATACTACAGCGCACTCTTGCGGGCAAGTCGGCGCCTTTGATCTTTTGAGAAATGACTGATAAGACGCGCATCTAGTGAAGCCTTGATAATACTAAGCTGTTTACGCCTAACGTAAAATATCTGCAAAAGACGGATATCTGTTTTTTTATTCCAATCATTTTTGAAGTACACCAACGTAGTTTACCTTTATCTTACTACTATTATATATGCGAAAGTTTGTCTGTATGGATGTATGGATGTGTGGATGTTTGTTACTCTTTCACGCAAAAACTACTGAACGGATTTTGATGAAACTTTACAATAATATAACTTATGCATTAGAATAACACATAGGGTAGTTTTCGTCCCGTTATGGGGGGCAAAACCCCCTTGGGGGACGATAAAATACAATTTTCGTATAAATTCTCTAATAAAGGGATGAAAAAATACATGCACATAGTTACATTATATGTCCATCGAAAGCTCTGATTTTTCTGCTGAAGATGGCACCTATTCGAAATTTCTAAATAGAATAAAAAACGAGTTAGGAGCTTTTTAGTTCCATGAATGTAATTAATGGTTTTTAATACTATTTATGCTGATTGAACACTTACTCATTATCTAATCAATCAGCAGATCGCCAAAATTTTTGCAGAAAGATTTCCGTAGCTGATGCATTTGGCAGTTTTTTTCAACGTCGCTGTTTTTGAAGCCGAAGACTACGTCATAATGTTTCTCAGCTTTCACCATGTAAACAAAATATCGCCAATCAAAGAATCTTTAAAAAACTTTTTTTACTGTTTTAAATAATCCAGCAACTAAATTAGGCAAATCCATAAACAGCACAAAAACTTCCATTAATTTTCCTTTTTGCACAATGTCAAACAATCGCCAAATTTTACTACTTATTTTGGAAACATTTCGGATGAAACTCTTTAGCGCCATTTTATGGCGACCAAAAGTATGTCAGCACCTGGCGATAATATCTCAACGAAAATTAATATCATACCGTTTTACAAAGTAAGGAAAGAAGGGGGAGCGTCATCGAAGGTATCCCAAAACGATTCAAGCAAATTCGGTAAAATCGCACCAAGAGCCCAAATTGATTGAAATTTCCCAAAATAACTAAAGCAAGTATAAGGGAATTACGAGCGCGGCTATATTTTTTTTTTTAAACTTCGTAATTCAATAGCCATACAGAGAAGGTTTTAGACTCCATGTTAAACAAAAAGTATCAAGAGATTAATCTTTTTAAACACGAGAAGATGAATTTCATGTTTTGGAAATTTTTATGTGCTTAAATATAGTGCTTTCGTTTCTAAATCAATGTTACTTTGTTCTTTATACTTATTGCTATTTTAGTTTTATGGGTAAGGTAGAAACTTGATTTTTAATCACGTCAAAAAGATGTGTTTTAAATTCTTTCACTTAAAACAGAAAACAAAAGCAAGTAACGATTTTTTCTCATAATTATTACTGACCCAGGAAACGCCAGGTATTTTTTCTAGTTATCTCATAAAATGGTAAAATTACGGTAACCGGGTCGCGTTGGCGTATTTTTTCAAAACCAGCCAATTTTGCCACCTACGACTCAATGTAAACAAGGTGCTACAATGTAAACAAAGGAAATCATCCAATGAGGGTAGGCCCAAAGAAAAGGGGCGGAGCTTCGGATGGCTCAAACTATCACCTTGGGAACTAGAACTGTTGATTAAATTTTTTCTTTCTTTGATCGTAACCGTAAAGAAAAAAAAAGGGTATATTAGGGTGTCTTTATTTATATGGGAATTTTTTTTTTTTTCAGAATTTAACAAGTGACGCCCCCTAGTTTTGTGACACTATAATAAAAAGTAATCGGTGCAAAATTTGAAGTCGATCTGTCAATAATAACACGTGCCCCTAGGACGTTGAACTTGAAATCTTTTGATAATTTTCCCACAAATCTTCTAGTTTTTACTTCAGACCCGAGACCCCGTACATCGTTTCTCCTATGTTTGCAAAATATTTTTGCATTGAGGTAGCACTAAAATTAATCTATTTAATTACATCATATCGTCTAAAGATTTTACATTGAATAAGAATGAAATATTGCTTTAGAACTTTACCTTAATCGTACGCTTTTCTCAATGTATCTCAATTGTGTGCATTTTTTTCTGATAGTCTTGGTTTGTCTGTAAAATACTAAATTGCTTTTGTGACTCATATTTGGTAAATTGAATGTGAAATTCTTCGATTAATTGTGTTCCTCTTTCAGTGGTATCATTCACAACTTTCAGCATTTTAACGATATATCTTCCCTTTAAATAACTTCCTTCATTTTGCCATGAATCAGGATCAAATAGGAAAACATCTTTTGGTGTTTGTAACTTATCAAACAGTTTTATTGACTTGTAATTAATTCTATAAAGAGGTAGATCTTTACTAAGAAAGTATTCCAAATCATCTACTGTTATTTCAAATTTTTTATACAGTCATCAGACACGTCTTCCTATTCAGCAAGCATTTTTTTGAAGTAGTCTTTTCCTATCTTCAAAGTTAATTCCTTCATCCAATACGGACAAAGCTACTAGTTCATCCCTAAGTACCATAAGTGATTTATGAATTTTTCAATCACTGCTTCTGCTGCATGTTTATCATCATTTTGTACGCTGCAGGTTTTTTAGACATTAGGCTTTATATTAATTTAAAAGGCCTAGAATGGGTGGCTGCGAAAAACTATAACTTCATACAACATTTAACTGTAAAACAGCATTTACGGGCAATCTCTTCATTCAATTTAAATTGCTTTCTAAATATATAAATTTTCAAACAATAAATTCCTTCTGCCACCGATCTGGCTCACAGATAAGCTCCAGGTTGCCGAAAACATATTCTTGTAGGAGGGAGGACTTCACCAAGAAATATTGTTACACGTTATGAGAATTCTCTGTAATATTAATTCCGTTTTCTACGAACACTAATATGTCATCAAATTCTTGTTTTAGAATTTAAGTAGTATGTGTACTTTTTGGATTTTGAAGCGCTTAAATAATGGAATATCGAGTCTAGAACTAAGAAAGGCAAGAACTTCTTTAAAGACACTCTGCAGTACGATTTCAAGTGCATGATGATAGCAATACAAATGCAATATGTCGCCGTTTCAGCTTTTGCTCTAAAAAATTACATGCACAATTTATACGGCCGGTATTGTAAGCCGCTGTATAAAACACTACAGCTTGAACAGTTAGCAATAAAGAGCAATCATCTAAGATATCATATACAACTGAAGAAATATCTCAGAAATTCTGAGTAGCTGTTCAACATTGGAACCTGAAGCTATCATGGTAAGCCTATCGGCGTTTTTTTTTTTTTTTTTTTCAGTTACATCTGGATTTAGCTTTGTATCCCAGGGAATAACTAAAAAATCTAAATTTAAATTCATGAAATCTGATTTTACCTCTCGAAGATTTTCTCGCGCTCTCTTAACTAGATGGATCATCCTGTGGTAGAAAAGTGATTCCTTTTCAACCAACGATCGTCCGCCATTTGTAGGGCAAGAACTTTCCACCGCGCATCACATAAGCTTACTATTGGTTCGTTTTCCGCAATTTTCTGGGATTTTTCTGTTTTAAAATAGTACTTTCAGTGAAAGATTTTTTTTTTTAATTTGAAAAAAAAAAAAAAAAAAATCCTCAAAAACATTTTTCTGTTCGAAACTAACTACTGGAGGTAATTTCAAAACAGAAAATAGATTTCGCATCTTCTTAATTTGTAACTCATTCGTCATTCGGAATTATGCGAAACATTAAAGTATACTTTTGTCTTTAACGAAAAATTAATTTTTGGGTAACGGATAAGTCAGTTTTAATCACTACGAGAATTTTTTAGGCTGCATCTCGTATATCTTGTGTTAATTCTCGCATATTTTCAAATGAAGGGATTTTAAATTAACTCGGATATATCTGTGAAGTTTACTGCATAAAATTTGCATTTCATGGGTAAATTTATATGTACTTTTGGTTAGTAATAAATTATAAATTTAAGAAATCAAAATTGATATTGAATGGCTTTTAAAGTCATGATAACATGTTTAATTACTCGTAATCAGAATATGTACTTTAAATTGCAAGAAGTAAAATTTACAAAATATTTTTTTTGAACAAAAATGGCATAAGGTACATAGATTTGTAAATCTCACATCCACTTTCGGATCAGAATCAATAACAAATATTATGAAATAAAATAATATTTAACACTTGCAACTAAATTGTTGATAAAACACGAAAATTTGCTATTAATTCTCTATTATGTGCAGTTTTTAATGGTGACAACTTTTCAACTCTAATTTTTGATTGATCTAAAAGTTTTATGTCCTTAAAAATACAAAAGACTAGTTTTCGAGCGGTATCTGCCTGCATGCGTGTGAAAAATGTTATCCATTTCTCACTAAAACTTGCTAAATTTAAACTTTTCTTAAAATTACGAGAGACCTACAAACTTCATATTTCGGTTACGGAGTCACGAAAGCAAAAAATTTACGAATCTAGACACATGCTGCATGTTAACTCTTTCCATTGCTACTAAATCATCAATATTTTATCGTTATTACACTATCGTATGGTTTCCTAGTATCTTTGAAACTTAAAGTTGAAGCATTAGTTATCGTTATATTGTTCTAAAAGCTAGTAAATTGCATAAAACTATACGTAATCAGCTTATATGTTAACTTGTTAATTGTTCATGTTTTTCTTAAAGCAAAATTAAAATAAAATGCTGTTTGGTATAAGTTTATTTATGCTGTTTTATCAGTGGCGGATCATCGCATAGGCGCATGAGGCGATAGCTGGGGCCTCCAGAAAAGCAGGGGGCCTCGGAGCTGCGAAGTGGCCTATCCTTAAAACCAAAATTTTTTGTTTTGAGGATTTGCCGCTGACAGCCATAATTTTGAGTGGAAAATGCCCAAAACTCATGAAAATTGATATTTAATCATGAATTTTAGGTGTGGGGTGATTGCTTCCAATAGGGCACCCTGAGACTTAGGGGGACCCTGGCTTCAGGTGCCTTTGTTTGGATTTTCCCTGGAGTTTGGATTTTCCACTTTCTTCCCACAATTTCAGCATAAAATTGTGTTTGTAAATGCTCGACAAAATTATTCTGATAAAATGCACAGTTAGTCTTGCTAGCAAGCCCGGATCTGTGTACGGAGTAGCCCGACAGAGTTTTTGCAGGGGCCCCCAAAATTTAAAGATCTGGGCCTACTTCCTAGAAGAACTTTTCCCGTTCCAAGTATAGTCCTGGTTCCAAGTAGTTCTTTGACCACTTATCAATATAGTCGGCTTCGTCTGAGTAAGGAGTATGCATCTTGTTTTAAAAAAGCACTATTGATATACACATGATAATATTTGCTTTAATTGGGATAGTCATATAGTTAGGAAGTGTAGAGAGGGGTGAGGCACCCCCCCCCCCTTTCCCAAACAAATGATAACCAGTCGTTATTTTTGTGTCAGTATAGACACGTTTAGTGTGACGTCAGGGGTTGCCAGAAACACGGGGAAGTTTCCAATCATGCCGTTGCTATGCGCGTTGCTAAGGGAGAATCAGCATAGGATCTTCGTAGGAATAGGGTTAGAGCGATGTTTAATTGATAGTTTTTTGGCAATTAAATGGTCTAAATAATTTTTTTAGTGGTTTCAAGTTACATATAAGCCACCTGTAGACATCATTTGACGAGTATCGATAATTTTTACATGTGAATCGGGTTAAAATTCGGCAAAACATAGAATTATGTGGAATACAAGTGTGTTTTCTCGAGTTATACACTCTTCTTATTGTTATTTCTTTTTCGTTGGGGGAGAGGGGGACAGGTCCGACATTTGAGAGGGTCAGGAGAGGTATTGCCCCTCTCATGCCTTTTGGAAAATAACTGTATTTCTATAAATTTGGCGTAATTTTTGCTGTTTTTCGACGCAACATACTCGTACATTGACTTTTTCCTTTTTGCACGTACCCTTCTAGGAAATTTGAAATATCATGACTTGGGGGGGGGAGAGATTTTTCTTTCAAAGTTTAGAGCGAAATTTAATAATTATTATTTTTTTTAGGAAGAGGAGAAGTTTTAATTGAATTGTATGCATTCTTTTCTTTAGAAGACGAGAGACCATGTCAGCCTAGTCAGCGATACCTGGAGGGGGGGGGGAGAATTTTTCTGAATTTGTTCCAGTAGTAATGCATATTTTAATGAAACTCCATTCCTTCGGGCTCTTTGGGGGAAAGGGAGAATTGCGTGTTTTCTACAAATTGTCACGAGTATTTTAATCATTTTTTTTTGTATTCCAAGGCGGGGGATTTTTACTTTACTCTACTTGTTATACATATTTTTTGTATCAATATACATAAATATACATTGAAAATTTCAGTTTGTTCTACTATTTGCAATGCATAGTTCAATTAAATTCTTTTTTTCTTCGGGGAGAGGGGATATTTCTTCTTGCTGCACGTAATTTTAAGTAATTGCTCTTTGGGGGGGGGGGGGGGACAAGGATATACATATTAGTTTTTTTCTAGGTTCAATGGGAATTTTATCAACTTCTTCAAGCTAGTTTTTATTCCTATTCGGAATAGAGCTCAATTGGAGTTTAACTTAAATTACGTGTGTGTTCTCGCAGAAGAAAAACTTTTAAACTAAAATATCCCAATCAAACTCGCATTAGAATAAGGACAATGTAACCTAACATCCCCCCTCCCATTCGAAAAAAAAAAAAATTTCAATGCAAACAAGCATCAGAATCGAGAAAAGCGAAAAATTCTCCTTCCCCAAACAAAAAATTACTTATACCATTAAAAAGAAAAAAAAAATCCCGCCCGAAGAAAATAATTATAATCAAATTCTTAGAAAACTTTAAACGGGATTCAAAAAAAAATATCGTCATTTCAAATTTTTCTGCAAGGGGGGGGGGTTAAATCATATACAGTAAATGCATATTGCATCGAAAGACAAAAAAATGCGCAAAATTTATAGAAATACAGCAATTTTCCGAAAGTGGGGGAGGGGGGCAATGTCTTTCCAGACCCTCTCAAATGGCGGAGCTGTTCCCTTCCACCCAAAGAAAAAGAAATAACAATAAGAAGAGTGTATAACTCCAGAAAACACACTTGTATTCCACATAAGTCTATGTTTTGCCGAATTTTAACCCGATTCACATGAAAAATTAGGCCAAAAAATGGCCAAACCCAAACATCCAAAAAAAAAAAAAGTGAAACCTGTTGCAAATTACTTCTTACCCTTCCAGCAAGAAGGGGTAAAAAGTCCCAGCACTTTGCGCGTCGGGTTTTGGGGGGAAGGGGGGGGAGACGAAATAGTCCTCTATTTAAATAAAAATAATTTCTATTACTTAAAAAAAATTCTGAAACCTCGCAGAAACCACTCTATAATAGTAAAACAATAAACTCTCACATAAAAAAATTCTAATTAACCGGGGTGTACAGGCGGGGGGGGGATGGGGGGGTGTCCATGGAGCAGCTTTGCGTCATTGGAATTTTTAAGGCAGTTTTTTCAAGGGGTATTTCTTTCTTTATTGAGGACTTTTATTCTTGATGGGTACTCCGTCACACTTAAGGGGTGCGCCATCGCTTTGAGGGGGGGGGACCCTGAATTTACATTCTAAAATCACAGTGAGTGCACATTTGCAGTGAAGTTCACGAAAAAATTTCCCTGACTTAAACTTTTCCGAAGTACAAAATGCCTCACAATGATATGGTAATGTCAGAATGATAATTCTAAAAGATCTAAGCGAGCTCAGTAACCAAATTATTTGTGACTGGAGTTATTAAACTGTTTAGAGCGCTGGAAAAAAAAATCCTGTGCAGCATAAAAAAAGTCCAAATTGACCAAAGTTTCCCTACTTCTTCTTGATTAACTTTCTTCAACTTTTCTACAATCTTTTGCTATCACCGTAAGGGTGGGACAAACCGGAATTGCCAATAGTGAGACGGGCAATGCTGCAATTCTGCACCCTCTAAGTCGGTGGGGGTTCTCATTTGCAAACACCAAGCTACCTCTCTTTTACGCAGCTGGTTGTGTGAATTATGCTAAATATGCGGACATACACTTGCAACTCTATCTGAAACTTTTGAGTACATCATGCGATAAAAAAAATTTGATCACATCAAACATCAGCTATCCATCGATCTAACGCAGTGACAAATTCAGGTGGTCTAGAACCTGTAGTGATTCAACGATAGAACAAGTCTTGATGAGAGCAATGAGCAATACATCAACAGAATGCTAAATATTTACACCTTTGTGTCTCCCAGTTTGGAAATCTCAATCCGTTTCTAAAGACCCAGAAGTTTCTTCCCTCTCAAGTTGGAATGGGTATTGCTCGCTGATGATAAGGTGAGTTGCGATAAGACCTTTAACGTTCGGGTAGTAACATCAAATCATATTGAAGTCAAACAATTTTGTGGCATTTCTTTGTAAAGGAGGTAAGCAGTTATGTCTTTAGCTTCTGTTACGAGAGTAGTTACTATCTGTAAAGATGTGTAAGCCCAAACCATCTTTTACACCGAATGGTATGAACAGTAAAGATGGAATAACAAATTGCTAAAAACTTCTGGTACGAGTTATGCGCTGATCCTCCATCAGTATTCGATGAATCTGGTTTCAGAAGGAAAGAAATCCTGTATCGTTAAAGTACTATTATCTGAAGCAAAAGGTTCATCCAAAATCACAGAACGAACAGCTGGTGTCATATATGAGGCAGTGAGAAGCAAAGGGATGTAAGTGGACATTTTCAAGTTTTGAATAAAACGCGTTTAAAGATAAGATCCTAGGTAGACTTTCATTGATTTTTTTTCTAAATCATGCTGTATAGAAGCAACTACCAGGTCTACTAGGACCATTTCTTGCCCTAAGATATAGGAGAGGTTCAACCATTTGTACTGGTTATCTCCAAATTTTTAATTTTGCTCTTTGCTTCTCACTGCCTCATACGTAATAGAAGGGAAGATAACCGCTTGAACATATTTTTGGTAATGATATGTAAGTTTCAAGGAAATATGCCAGCAATGCAGCGTGTAGGTCACTTGTAAGTATGGGAAAGCTAGTGTCATTTTTGATGGGTGTAAAGAAAGCACCACAGAAACATAAAGGAAGTCCTATTACAACAGCCAAGCCTTCTGCTCTAGAAGACTTTCTGCGTCTCAAATCTTGTGCTTGCTCTGAGGGGCTCATTGGACATAGTGAATGTTTGAAAAGTCTGAAAGTAGACTGAAGTGCTCAATTATATGCACAAACTGTGTTAGACATAGCTGCAACAATAACGATTTTGCTGAGGATCTAGATTCCAAAAAACATCTTGATAACGAAGACTTTTTGTTACAAGCTTAGGAGAAATCATTTGAAAGCAAAAACAGTTCAGCGTTATTTTTCTGGCCATTTAATCTAAATGTGCACCATCAGAGGGGGGTGGGGGGGGGAGGATAATATTTTAGTACATAATTTCGTTTTGGGACGTGAGCTACTGTTCTTATGGGGTGGACAGTCTTGATTTAGGCATTTTAGACTTGCATGAAATAATACTTCTACTTGAAATAAAAGGTGGGGGGGGGTGGGGTGAGGATTTATTTTATTTGGCAGGGGGGGGGTGTTGTAGCTTTGAGAGTAGGTGCATCATCGCTCTTGGAAAATGGACGCACTTGATTTCTAACAATTTTTCTTAGCATAAAATGTTTCCATATGAAATGTATGGAGGGGGGTTCGGGGGCACTGCTTCGCTTTACGGGGATAGGGGGGCTCTGTAGCATTTGTGGGTTTTGTCATCCCTCTTGGGGGTCAAACACCTTTAATTTTATGCTTTTAAATTTAGTATAACATAATATTCTCACTTTAAATTTATTCTAAAAATTCTGAAAAAATACCCAAAACTGCAATTTTTAGATGCCCCCCATTCCAAAACCCGACACACAATGGGGTGGGACTTTTTACCTGTTCTTATTGGGAGGGTAATAAACAATTTGCACCAGGTTTAGCTTTTTTTTTTTTGGATGTTTGGGTCCGACCCCTATTTTTACTGTACTAATGTAAAAAACTATCGATATTCGTCAAATGATGTCTACAGGTGGCTTATATGTAACTTGAAACCACTAAAAAAATTATTTAAGCATTTAATTGGCAAGAAACCATCAATTAAACATCGCTCTAACCCTATTCGTACGAAGATCCTATGTTGTTTCTACCTTAGCAACGCGCATAGCAAAGGCATGATTGGAAACTTCCCCGAGTTTCTGGCAACCCCTGACGTCACCACTAAACGTGTCTATTACATCAGTCCTCAAAATGTACCAGTCGTCATTTGTGCGATTTAAATGCTCGAGTCGGTGTTTAACTAAAAGGGAGCAGGCAGCAAGATTTACAACATGGGGTGTAAAATTCGAGATCTTGGAATGGTCACTTTTCTTGACGAACAATTGTATTGCCTTTCCTTATCTAGAATGCTGAAGGGAGAAGAGACAGATCTGTGGCAGGGCTTCCGAATACAAGGGCTAGCTCGTTCCTTTGATCTTTTCATCCGCCGCGAAGTGGACAGCGAGAGGAGAAAACTCGTTTTTGACGTCATCGGGTACACTCCGCGGGACAATATCCACAGCGTATGCCGAAAGAACTGTAGTATGCCTTAGCTAAAATACAATTTAAGAATTTTTACTCTGTACAAGGGTTGTTTAAGAGGCAGTTGAAGGGGGCCGAGGTCACTCCCAGACAAGGCTAAAAATCACTCATTATGAATAAGGGTGATGAATATTGTTTTCAAGGTTTAATTTTAATTTGGAAATGTCTCATAACATTTGACTAGGGTTTCTTCAGAAATAAGCGACTGCTCCTGCGCTAAATCTGTTGGCAAGGTTATTCTTACCTTCGATGTTATGCTAAAGTAGACATAAAAGTCACATTTTTTAGAATCGAAAATATTTGTTTGTAATCAGTGGCGTACTGGGTTCAATATGTGTACCGGGAAATACACTTGACCGGCGTCTTGTTCTATTTTCGTAATCCCCCTTCCCCCCAAGTTAACTAATAAATTAAACTTGACGAACTTCCTATGAGAGGAGTATATAATCTTCAGCGTCCTGGGGAAAATGTAGCCTTTGTCCCCCCCCCCCCCCCTCGCCTCCCGTTTGACGAAATGAGAGAAAGTTTTTCTTTTTAATCTTCCTTCAGTGATGTTAGAAAAAATGATGTTCTGGGTCGGGGGGGGGGGAGGAAATATGCTCAACCGGAAATTTTTCGAATTTGAAGTCCAAAACAAGATTGTAGGAAAATCTGAGACAACGTTAGTGAACGGGGGAAGGAATGCGGTTTGGGGACTCTTCTTAAAAATTTTTCGAAATAAGTCTCAAATATGCAATACAGTAAGCCATCTTAGATGAAGTTAGATAGGTTATTGTTCGGAATTTTTTACCTAGAAGATTTTCGATATTACAGTCCCAAAACCGAAAACTAAGATGGTTTTTATAGCAATTTTGGTGCAATGCTGAGGTCGGAGATTCTTCTCCAGAATGCTTTAAAAAAAATTAGGTTCTGAAAACGAAATTAATGAGGTGGGAGATGAGTTGTTCAGAACTTTTCCTCCGGAAATTTTTTGAAATTAAACCTCTAAAAGTGTAGCTGGTAGACCAACTGTGATGATTTCAGGGATAAAGATTGTGCATTGTCCTCTGATAATGTTTAGAAATACAAGTCCTAAAGAATAAAAAATAAAGATTATTTTTTAATAACATTTGGCCGAGATAAGAGTCTGGGGCGGATATTATTCAAAATTGAAATCCTAATTGCACCTTTGTCTGCCATCGTTGATGACGTCAGGTGAAAGCATGGGTTTCGGGGACTTTGCCTGGGAAATTTTCAAAATGGAAGTCTTAAAATCGGAAATTTTAGACGATCTTTAATGTGTGTGGGGGGGGGGGTTGCGTTTGAAGGGTTCTCCTGTTTTCCAAGAAAGTTTTTTGAAAAGTATCAAAACGTAATTTGAGACTTAGGCTATCTTTGATTACCTGTAAGGAAGAAATGGAGATCGGGTACTCATTCCCGGCAATTTTTCGAAATCGAAGTTCTAACTTCTAAAAATTAAACTTTAGACCAGGTTTTATAACTTTGTGACAGGATTCTCGTGGACGGGGGAAAAGGAAGCTTTCCCACAAAATTTTTAAAATTTATGACTTGGAAACGTTTTTTTTTTATACGTTTATAAATGTGGGACTGTTGCTACAGTCACGAACTCCCCCAGGTCTCCCGCGAAGTCAAAAAAGTAGGGTAACTACAGGGGTGGATACAAAGAAAGTTTTTTCAGGGTGGGGCAACGGTAAAGTAAAAAGCCTCCCTCCCCCTCCGCTCATACAATTTTAAGTTTCGTGAGTGTTCCATTTGTGCCTACCCCCTCCCCCCTAAAATGCGCTACTGCAGGTGTATGAAAATGGTGGCCCTTTAATTGTTTCAAAATATCTATACTAATAACATAAAGCTGAAAAGTTTGTTTGTTTGAACGCACTAATCTCAGGAACTACTGGTTCAAATTGAAAAAATATTTTTGTGTTGAATACTCCATTTATTGATTAAGGGTATAGGCTTTTTTTTTTAAATCAGATTGACCGAAATATTTGTAATTGCAAATTAAATGTTTAGTTCTATGAATTCCTCATAGATGGCGGAGTAAGTTAACTCATCAAGTTGGGCGCTGGCCGAAAGTATCGATAGCTGCCAGGAATCATGCCACACGGCTCAGATGCTACGCTATTGTGGGTCTGTAGTGGTCAGCAAACTGATTTTGGAATGCGTTTTTTTTTTTTTTTTTTCCATGTTCAGGTACATAATTTGATTTTGTAGGCTTTTTCGATTGGGTTTTGTTTTCCTTATTTCTTCAACGTTTGTTTTTTGTTCTTATAGTTGAAGATAGTTACTTATGTAAGTAAATAATTTGATTTGTCGTAGAGTTTTTTATTTAGTATTGTTTGTTTGGCGAAACATTTTAAATTGCAGAAAAAAAATCGTTAAAGGACAGGGTTACGGTAGCGTGGTTACTTAGCGTGTTAAGCGATGAACTATACAGTTGAAGGATTATTTTGAATTGTACAGTTACTGTTATTCTTTAATGTGTTTTAGCGAATAGTTTTGAATTCCAAAGAGACTTGAATAGGTTTTTTGAAAAGGTGTGTACGCATTTTAGTTGAAGAAAAATAATCATTTCACATCAGAAGGGGGGGGGGCGTGGATTTTTTTTTCTTCTTCTACGGACTTTCTTTACATTCCTAGTACGGGTATCGCCGTGCGGGTACCGCTGGTTTTAAAGAAAGAGTAAGAGAATGTCTTCATGTTCTAGTTTAAGAGTATGGTCATTACTAGATCTAAATATTGACAATATGAACCTAATCATGAGAATAATATTCAATCAAAAATAATGTGTGGGGTACGAGGGCTTCTTCCCCGGAACTTTTTTGTTTTTTTTTTCGTTTTCAGAATGCATTTGAACGATCTTTGGTAATGTTAGGAGCAGGAGAGGAAAGGGAGCTCTCCCTCGTCTATTTTCCGGAATTGAACCGTTGAAATTAAATTGTTATCTACAATTATGATAATGAATGGGGGTCTGGGGTTCCCCCTTGAACTTTTTTGAAATTTTAGCTCTTTAAACGCAGTTTTAGACGATCTTTGGTTGTACTATAGAAAGGAGATCGAGAACCATCCCGGAAAATGTTGTAATTCGTGATTTTAAAAGTGCATTCTAGGTTATCATTGGTAATGTTAGGGGCTGAAGAGGTTCGTTGATGCTCCGCGACCATATTTCAAAATTGAAACTTTAAAAACGCAATTGTAGATAATATCCTTTTTTTTTTTAGAAAGAGGGTGTGTTGGGCTGGTGCTCTCCCCCAAAAATTATAGCTGTAAAAAAAACGCATTTAGGCTATCTGCAGTGATCTTAGGGAAGGAGAGCCACTAATCGCAGCGCAATTGTATACTTCAGTATATCATGAGACATATTTTAATATTTTAATTTTTTTTAGGGGGGGGGGGAGGCGAAATGCGAACAAGCTTGGGAAAAAAGATTGTTTCGAGAAAAAAACTTCCATTACGCCTTTTTTTTTCGCCGCCCCCCTCTCCTTTTGTGCTCGGCACTCTACGCGGTCGCATGCCAGACATCCTCGAATCAGCGCTGTGCATATCTCTAGATCGTATAAAATAAAGTCTCCAAAAACGTCTGTTTGTTTAAACGCGCTAAACTCGAGAACAATCCGGGCCGATTTTGCTGAGATTTTCACAGCATCTTTCTTTTAACCCCGGAAAGGATTGCAGACAAGTTTGAAAAAAAAATTTGACGAGTAGTTTTTTTTTTAAATTCCAATATAGACCCAATTTTCACATAAAATCCCGAATATGGGGGGTGAAAAATTACTTGCACATATATTAATATTACATATCGTTGGAAAGGGTAGAATGTTCCACGTTTTACGCAATTTGTTTCAATGCTCTAACTTAATTACGGCGGGAGTTATTTGCGTTTTTATCTCGAATTTTTTTAGGCTTAGCTGAAATTTAGGCACTACTTTCTTCATTGAATCTATCAATAAAAAGTGAAGGAACTGTCCCACAGTGTTTTTTTTTTTTTTTTGACACCATTGGAAAAAGCGATATTTTTTTCTTCAAATCCATCTCGACCTATGGTCGAAAAACTAAGCTTCTATCTCGAAAGGAAAAAAAGTTACAAGCCTTTTTAAATCAAGTTCAAAAATTCCCTTTCCCATTCAAATTGTTAAACATTTTCATTCGCATTTCAATTCCTTAAACTTATTTTATTTTGTGTTTCCATGGTTACGCTTTTAAAATACATCTTTCTCGATTTAATTTCTTTAATATCTGTCGTCATTGTTTGGGAGGGAAATTTTGCATGATGTTTTTGATAAAGGTGTGGGGTTTTAGTAAAAGATAATGAAACTGAGGCGTGAAAAAAAACATACCTGAGATCAAAATAGTGAACCAAAAATTACAGATTTATTAAAAAATAGAAATAGTGGCAGTACATTGCTATTGGTTCAATAAAAAGATGGTTATTGCAAATGATAGAATTAACCTTAAATTAATGGCCATGTAATGAAAACTAGATTAAAAAAAATATTAACTTATTATAGGGCTGATCAGCAAACACACGTGGTATGGAATTACAAAAATAAATCAAAAATATATTAAATACGAACAATTTTGACATAAATGCATTCCCGTGAAGTTAATACATAATTAAATACATAATTATGAGATATACGACCTGTCCGTGGAGTCCTGTGCAGAAGATGGCTTCATTGCCATTTTTTAAGATGATTCCACAAACACTAATTTGAAATCGCCCCGCACACGACTCTAATTAAGAAATATTAAAGAAATCGCAAATCACAATCGCTTCTTCATTATTGTAGACTCTGAATCTGAATGGAGTAATCACATGATGCCATAGATGGCGATGATGTAGTTGGATTTCACACTTGGCAAAAGTCTTTGCCGGTGGGTCTTGAATTGGTCATTTGAAGATATGAATGCAAAAATTAGTCCATCTTTTTTCTGGAATCTCCTTCTGGCGGGCTCAGGGTGAGAAAGGTGCACAAATCCTTAAAAGGAGGGAGCAAACAGCAAAAGGGCACAATCTTTTCTCCACCAGATCATCCTTTATCCAAAGCAGGCCGTCAACAGGAACAAAAAAATGGAGAGCTTCTCCAGCACACGACCAAGCCGACTCCCCGGACACAAGCAAGTCCGGGGGTCACCCCTCAAAACTTTTCTTGTTACATTTTCAACTACATGCTTGATACAGAAATTCCAAACTGCCGCCACATGGGAGAGAACGCTAAAAAAAACTCACCGTTAACTGAACGGGTTGCAGTTACACGGAGATAGCAGAAGGCGGAGAGGTGAAAAAGAGCGAACTTCAGCCGGAGTTGATTTCACCTGGAGGGGTGAAAGTGAGTAGAAGCGGGTGTGACGAAACAGGGTTGTCACAGTTTTCTTTTTATTTATTTATTTAAACATGATTGTTGAACATACGTCACTTGATACAATTTTTATTTTCAAGGTGGACCGGGCAACGCAGATTATGAAACTGTTGAAATATTCCGCAGCGCTTCTGAATCATGAATAATACTAAAGTGCTATGCAATGCTGTTAGTTATGATTAGTTATATCAGTGGTGAATCTAGAGAATGAGCTATCGTTGGAAGCGATCCCAAGACAATATAAAAAATTTTCGTCCTCAGTACCTCACCACTCCCCCCCCCCCCCCGGAATAAAATTTTTGCTTGCCACCGAGTTATTGAGAGAAAGGCGCCGTAGGGAAAGTTAGATGTCCAAAATAGGCACTTGGTTCAAAAATATCTTGGAGCCATAGCATTAGCCAACAAGGGCGTCCATATGGGGGGGAGGCAAGTGGGGACTCAAGCCCCCACCCCCAGAAATTAGAATTTCCTTGCTGTTAGTTCTTTTTCTTTGCAGAAATGTAAAAACATTTATCCATCAGTCATTAATGAATAAGTTATGAGAAAATTCAAATTTTAATAACCTCTGATCTGTACTGAAATGGGTTTCCATGAGGAATTTTTCCTGCTAAACCATGGGGAAATATCTGAGCCTCCCTTAAAATTTTGCATACAGGCGCCCATATTAGCCGAGACTTTTAATGCAAAGATTTATTAGTTTCAATTGAGTTCAAGTCGGCGCTGAATGGTTACTTATTCTTGTTTTTACGATTCGTGAATTGATACTAAAAAAAAAAAAATAATTAAAATAAAATCCTATGAAGTAGTATATGTAACTTTTATTTTGGATACGAAAGAAAAAAAAAAAATTCTTTGGGAAATAGGTAAATTTGGAAAGGAGGGAAATTTGGGATGAGAATAAGAAAAAACAGAAACCGATGATGATAGTAACTTTGATTTTAAAAACTCCTATTCCGTAGTTTTCTGACGTCAAGTCGTCTTATTTGTTTTTATCACACAATGAATCTTATGGAATTTAGGCGTCATAATATTCAGCACAAAATCATAAAAAAAAAAAAAAAAATACTTTGGCACCGGCGCGCTAAGGGCGCCGGCGCACCGGGAATTTTCCCGGTATCCCGGCGGCCCAGTACGCCACTGTTTGTAATTATATTTGAAGGTATTGAAAACGCCTTCACGTGCTGATGGCCTAGTTACTGAAAAAGTTCTGGAAACTTAAGCTTTCCTTCAAGAGTTTCAAAGAGCTCAAAACACATCCAAAAAATTAGGAATACAACCTTCCTTTCTGTTTTTTAATGCTTTTTTTTATGGAATACTAACTTTGAAGCTGCTTCAATAAATAATTGGGGGAAGAATTTTAAAAAGTTAAGGTAAAGAGCAAGACAAATTTCATAAAATGTGGTGTACGAAGTTATTTTTTAATGTAGGATTTGGTTCAACCCTGTCACAATGCAACTTAATATTATATATAATGATATTTAAATTAGCTTAGTAATGGCACTGTGAGACCGTAATAAATTTTCTTTAACCGTAAAATTATAATGCATTTAGATGCAATGCATGAAATTTCTTATGTTAAATATTATTCAATAGATTTAACTTAATTTCTTGAACACTGTATCCCCATGCTTAAAATAATTAATAATTCGCATTGATGCGACAATGACTTAAAGATGGGAGAGGGGAGATGGAAAATGAGCACTATATCTTGATTATCTCAATCGTGTATCTATTTTTGTATAGGAGCTTTTTTTTTTTTGTGATCATTTAAAGCTTTCAAATCAGATACATTAGAGTTTTATGATTGTACAAAAGCTAGGCCATTTAATTGTTCTTCTGTATTGAAAGACCAATTTCCTGACCCATATAAAAATGCTATTGAACTTTGTTTTTCGAGTAAGAACATTTGGAAGAATTCGATATTTGAATGAAAAACTTTCTGAGGACAAAAGGTAAGCCGGCAAAAATATTTTTTTTTTAATGGACTTTATCACAGAAAAAAACTTTGGTAGAATATTCGGAAAGATTTCATTTAATTACTGTAACGTAATGATTTGTAGAATTCAGACGTGAAGAAATTTTTCAGTCTACAAATAAGTTAGCTTTATAAATTTGGTGATAATCATTGAAGATTTAAATTTGGTTTACGTTGCTAAATTTCAATATGTTATTTTTAAATTGAAATGATTAAAATGCTGATTAACAATTTCAGTAAACACCTATTAATCTAAACTTCGCTTTATAAATAAAGAACGCGTTAGCGTAATAACGTATTTTTGTAAGGCTGTATTTTTATTTTTTTAACTTTTTCTAATGC